>NW_010973380.1:2293002-2433567 GCF_000737465.1 Haliaeetus leucocephalus | reverse complement strand
GTCGTGTGTAGGTTAACAGCCCCCCCGCCGCCGCCGCCTTTGTTCCTTCGGTGCCGGCTTCACCTTCGGCACCGCCCGTGCCCCCCGCGGGACGCCGCTGCGTGGGGTGAGGGGGGGGCGCGGAGAAACCCCGCTCCCGGAGCGGCCTCTCCCCCCCCCCCCGCCTCTCTCCCAGCCCTTTTACCGGGGAAACACAGCGGCGGGAGTTCGCTCGGCGGAGCGGGGGGGGGGCACGGCCGGCGGCGGGAGCCGGGTTTTGTGGGAACTCCCGCCTCCGCCGGGCCCTGCCCTCCCCCGGGGCGATGTCCGTCCGGCAGCGGTGCCCGGAGAGTTTCCCCCGGGGCGTAAAGCCGGAGTCGGGCTCGTTTTGAGGCGGTGGGGAAAGGAGCGGGCAAGGGGGGGGGGGGCGGGCAGGTACACGGCGGTTCCCCGCAGCTCCGCGTCCTGCCTGGGTTATCGCCGATGAAGTCGTTATCTCTGGGGGTTTCGTGTTTGGAGACGGGTGGTGGACAGTTACTGAAAGTTCTCACCGGAGGGAAAAGGAGTAACTACTTTCCTGCGAGGGCCACAGGCGTTTCTCCAGTCCCCGTATTGTCAGTGCCTGGTCGCTGCAGCTGCCCCGGGCAAAACGTTGTCTGCCGTGGGCTCGCACTTTCTGCTCTTCCTACGGCACATGGGCTCCTTTCTCTTCCCCCACTTGCATGCCACCCTCCCTCCCGCCTTCCCTCCCATCCTTCAAGGACTCTTGGCAGCCTCCCGTTTCCTCCCGGAGCAGTTATTACGGATCTGTGTTACTGCGGCCCATGGGACGCGGCACGTGGGGCTGTCGGTTTGGAACTCGGCGCTGACTTTGTGTCGGGCGCTGTGTGCGCCTGGATTTAAGGGAAGGCTCTCTGTCCTCCTTTCACCTCCATGACCACAGCCGGGCTCACTCCTTTCCCTCTTCCCCCCAAACAGGGTCGTTCTTTCTTCTCTGTTTTGCCTGAGAGCTGCTGGAGGAATTGGGAGGTAGAGCAGGTGCACGCTCCTCGAGTTACTCAAAATGTACAGAGAAAAAAACTTCGAGCAAGTTTGTTTGAGAGTTTCTCACAACCTTTGTCATGTCAGTGACCATTTGTTCCTCACGCCTTTTCTCCCCTTTTTCAGGGTGCCTTGTGTCCCATCTGTCCTCGCTCCCTCTTCCCATCCTTCCCGTGTTTTCCTCCCTCTCAGCTTTCAGGGCGACCTCCCGTCACAGGACAGACAGACAAAGACCTAAGTTCCATGAGCAGGATCTTGGCGAGTTCTTGTGACCGTTGGCTAAGCTAACAAAACCGTAGCTTAGTGGGCACGTCTGTTTATACCTCTGTCTGAAATGCAATACCTGCAGAAGGGACACACATGGCCTCTGGCACCTGATTAGCTGAGTCACAGTCTTCGGCCTCTTCTGGGCTGGTTTTATAGCTCCGAGAAGGAGCACGGTGGCGGCTGTTAACGCTGCCCATAATAACAGTATCCGCTGCCCCACAGGCACACACACGGCCACCTCGCGTTGAAACCAGGGCAGCCTAAATAATTGATTTCCAAGGCAGAAGGAGGCATGTCAGAGCGGGAGGGGACGGGCCGGCGTGGAGCGAGCGCGCGCTGGCAGGGGAGCAGAAGCCCTGGCATCTGCGAGCGATGGCAGCGGGGACGAGTTGAAGCGGGGAGGGATGGGCAGTGGCACGCGGGAGTTTGGAGGGGCGATGGAAAATCAGCGGTCACTGCAATAAATGTATTGCCCTGTACTGACGTGTACCGTGGCAACGTTTGGGCACCCCTTCTGCGAGATGCTGTACAAACACGTGTTCAGAAGTGTATAAATGATGTTTGTTCTTTCCTTCTTCATAATGAAGGGTAATGAATGATGATTGCCTTTTTACCCTAGTTAACTATAAAAACAGGTTCAAAGTTCCTTTATTTAAACAGTTTTTACAAATAACCTCAGGAAACTGTATTTTAAGAGCTGTTGATATCAAACCGTGTTAAGAATTGAGCATGATGGTTTAAGACGGGCAAAGGAACTTATTTTTCTCCGATTAAATCTGACTAAAAGTTCATTAAAGTAAATAAGACCTTTGTTGGTGTCAGTAGCACTTGGCCAGTCTTGTAGTGTGCTAGCGCTAGCTACTTTTTATTTATTTGTCAGGCAAAGATTTTAAGCATAGACACAATGAAGTAATTCAAGAAGCGGCATGCATTACTGGCTAATGATCTAATAGGTTGAAAATGCTTTATCTCCCTAGTCGTTAATTTTAAGTTTTATGGTATAAGGGAAAGTAACAAAAGAAAAAATTGCTACTCTTCGTTCCTTTGAAGTTTTTTAACAGTGAGTTTTATGTTATTTCTTCCGATAGGTTTTTGGGCAAAGTTGCTTCTTGTTTCAGGAGAAAAATGCTTTGTTTTGGGGGAAAAATGGGCCACAGTTTAGCCCTTCTACTGAGTTCACTGTAAGTGTTGTAAACCCCCTTTACCAGTAATTAATTCCATAAACAGTGAATTTAGCTCCGCTTGGTTTCCTCACCATCTGAATATAGAAATGAATTAAAGGAAAAATCCCAGAGAGGGCATGAAGAAGCGCAGCTTGGAAGATCAGGTATAAAGAGCCTCATTCATTTTGGTTTATCTGTAGTGCAGGGATATGCCCTTACTCCATGAATCATCTCCTGACATCTGTTTGCAGCGCTGTTTTCTTAGCAACTGTGGCTCTGTTTTAGATCTGGACTCTCAATGGCTGGGTTTGTATGGAGAGATGTGAAGAGACGATCCAAACTCTTCCTAGCGAAGCTGTGCCTTTCAGCCCATTTACCCAATTTCTTTTCTTCCCTGGGGCACAATAAATACCAGTTTTAAAAGTCTACCAGCTGGGATGCTTTTTCTGTGTATGTGGAGAGAGATGCTTATTTGTTGCTTACCACAACAGAAGCGTTTCCCCAACATGATCTGGCAGCGTGGGAGAGCACCTATCAGGTTGCAATGGGTTGTGTCATTTCTCATGTTGAAGGAACGAGCCTTGTGTGCCACCACACTTGCCCTAGCTTTCCCGCGGTTTGTTTTGAACCTTCACAGGACTTTTAGATGTGGGAGAGGACGTGGTCTCGGAGGAACGCTGGAAACATAGACAGTGATGGCAAGGACCCAGTCCTAGCAACGTGCCTGTTGGAACAAGTAGTCGGATTAGGTGGTGGGATTATATGTGTGGAGTATGGAGCTCTGTATGAGTAACATTTCAGGGCTGGATCCATAAGCTGCGATTAAAGAGAAGGTGACATTTCATACACCTCTCACCTAATCTTCCTTTGCCTGAATTTCATCCCTGGCTGGTGTGGGTCGAAGACTCCTGTAACTGAGACCGAAGTGGCTGCGTAGCTGCTGGAAGATCAAGTTGATCTGATTTTTGCCAGCTGTGCTGGAGGGGATTGAGACCCGGCTTGGGTCTGGGAGAGTTTTTTACTTCAGCTGATGTGGCTGAATTGGTCTGGAGTGTAAATACGTGTCTGGGAGTACAAGTGGTATGTCCATGCTAAGGGACAGGCTGTGTTCACCCCAATTCCTCCTGTGCAGACGTGTGGCTTCCCCAGGAGGAGCAGGAGATTATACCTGCTGGACTATGAATAAAAAAAATACAGTGTATGTTACCCCGTAGGGCGTGGATTTGACTGCCTACCCTTCCTGGACTGACTTGCATCTTGTGTAGCATGAAGGGTGTCAGCAGCAAGTAGTTGCTGTGAAGGATGAACGCGTTTTGGCTTGGGATAGTGTCGAGAGGGGAAAGACCCCCAATGTCTGGAGTATTTTGTCTGCGCAGGGATTGCAGAGTGGAGATGGGAAGGCTAAGCAGTGTCTTTGAATACTGGCCAGCTTCCCGCAACCTTCGTGGTTTGCACACAAGTCCCAGTGTTGGTGAGGATACCAGGAAGACAGTCTCTATAGATCACCTAAATCACAGTGTTCACAGCAGGAGATGAAGCAAGCTCCTTCTGTGGAGATGCTAAAGGGCCAGTACAGGGACAGAAGAGGGAATGGGGGGAAAAAACTTCTGTTTAGCTCAGCTGCATGTGCAGGAGGGGAGCAGAAAGCTGCACTGGGGAAAAGGGCTGGTGCAGAACAGGGTGTTATCTCCCCACAGGAGGGGAAATGGGGCAGAGCTTTGACTCTGGGCTTAACTTCAGTCTCTGGTCTCTCGTAGGGAGGCATGTTTGCTTTCTAAACTTCCTGCAGCCTGCTGATAACTCCCTACACAATGCAGCTGCACAGATTGGCTCGAGAGGTTTTTAAGGAATTGCTGACCCTGATACAAGCAGTACTGTTTGTGGCCAGGGACAGGGAAGAAGAAAAAAGAATGGTGTTAGTTATCCGAGCTTTAAGATTCAGGCTGCAAGTTCCATCAAAGGAAATGACAATTAAGATGGAAAACAAAGCACTTGTAATTACTTTCGTGGAAGTGTAGGGAGGAGGCAGAAATGTGGGTTTTACAGGAAAAAGTTTTGCTTTCTGAATCTTTTGGCCTGTTGGTTGCCAGGAGAAAGACAAGAAGTTGGTGGATGTTGGAGTGAAAGGGCGAGGCAGAGAGGGGAAAGAATGCGCTGCTGAACGTGCCTTGTTGGTCTGCAGCAAACAGCCTGTGTACAACTGGCCACGAAGTGGTTGTGAAAATGCTTCAGAAATGGATTTGGTTCAGTTTGCATTAGCGAAACCTCTGTGTTGTGTTGGGTTGGTTTGGGTTGTTGATAACCACCTAAATAATGCAGGGAGAGAAACGAAAGCTGCCCCACAAGCAGCATGTCCTGCTTCTTGGAGGCTCTCGAGCAGTGAGCAATGTGGAGCTTTGCTTGCAGGAATATTTGGTGAAAGCTTCAAGTTCAATGACTAAATGAAACTCTTCTAGCAAAGCCAAGCCCTCTCAGTGAAGGTTGTTGCATATTGTCTAGTTACAAGATGTTTATGAGGGAGGGAATCACAGAGCATTTGCACAATGTGTCTCTGGTGGAGACGCTCTTTCTCACTTAGGTGTAAACCGAGGGGGTGCTTCTTTGCGTACATCCTTTCTCCCAACTTAAAAGCGTGAGATTCATCTTGACAAACTACAACGTAACTACCTGCATGAGAGACAGTTGTCCAGACTCCTTTCGTAGTCACTAGAGAGGAGCAAACACTTTTGGGCCATGATTCATCCACACTGCATTAGATATCTAAAAATACATTGGACAAACTGCCCTAAAAGTGCCTGTTTCTCTTCATTGTTTCTGCCGAGTTCAAACAACGAACGCGCATGGAGGCATCTCTCTTGTAGCTGTTTAGTGTCAGGAGAGCTGAATCTCAGTCAAAGTGTCTCATATCCCAGCAGAGATTCTAGGAGGGCTCCTAGTGTTCTCATTTCTACCAGACTTGGCGTCCGTGTAGGTTGTGCGGTGTACGACAGTGTGCCTGGAGGGCTTTACTGGAAACTGGAGAGCAGACAGCAATGTCCAGTTCAAAGCCTTCCTCCTCTGGTCAGTCACTGGATCCAGAAAAGCTTCGGGCTGGACCCACAGCGCCAGACAATCTTCTGCTATAAATAAGAGGCCGAAGGGGATTTGCAGAGTGGCTTTTTGAAGGTCACACATCAGGTTAGTGGCAGAGGTGGAAGCAATGCGGGCGACTGGAGGCTCCCAGAGGTGCGTTCCTTCCCCTGCCCGTGCTCCTTGCAGCTGCCTTGCGGTTTGCTGCTCTCCTGGGGGCAAGACCAGCTGCCTGGCGCTTGGTGATGGACGGTACCCGGTAGGTACTCAGTTCCTTTTGGTGAAACCTTTTTGCAAAATTACGTGGGCTGTTACTCCTCCTCCCTTCCCCGTCCTTTCTCTTCCAAAATCCAGTTCAGGCACATAGTTGGATTGTTGCGTACCCACTGGGCCGGTGTGGATGATTGTACGTGTGTTCCCAATCTGCAGCAAGCGGCTAAACCTTGAAGGAGTGAATGTGCTTCACTTCAGGCTCGCGGTGGCCTAAGACAGCGTGTGTGACTATTCAGTGGCGTTCAGATGATGTGTGGAAACTCTTTAAACTGACATATTTAAACTTGCGATGTGTATCTAAATGCAAAGCTCCGTGTGAGCTTTGGAGCTGCACAGGGACCTGTGACCTGGTCTACGCTGAAGTGTTGCTGCTGCCGCTGTGTTATTTAGCGGCCAGGAAAAAATAATCACTGGCTCTTCTGGAAGAAGCCTAGCTTATCTGCACGGGTGAACCAGGTAGGAAGGGATAAAATTTCTCCTGTGTGGAGAACTAGTTTACAGCAGAAAGACTTCCTTTGCTAAATGAGCTGAGTATCTAGGGGGAGAATTTGTTGAAGGAATTTGCTTGTATAGCAGAGATAGGAAGTACAGGCAAGTACCGAGTGTTAAATAGATCCTGTGCACTTCTGACTTCAGACAAATACCAGAGCATTCTCCTATCTTTTTTGATATGAGAGAAAGAATATGATAGCAGTGAAATAGAAAGAACGTGTTGTCTGAGCCAGGATTTGATTCCTGAAGTTCTGCTTAGGGGGTCCATGGGTAAACTCCAAGAGGTGAAACAAAATGCAGTTTGATGCCAGAGAGAACAACTGGGGAGAGGAGGGAAAGAGCAAACTATTAAATAAGAGCTGGGAGAAAAGCCAGTCTCCAAAAATAAACATTGAAGATCAATTCCAGGTATTTCCTGGTATTGTCATCCCACTTCATCAACCACTTGGACTGTAACAAGCAGTTTCACAGTTAGCAGACTGACAGGTTTAGGGTTGTTTGTTGTTTGTTTTTTTAAAGGAAAAAAATCATCTGATAGATTGTTCGCAATGTCGTTTCCTACACAGAACTGGGTGGGATGTGTGTGATGAAATACCCCTGGGACAGAGAAAACAGAGCTTGTTATTGTAAGAGGGAAGTAAGAGCAGAGCCGGCTTTGTTTTGGGGGAGTGAAAAATCTGTATTTTCTTCCCAGTTATGTGCCCAGAGTACCTCAGCGGTTCCTAAGGGGAGGAAGCAGATGCTTGTGCAATGCAAGTGTGAGCAAACACTGTTCCTGCAGAGCAGTTGTGCCTTACTAGTACTGTAGGTAGCGTTGGAATGGCTTTACAGATAATGTTTGCAAGTGAAGGCTTCACCTTTGAAAAGCTTGGAGGTGACTCTGAACATGTTTCTTCTTGCAAAGATTCTCCAAAAAGCCAGTCTAGGAGTTTGCTGTACCGAAAGCCAGCGCATGGATTGTAAGGAAATTGAAGCATATCCTGTTCCAAGGACTTGGCGTTGGCGGTCACACGCCATCTCCTTGCCGGAGTTTCATCCTGGATGGTGACTGTGAGAGGTGCGTCTCTGCAGACCGTGCAGAAACACGCCTCAGTGGGCTGGAGTTGGCTCGGGTGGCCAGACGTGGCTCAGGGCTTGCCTCACCCGCTTGGCCGTGGCCTTGCTGTGGCTGCCTGGCCCAGGAGAGGATGGTACGGCAGCTCTGCTTACGCAACGTGCGTTCTCTGTTGCTTGACTGAACTTGTCTATAAGTAACTTTTGTGTTAGTGGTATTGCTGCCTTTCGGCGAGGGAGATGCACAGGGCTCACGGGCATTCGTCAAAGATTCTCAAAGCGAGCAGCCCGGGCAGCTCTGTGATTCAGACGCTGATGAGGAGACTGTCATCCTGCGTGTGCAGAAGGGGAATGCATGAAATAAGTAAGGCATCCTTTAGTCTGGGCTATTTCTGATTCGGAGTCCTTGGCTTTGCAGTTGCAACTGTATTTTTTTTTAGTTTTGTATAGTGAGAACAGTTTACTCTAGCAGGTTACTGCGTAGCACCGAGTTCTTTCTCTTGGGTTGTCTATGTGCAGTTTGGCTGTTTGGTCCTCTCTGGCAACAGTACTGGTAAGAATAACAGCGTTTGGCCTGGTTTTCACTGCACACAAAAAGTTATTCTACAGGCTTGAAACTATGCTGTAAATCAGGGATTTAGGTTTGTGGTTGGTTTTTTTTCCCCCTAAAGCAACTAATTCTTTGAAAGCAAAGACAAAGATATATTATTTGTCTTAAGCAGTAAACAAAAGTGCTTTCCTTAGCGGAGCAGTGCAGAGGCTCTGCTGAGTTGCCCCAGCAAAGCACTGGTTTTGTCCCGCAGTGGAGGGTGCCATGCAGTCCGTGTGGGAGACAACACTGTCGAAAAACCCTTTTCATGTGTACAAAACCAGCACAGACACGCGAACATGCAGGCTGTACTTGTAGAAAGGCTGCTTTGCCCACAAACCTTGAAGTACGTGGGACAGAAGGTGTAAAAACAAACAAACAAGACCCTGACTAGCGCTTTGGGGGGGAATTTTCAGCTGGAAGAATTACATGGGCATGAAAAACTGGCTCTTTGGAGAGGTGGCCCCTCCAGCTCAGAGCAGAGGTGTGCTAGGGGAAGAGGGGTAGTTTGCATTGCTGTAGCCTCAATTGGACATGCTTGAGAGAGAAGCTGATGAATTCACAGCTGCCAGGCTAGGACCTATCATTTAAATTGTAATTTGCCCTTCAAATTTGGCAAGCTTCATTTGCCATTTGTTTGACAAATCTCTCTTTTGTGTTGTTCTTCTGCCTGCGTAAAACAGCAAGCGCTGGCGGAGAGAGCTACTTGCAGTAGATTCCTTTTCTTTGCTATATTTAGTGATCAAAACAAGTTCGTGATCTTTACAGGAATACTGCCAAAGCAGATAGGTTTAGCATGAGACATGCCCTTTCTCTTTTGGCTCCCAAATACAGATTGCGTTTCACTTTCCTCCCCTTTCTTTACACCATCAATGGCTCTGTCTGCGGAGGTCTGTTGTGCAAACATTGCACTGCTGCTTCCAGTGATTTTGCTCAGTAAGAACGAGTCCTGGCTCTAGTGAAAACTCCTGTGTTTAGATTGCCGCTATCCCTACCTTTCCCTTTTCTTAATTTCCTGAAAGAGCTGATTACTGCTCTTCAGGAAGATCTTTCTGAACAAGAACAGCCTTATGATTTAATTGAGAAACTCTAGGCCTTTTATTGCCTAGGCGCGCTTCACTCGACAGAATAATCTGTTTGTTAGCCATCTGACTGTTTCCTTTATTTGGGGAAAAAGGGAATTAGGAAGGCAGTGGAAAGGAAACATTTGTATTCCTTCAAAGGCAGAATATGACTAGAAGCCTGATTCTCATTAATATAATTTCCTTAATACAAAGCAGGTGTAGTTATTATATACTGCTACTTTAAATACCTTTTACACCATGTAAAGTTCCTGCAGTGTTAATTGAAAGCTGGCTGTGAGTCTCTATTAAAACACTAACCAAAGAATTTCAGTTGCAATCCAGGGGGAAGAAAGAAACATTAGTAAATAAAAGAAAGAACTTCTTGCAATACTTCTTTCTTGGTTAAACCAGGCAGCATTGTCCACTTTGTTCTGATCGGGCAGTCCCCTGCGTGAGAGTTAAAACTTGCTCCGCTTGCAGGCGATTCCCTCCCCCTTCCCTTCTCAATTGTAAAAACTGACTCTGGGCCAGGAAGCACTGAGGAAAGGGAATGACGAGCTGTGCTCAGCCCTTCGCTCTTGCAATGGGAACTGCATGCCTAAAGGTCAGAGGTCTGTCTGCTCCCCGCGGCACCCAGACTGCTGCGGCCACCCTGCACCCTTTCCCCTTGCCGAAAAGTGGCCAGGCAGAGCGTGGCTACTCAGTGCTGTGCCTGGCTACTGGCCTCACCTGAGCCCAGGTAGCCGGGGCAAGGGGGTCCGGTAGGGGCAGCTTTCATGTGAAAATAGAGAAGGGCTTGTAGGAGTGAAATGACAGCAATTGTCATTTTGTTCCATGTTTTCCTAGTTAACCAAGTGGGTAGGAAGAAGTTGTGTTTATGCACTGGGTGTACTTCCCAGGTACAGCACAGATCTTGAGCCAGCTTGTGTTTCTCATGTTTTTTTTACGATAACCCTTCCTCACAGTCCCGTTATCTGCGGGAAGCGGCCTTGGGGCTGCGGCACGGCTGGCGCGCCGGGCGGCGGGGAAGCCTGCGAACAACCCCTGCTTTGGAAAAGCTTTTCCATTCTGGCCACGCGGCAACACACCATATAAACAACACGGCTTTTTGCACGTAATTGGAGGCTCCTGGGCATTGCACAGGTAGATTCGGGCTGGGATGTGCTTATGGGCTGTGTGTTTTGGAGATTGAATTGTCGCCCAGACCCTTGACTTTGATGGAGCCATGAAGTCACCATAGTATTTTTGGCTTCCTGCATAGCAGTGTACCCTGGGGTGATCGAGGGGCACGGCATCAGCTTTCTGAGCCTCCAGGCATTCATCACTCTCCCCCCTTTTTACATTAACAACTGTCATTTTGAGTTCTGAGCAGTTACTGTTTTTATTAACAATGTGGGAAAACTTGGAAACCAGTTGAAAACTGAATGTTTTCTCTAACTTTAGTAAGTATGCTTTGACACTGCATTTCCACTTGGGAATAGATAAATGTGAGATAGGCTCTTATTCTGAGGGCAAGCAAATGCATCGTGCACCTCCACAGGTCACCTTTTGTGAATGTGTGAACAAGGCTTTGCTCTGTTAATAAAAGCATTTTTGTGTGTGTGTTAACAACAGCATGGAGTTAGTGCAGTTTTCAAACTGTGTAATTGTACCACAATGACTGATATATTACCACCCCCCAAAAAAAAGAAAAGGTCAAGAAAGACACTTTCCTAACCACATTTTTAAATTGATTAACACAATGAGAAGATCCATTGTGCTTCTGTAACAAGAAGTATTATTGATGTGTAAATCAAAGACAAACCAGCAACATTTGCTGGCCTTAAAAACTGGTGTGTTTTTTGTATACTCTTATGCTTGTCCTGGCTTGTTTTCAAAAATTATAAATAGATCACTGGGAAGTCCCTGGAAAACAAAAATGTACTGCTGCTGGTTGTCATGAATAAACTAATAAGAGATGTCTTGGTCTTGCAGCTCTTATTCTTTGGAGGAGACCTTACTTGTGCATATAGTTTCAGTGTGTCAGTTCACATGAGGCAAGACTATTTCTGTGGCAATGGGGTGTAGCTTTGTGTCCATCTCTGTTTCTCTTGCAGATCTAATGCTCTCTGGGCTTGGTTCCTTCTGAGCAGGGCAGTTCAGCCTTTTCCAAGCTTTTCCCCTTTCAATTCCTTCATCTCCAGCTACTGATAGCTTAGGAAGACCCAAGGCCAGACTTGTTTCAGCATTATCCCAGACAGTACAGAGTCTCTCTAATGCCACATGCTCTAATACCACTTATTAAAAGACTGTCTGATACCCATCTGACTGCTGTAGGGTATTATGTAGGATCAGAAGGCTATAGCCTCTTTTCCCTATCACCTTCAAAGTCATGGAAAACTAATGGAAGCCCTTTTCTTTATCCAGGACAGTGCAGAGAATGTGCCATTATTGCTTACTGGATGATGACAAATATTTTTCTTCTGCCAGACAGAAGTCGTCAGCTCCTCAGGTGGGGAAGTCAAGGTAGATATGTCAATGGTGCTTTCCTGATTTTTGCTACCTGAGGATCTGGCTTTGAAGGGAAGGGGATCAGTGTGTTGGCTGTGTGATCCCATTCCAGCCGTGGCCATGTGTACAATCTGAGATAATTCACAAGAGCAATACTGGCAAGCATTTTAAATGTGAACTTCAGTCTGGAGTAGGACCTTAAGAAAAGAGAGTGTTTTAGTGCAAAGATCTTGGAAAATACATGCTTTAAACAGACCTTCTTCCACACCCCCGACACTGGGTGAAAAAATGGTGAAACCCTTCTAAATGAAGTATTGAGGAGAAAGCATGACCATCAAACTTTAGTGCTGCATGAACTTTTCTGACTTAACAGAGGTGGGAGTACATCAAAAGTGAGGGGGGTGGAAATACTGTAAAATAGCAAAACCCCAAACAACTTGATGTGTAAAGGATTTTCTGTGATAATTCTTTAGGTCATATTATCATGATTTGGATCCCAATAATTTGCCTTTAGGGAGGCTGTGACAGACTTACAGAAAAATAGTTTACCAAAAGAAGGCAGCTCAGCAGCACTTTTCAGGGCTCAAGACTTGTACTTCTTAATGTTACTACTTCTTTCTGAATGTAAAAGAAACTGAGATCTTTGTTAATAACCAAAAAGGAAAAGGGTCTTCAGTCGGTCTGCATTGTGGAGCTCTATTTCCTTTGGACTAGTTCACCAAAGATAAAAATCTGCTGTTTGTGTTCATGACGTTGGCTCAACTGAATACATGAGTAATAATAATCTGTTGCTAGGAACAGAATTCAGTTTACATGTAGAGGCCTCTATGGAGGGAAAGTCTTTTGAGTCCCCGAGTGGGTCATAAATAATCAGTGGCACTTCAAAGGAGGAAAAGTAAAAACAAGCGGTTGGAGATGCCATGCAAAGATGTCTGTAATTCTTATTGCAACACCAGTGGAAAGCATGTAGCCAACATAATTGGGAAAATATGGGGCATGTGTCTACAAAGACAAAACCAACGAAGCAGGGATTTACTACCAGTGGGTTGTAATATTCAGCTACCTCTATCTGGGCTTGTTTGCAAGGTATCTACTTCTTTCAGCTTTAAGGAGTGCGCATCTGAGCTAATTTCGTGCCATATGATTTTTCAAGATTGGCTTATGGGGAGGGTCTGAGGGTACATCTGCAGCGGGCTGCAGTATGGTGAAGGGGTATGCAGGAGTTAGCTGTAAACTTCGAGGCTGCAAACAGTCTTACCTGGGACAGTATGGAAATCACACCAACTAGTTTACCTTGCTTCCTAATTAGTGTGCACAGCTGTTTTGTAGAAGTAACCCTAAATTTTTTTCATATGATGAAATCTTACCATGGTTGGTACTTGGAACAGCTGGAAGACAAGGTTTGCAAACCACCTTGATCCAAACTGTAATGTTAAGGCTATGAAATCCTTGCTAATGAATCCTCCAAATCCATCTGAAACTTCTTTTCCCCTTTCTTCTGAGACAAGAATGTCCCTATGAAGACCCTGCTTAAGAAGAGCTTCTCTTAGGTCTCATTGGGCCTTAAGCCTCACTGGAGACATGGTATTTAAATCAGTGTTGTCTATTCTCATGATAAAAATCTCTGGAATGATTATTTTCAGGTTAGTTCCTTGAGATTTCTAGTCCGCTGCCTGCTCTTAGGTTTTTCTCTGTCAGTGTGCATATGTCTGTGTGTTAATACCCAGTACATTTTTTAATTTGTTGGCTCATTTCAGCTGAGTTTGGGAAAGGAAGAGAGATTCCAAAGGAGTTGAGTTGAAATTACATGATATGAATGTGCTGATCTAATGTCCGCCCATGTTTTTCGGTGCCCATTGTGAGAACAACTGGAGAGGGAAGGGAAGAAATACTCTACCAATACCCACTAGAGAAAAGCCTGGGTTTGAGTCTTATGAGTGGCCTTATCACAGGAAAAGCTTTTGTTGACGGTTGAACTGTTTGAGCTGCAGGTTGAGCCCAGGTGGTCAAGCTTTTACTCCTTTGGAGAACACCAGTGGAAAGCTTTTCTCTTGAGGACATTCATAATGCACCTTTCGCGTGTGACTCCTCCCATGCTGAAGAAAGGATGAGCTCACACAACAGCTCTGGTGCAATTCACATAAGTTAACCAACAGGAAACAAATCCATTGGGAACAAGGTCCCAGTGTTCCTGGAACTCTGTCTTTGGCTCTGTGATACTTCACAGGTTATTTCACAGGTTATCCCAAGGTGTAAGCAGTTAAATGCTTTCCTGTATTAATGCCAGATTCTCCAGAAAGAGGGAAAGACAAGGTCATCTTCACCTTTGGTTTTATCCCCATGGAAAAGGCATGGTGTCATTTGAAAGCATTTCATTTATTTTCAACACTATGGGTATATATTTCTTGGTTGTCCAGCATTACATGGAAATGAAGGATTTGGTTTAGCTCTGCAGGTTCGTTGAATTGTTATGAAACAAAATAATCTACTTAAATATGAAGTAGAAAAGATGATCGTTTCTAATGCCTATGTAAAGCATTGCTAAGCAATCTCACCAATAGCTTGATGGTTTTAGGCTTTTCAGAGGCTGATATGATATAGTTACACTTAATATGCTTTATTTGAATGAAACTGGGGGGGGGGAGGGCAAAGGGTATTGTCCCTGTATAAATACTAGCGTATTGTCCCTGTATAAATCCTTCTGAGACAATCTGTACCTTGTCCCTTTTAAAGAATACTAATCCTCGCAGGTATGTCCTCCAAGAGTGCGTGCGTATCTCCCTTTCAAAGCAGCTGTAGAGTCTTCTGTTGGGGCAGGGCAGAAATCAGAGGCAGGGCAAAATGCATGTGCTGTTTTGGATGGTGAACAGAGGGTTTCAAGAATGTGAAAGCTTTAGCATAAACTTACCTTGTATTAGCTGCACTTTTTTATAACCTGCACTGTGGATTTGTTGAGTGGATTTCTGCGTTTAGAAAAAAAATATTTTAAAAAATCCCATTATTTTGGGAAGGAGGCCTTAATTTGACCTTAAAATAGGAGCATATGCTTTTTTTCATTTATACCTGTTCTATGATCATGTGCCATAATTTAAGTTAATTAATTAATAAATTAAGCAACTTAATTACAGTTAATTAATACTTTAAAGCTTAACATACTTTCTGCTTTAAAGTCCTGAAAGTTTTATTAACTTCAACGACTGAACTGCGATTGGGGTTCCGTCGCATGAAGTGCAGTACCAGCACACAGAAGGAGACACTATGTACTGTGTGGTTGCTATAGCTGGCAAGGGATGGGGACAGAGGAGGAACAGTCACAGAAAGGCTGAAAATACATTTTTTTTTTGTTTATGAAACTTCCATTAAAGCTGTACATAGCTCTTGCATATTTTGCTGCTGTTATAGAGGAATTTTAGTGCCAAATCATGTTCCCTTTCTCTGGACTATGCTCCCAATGACTTTAGTTAGCATCATGCAAACTAGGTGAACATGACTTGGCTCCGCCTATGTCACCATCTCAAATCTGGATGTGTTGAAGTCAAACAGATGTGTATGTTTTCACTGTTTGGGGATTTTGTGCTGCTTTTGTGCCTTTAAAAGAAAATCCTTAAACAGCGCTTAGATTAAAATAAAATGAAAAAAAAATGAGAATAAACTTGTGGTAATGAGAAAAAGAGCATGCATTGCCACTGATATTGAGTGCATGCCCCAGAACCACAGGAATGTAAATACGTACATAGTTTTGGGGATGTCTTGCTTGTAGGTTGTGCTGATGTGGCAATGATGCGTGTCTATGTGTGTGCTTCTAGTCCTATCCATCTTCCTTTACATGGACACCCAATTTGAATTATAACCTTAGGTCCAATTCAGGCAGGCTCATTGATTTCACCTGGGGATTCATTGTTGCCCAGTATTTACTATTTCTTAAATATCTCTGAAGGTCTTCAGTTGGCCACTGGAAAATTCAGGGTGAAGGGAATGCAGCTAACTCTCCCTCTGTCCTGGGAGCAAAAAGCAACAGATCTGATGATGTGGTTTGGATTTTGCTTACATACCCTCCCATTTGGGTCTTGCTGCTTAGTAGCCTTCAAGGTGGTGGTCACAAAATCAAATTCAAGACATATAGATACCCAAAAGATATTAAGGCCACCTGACATTTTGCATTTTTAGACTTCAGTTTTGTATTGCTTAATCTTGAGAGAAAAAGGAAGGAGTTTCCCAGGAAAGATTGCATCGCCTTGGGCATAGGCAGCACTGCTGGGAGAACTGGATTCTTGCTCAGCCCTTGCCTTCACTCGGTTCCTGTGAGATGCTAGCTCTGGCACTTAAACCCCAATTTTTACCAGTGGTAGCTAGCTGTATGGTTATTTTTTGGTTGTCTGACTTGAGACTCGTACTTTTAGCTTAAGAACAGAGGACTTCTGAGAGCTCTCCAGGGTTGGAAGTCCAAGTGTCCCTTTAATAAAGGCAATCACTCTGTGTTGTCTGTTTCTGAACAATTCCAGTCCTGAAACCATGTAAAGCCTTTGTGCCAGTTGCCTGTACTGGGAGGCTTTGTTAGGACCCAATATTTAGAAATCTTCTTCTGATGTCCATCCTAACCTCAAGGGGTGGCTTATTTATATCATCTTGTTCTTGTGCCTGTCAAAGATCAAATACTCCTTTTCCTCCTCTTTTTGCCAGGCTGAGCAGGCCAAACTCTTGTAAAACATTTTTTTCCTTTTCTCTGATAAGTCTCATCATCACCTGCCCCAGCCAGAACTCCCCTTTCTTGACTCTGGTGCCTTGAGTTTTAGTTGTAAGTTGTTGGTAACTTGCAGAAATGCTGCATACTCAGTGCAGCACGTGGAATCAGTGCTTTGGCCATATGAACTAATACCTATTTCTCTGGAAAACCAGAATCAAATTAGCAACTTTTTTACCCCTTTGTTCTCTCTGTGCCTTTGCTTGTCATTGGTAAAATGATGTCCCATGGCAGGGGGGAGTGGACTAGATGATCTTTAAGTGTTCCTCCCAACCCAAACAGTTCTGTGATTCTAAAGCTGGGCAATAACCTCTGAGCTCACATAGATGCTGTAGATGTGAATTGATTGGTGTTTGTGAAGCGCTCAGATGCTGGGGTGATGAGTGCCATAGAAAATCTTGTGAGGAACTTAATAATCCTGTCATCAGAGCAGCTCTTGGATAAAGCACAAGGACACACATTGTTCAGGGTGAGGAAAACAAAATATTGAATAGCTCCTCATTAAACGTGTGTTGTCCTTTCTGTGCAGTGAGAGAGAGAGGGAGTGAGGAAAAATAGCGTATAGTAGAATAAACAAAGGTTGCCTCGTGATTCATATGAACAAGGGACTGAATGTAAAAATTCCTCTGGCATTCTTTAATGATGTATTTCCTTACTCATCTATTCACACCCTTTATTTTGACGTACACTTGGTGGATGAGTTATTAATACGTGGTGTGTAAATCCTAGTACTTCTGATGAAAAGGTTACAGATATTTAGGTAACAAAGCTTGTTTAAGGTGAGCCCATATTTAATTTTCAGCTTTATTTCTTTTTGAATTTTTTTAACTTTTAAGTTCTTGATGAAATTGAGTCAGTATCTTGGTATCCAGTTTTTCTTACAGTGGCAAACTGAACAATATAGCTACTATAGTAACAGAAACAGTTTTACACTTTTAAGAAGGATATAGCATATCGTTTACTAAAGTTGCATTAGAGATAGGGGAGGTATTCAGGGAGAGGAAGATGGAGGAGTTGGAAAAAGGAAGTCCTTCATGGGGGTTGAGGAATAACAGAGGTACCAGACAGAGACAGCAGTTGTGATTATTCTCATCCGATAATCGCTGCTTTTTCATTTCACCGTAATCTTTGCAGATTCTGCTTTAATTGTTTCCATTCTGCAACAATTATTTGGACAGGAAGAGAGATCTGAAAAGTACAAAGATTTAAAAAAATGAGATTTGGCAGCAACAAATCTGCAGAAGGCACTGTAAGCCTTTGGTGCCCTGGCTTTCTCAAAGAAAGCAACTGTGTTTGAATTTTTCTAATCCTAGTGCTTTTATTTTCATGGCAAGACACACTGGGATCCATGTTTGTGTTCTGGAGTACTGCTGGCCACCATTAGAAAAGAGTCAAAGGACCAAAGTTTGGATTGATGCAGTAAGAACAGTTGCTTTATTCTGTATAAGCTAAGGAAACAGCCTACCAAGGGAAGAAAACCCAAAAGAAAACGCATGTCTCAGCGCCACACACTTAAGCATCATCAAATTTTATGTAAAACTGTACTAATTTTCTTCTTCTTTTTTTTTTTTTATAATTTCAGTTTGGAAATTGATTAAAGAATCTCCATAGAATTTAATATGGCATCAAAGCAGTCATCTCCCTCAACAGAGGAACAGGCTTCCTCCGAAATAGATGATCTGTGTCTATCGCTGCAAGGTAAGTTACTGTAGTTTTCTGTGCCTTTTTAATGTAGATTTTTGGCAAAATCTGTGACTGTGTAAAAGTTGAAGGGAATTCTGAGAAACCTGTTAACGCTAACATTATGATCAGCATAGTTAGTTCAAGTCCGTGCTTCTTTGCAGGTATTTCTGCGTTTCATGAGAGGCGCTTCAGCAGCGAAATGAAAGATAACAGCTCTCGTGGTACTTTCTCATGGGATTTTCAGATCTGTTGCCTTCTTTGGTACAGATGTGCTCACTGGTTCTTATGTTTTGTTACTCAGAATACATGTTACTGTAAACTGTTTTCAAGGGAGCTGCCAGCATGAAAACAGTTATGCCATTTCATTATTTTCCTTGTTTTCAATTTGCTGACAATTAGGTGGTTGCATTAAGCTGTCTTAATGAGGCTATTAACTACAGTACTATTTTATTTTATTTTATTTGTTTTTCTGTTCTTACTGCTATATCCCCTGCAAGTCTAGAAGGATAGCTTGTGGCCAAAACAAGTAGAAAATTTTTGTGGCTTCTGAATAAATTTCTTACAGGTCAGAGTCTTTCATCCTTACTTGCAATGAGTAAGCTTCCTTGTTAAGGAAGCACTCACTGGTTGATTTTTAATTGTTCCAATTTAACTGCAGCTACCTGGACAGTTAAGTGATAATGAGTGCATCAGAGCTGGCCTCTCAGACAGGCTTTCTGGGTTTTCTTTAATCACGTGTTGAATTTCCTTCTATAAGAATTTCCTGGGAAGGCTGATTTTCCTCTGAACGTGTTCCCCAAAACATTCATGGAGGCTATCAAGGAGGCTAGTCCAGGCAGCAGGACTAGCACTGCTGAAAAGCCTGTCTTTGATGTGTTTAGAGCCTGGTTATTCTAGGATGGATGGGCCAAGTCATGTTTCCACAGAGCTATTTCCTTTTAGCTCACTTGCAATGAAATTACTACAGTGCTTAGTAGAGAGAAAATATGTTTAAAACAGATGGTGCAAAAGAATATTCTGCCAAGTCACTTTTGTGATCTGTATTTGCACTAATATTGTCATTGAAGCCATGTGTTTTGGTGAGCGAGTGTTAACAGTGGTCTAAAGCCAAACTTCTTTAATGGTGAATTTTCTTCCGTTTTGCTTCAGTATTACATTTTCAGGAGAGCAAGCAAAAGCTCCTAGCAGACAGTGGCTAGTCTGACTGTTGCACTAAGCACAGCTTGTCAGACACACATTTGTTGTGCCAGTCAAATGCAGCCGTCGGTAGAAAGACTGAGATGGCTGTTGTCATGAAACGGGTTTGAAAAACACTCTCCAGCTTTAAGGCAGATGGTGCTGAATTAAAGTTACATGCAATTTTAGAATAGGGTTTTGTTTTGAAATAATATTCATGCTATTTTCTGAAAAGTCAGATTGGTGTTTATGTGTTGAATAACAGTAGGGGGTTTTGGTCAATATCTCAGTGAAAAAGCCCTGCTTATTAAAATTGAAATGACTAAATTATATTTCTTTGCTGTAAGAATTTCAGCTCCTAGATTATGCTGAAATGAACACACTGCAAACCTGTGCCTGACTATTGTAAAACATCCAGAGATGTCCCCTTAAAGTGACATAAGCAATTTTTATAATGATTAAATATGCAACAAATGGTACAGCCCCGTTCTATGTATGGAGCTGCGATGCTGCAGCATCTGCTCTGGGTCAAACAAACAAATGGCAACACAGCTGCGATGAAGCACCAAAGAAAGACACATTCCCTGACATGACATATAGAAACCATTAGTAACTCTACCTGCAGATCTGTGGTAGTAAAGGTCAGATAAGACTAATAGAGTCACTCAAGGAAACATTTTTTTCCATTAATAGGAATCTTGGGATGAGATTTGCAAAGCACCTAGAGACTTTGGTTACTTTAGATCTTCAGGGTCACCTGGAGAAGTTTTAGAGAAATCTTAGATTCAAGGAATAGCTGCTTATAAGAAAAGCAGCTTACTTTTTGGGTGACTAAAGGTGAATGTAAAACTGGTTGTGATCTGCTTTTCAAATTGTTAAGATACAGCTTCAAAGAGTACATCCAGTGTTGTACAATGCACAGCATAACAGGAGATATGCATAAATATTTGGCGCAGAAGACAAAAGTAGGGGTGAGATCTAGTCTGGATTGCTTATATTTTAATCTACATTTAAATTCTTTGTGATCCAATCCTCTATTATTCCTGAAAGACATCCAGTGGTGCTGGAGCACTTGTCTAGTCTGGTTAATTAAGACAAGATCAATTTAATGTGCCAATTGGTTTGGTCATAAAACTTTGTGGGGTTATATGCCTAAAAAGATGTAACAAAATAGCTAGCTTTTTTTTTTTCTTCCCCACCACGTGTAAAACCAAACACTCATTTTCGGTATGTTTGTGATTCAAGTCACAGTCCTCTGTGAGGAGGACAGCACTTTGCGAAAGAAACAGAAGGAAAGAGGGGAAGAACAACCTCTTTTAAATAATTAGTGAAGACATTACTACTTAGTAGCTCTAATTATTATAGAAATCCTATTAAATTAATTCCAGTGGCTTAATATTGTAAAAATTTGCTTTAGTGGAATTTCTGTTAGTGGGTTTTTAGGTAGAAGAGTGTTCAAGGATGAACATTCACTTTCCATAATAGTGTTCAGCCTAGAAGATGCAGTAAAGAAAGTAACTGGAAAATAGGTAAAAATGTAACTTTGTTCTCAGTGCATCTGTCTTGTCAGCTGAATAATTTAAGGAGATTTAGTGAAGCTTGAAAAACATGAAGAAAATAGGTAAAGAAATGAAAGCAATATGGTTTCTAATTTTCCCATCTTCAGACATTTTCAAATGATGAAGCTAGTCACAAAATCATGAGGCTGAAATAAAAAGCTGCAAGAACATAAACCCTTATATATGTATCTTTTCAGAGGTATATATTGGTCTTTAACCTTCTCCAGTTTTCAGTCTCCACAAACAAAAGAGTAATAGCTACCCCCTCCCTCCCTGCCAAGAAAATTGAAATTGCATGATGTCGGGGCTTGGGCTCCTTTTCTGTTCTTTTTTCCTTCCCTCTATCCTAGATGTTGTAATAAAATTAAATCACAATAACATCATTATCTGTGCCCTATCCTCCAGCACCTCTCTGCTTTCTTCCAGTTTTCTCATGCAGCACAACTTACAGTGGCTGCAAAGGTATTTTGTGTCCTTGCACAGTCACCTAAAACTGCAGGTGAAAAGCCTGGAGCCAGACCTGTTAAGGATATATCCTATGGGGAAATATTGAAGGGAAGGGTTTCTCCTTCCAGGCAGCCTGCAGACGTTTTGGTGAACAGAGAATGCTTGCCAGGGAGATGCTCTGTTGCAGCACGTGGACCATCTTTGAAACCTGAAGTCACTTTTGCTGGAGCTATGGAGGGAGCAGGCAGGAGCTCGGGGCTTGGCTGGCAATGAGCATGGGAGCAATAATGCGAGAGCCCTGTCCTATGTCTCCTCCTACCATAGCTTCCCTCCCAGCACTGTGTTACGGGCTGGCCCCATAGAGGGGTCCAGCCTGGTGTTCGGCCTTTTACAAATGGAAGAGGTACAGTTGGGGTCCAAAATTGTTTTCAGCTACCTGACATGAGGCACGTCCCTTCCTTTGGTAAGAGAAGGGCTTCATGGCAATGTTTTGAGAATTGTTGCAGATAAGACTAATCTTTGCTGATGAGCCTGAGTGCAGGCTTGCAGCAAGGAGAATGTGCAGCCACTTGAAGATGGGTGTCTACAGCAAAAACCGAACAGGGTTTGTGGCACTCTGGAGCAGGAGTATTTTTTGCTTTCAGGATGTAAATCTGTTTGCCTGTGGGATGATCCAACCTCCACTTTCCCTCCCATGCACAAATCCTTCTACTTTCTTCCCGAGGACAGCAAACAGACCCTATGTGTGGTGTTTCCCACCAAACCTGTGCAGAACTCTGTTTTCCCTTTTCTTTCCATGCTTGCCGAGCTAATTCAGACACAAGAGAGTGTGTTTTAGCTCTCGGAGTTTGGGGCATGTACTTACTCTTTCACTGTTTAATTAACTGCAGGGGTCCTAATTTTTGGCTCTGCTTATTAGTCCATGTGCATGTTACTGTTTATTACTCTAAGCCAAAGAATGATCATACAAGAACATGGCCGCTAAAACTGTTTTTGAAGAGTGTTTAATGATACAAATTAATTATGCTATATTCATGCAGTTATGTCTAAACCTTTATGAATTATTTCTCTTTGACTGAAGTTGAAAATATGGTGATATACATGGATAGATTTTGTTGTGCAGCTTGTAGTAGATTGCACTCATCTCTGAGTAAAGGAGGATATCTCTTTGAGACCTGCTTAATTCATCCAGAGGTCAGGTAGACTACTAATTCTTACCCAGCGTTTTTTTTATTCTAGCTGTATGCGTCATCTGTTGGGGCAAGTATGTTATTACAGCTACACTTTTTTTTCTTTAATCAGAATGATCAAAAAGTGCATTAAATGTTTATTATAAATTTGCAGGTGTGACTTTTACAAATCGAAAAGCTCTGAGTGCAGCTCGTAGGGGCTGAACTGGAATTTATGCCCTGTTTATGCTGCCTGCTGCCTGGGTGAGGAGCTGGTCAGCAGTTCCCCTAACTGCATGGCTTCATGGCATGTGGCGGGGCTGATGGCATTGGAGAAGCAACCGACATATGAGACTGCCTAAAAAAAAAAAATCAGTCATGGGTATTTTTGTCTGTTTTGCATGCCTAATGCAAAAAATAGATTGTATAGTTACATAAATGTGTTCCTTGCTAGATAAATTTCAATTTGTTAAAGGCACTATCAGGTGCATAACTGGTTAAAAACTGGCATTAAAATGCTTAAGCAGCGGATGGCTTCTGAGGCACCTGTATAGGGCACTGAAGGCTACTTATGTTCATATCTGTGCTTCACCGTGGATTTTCTTTAAAATGTTAGAAAACCCACTTAAGCCCTTATCTTTAAAAGTATGTAGATATCTAAATGATGTGACTTAGTACCTTTAAGTATTTAACCTGTAATCTCTGTCTATGCTCCCAAGTACTGCCGTGCCTCACTTCACGGGCTGTTGTGGCAGTAAAGACAGCGGTGTTTCAGAGCAGAGCTGCTCCAGGGTCCTGGCAATGAGAAGAACAAAAGTGTTTAAAGTGGCCAGGAGGGCAAAACTCAATGTGAACAGGCTTCCTGAGTTAGTAGCACTTTAAATTGGATAATTTTTTTCCAAAAGGAAAAGGAGGTTGAAAGCAATAACATAGAAAGGAAAGTTCCCACTTGCTGCATAGACATGGTGGTAGTTAATTAGTTAATATTTATACAATATTTGGATTTGAAAAGACTCATTCCTGCAGAAATATTTTCATCACCTTCATTGGGTGTTGGATAAACTTCTTAATCTTAACAAAAATACTGTGTTTGTTTTTAATTGCTTAACGCCATGTTACTGAACATCAATGCTGGAAATAACTCTTTTCCCTGCTTTCCTGTCTGCAGAAAATGAAACTCTCTGCCTGGGCGGAAGGGAAGGGACCCTATAAAGGGCTCGGGGTGAATTGCTCACCCTCTCCCTGGGTTGGCTAGTACTTAACGGTTCTTCTGCTAGTTCCCATCATTTACAGCATGTACCTACTTGGTATTTTAGTTCATACCAGGAGTGCTGTCTTGAAGGAGTTCTCCCAGTTATCCCTGCTGACCATGCTTTGGTTCATTTTGCTGAGCCATCAGGGAGTGTGGAAATGGTTATTTTGAATGAAACTGAAATAAATGTTCCAAAAAGGTACCATGGCTGTCTGTAAGCATTCAGGCTAGAGCTAGTCCAATACAACCTTTCTTCCCTACACACGGTGGGTATGCTACATCTTGAACACCAGCTTTTTTGATCTGCTGATCTGTTCCTGTGGGGCTGCACTGCTTGCTACTGTAGACATAGCCTCAGCTGACCTGAATGGTGAAAGGAAGATACAAAAATATCACACACAAGAGGTAATTCCTTCTGGCGAAACAGAGATGGGAAGATGACAGACAGGCTTACACTCACTAATTTCAAATAATTGTTTAAAAAAATATTTTTTAAAAAAGAAAAAAGCCACACAGTTGTAAGTCATCCACTGGCAGTGATGCACTGGTCCTCGTGATAGAAGAAAACCTCTTTGCTGTTTGGTGACATTGTTTGATGAGCGTGGACAGATAGGGTACATCTGCTCTGCTGTGATTTGCTTCCTGCAGCTCCCTGACGAGGGAGGAGACGATGCTTTCCTATGAGCTGCCATCTCTGACCTTGGGAAGGGAGGCATGAAATGCAACAGAAGAGAGGAGATTAATTTTAAGTCTGGCTTTTCTGTATCACCGTTAAAGGAAGGCTGAGAGTAAAACCATGGCTGCTCCTGCCCTCCCCTACTTTTGCTCCTGGGAGAGTTCAGCACTTCTGTGCTCCCTGCTGTGTCCCCATGCTCCAGCCTGTAATGATTAGTCTGGATTGTAGGACTTGTTGGTAGCTCATTACTGGATAAAACAGTCATTGTCCAGCAGTGTGTATTGATTTTTAGCTAGCCTACGTGACAGGCTGCTTTTACGTGTTATTCCTCCCTAAAGAGTTGTTCTGAAGATTAGCTTTAAAACATAGGGTGAAATGTGATTTGGGGTGTTTTCTGATTAACAGGTTCTTATTTCATTCTCTCAGATCCATTTTTTGGCTTGGTGAGTTTTGGCCCAAAGTAAAGAAAATGATCAGTTTTTTTCTGATAGCTTTATTCTGGGTCAGTGACATTTTGAAAACTAGGGCAAGAGAAAACCAAGGTCACTTAGAGTCCTATAAAAAGGCCTAACAAAGAATCCATTCATCCTCATAAAAATAAAAATCCGTATTAATTAACCACGTGGTAGAGATAAGAATTTGAGAGCTTGATTAAATCATTAGCGCCTCTGAGCAGTAGAGTAGGGGGGGAGATGGGAGGGAAAACACATTCGGCCTGAAAATTGAAATATGACTGCCTGCCACGGTGCCAGAAGCACATCTGTACTGAGCTGTGTGATGTGTGGCCTGGATGGAAGCAGAGCGACTGCCTCACTACAGACTGGGGAGATATCGGCAGGCATGGAGTTTTGTTATGGATTCAATAACAAAATTCAGTGGAATTTTTTTTGGGGGGGGGTATAGAAAAGTAAGCCACATTGCAGCTGAGGCTGCGGCTGCTTGGAAGGCAGCTGGGTGGGTTGCACTAGGCAACGGTTGTAGCTTGGGGAGGGTGTAAGGTGTGCTTAGGTGTGTGCAGTGGAATAAATAACTGCCTTGTACTTTAGCCAAGTGAGACATTTGCCTGAGAGCTGCCCACGTGAATCAACACTTGCAGTATCTGGCCCACATTGCATAATGCTTCTGCACATTAATATGGAGAGATTCTACCAAAACAAGACCAAATGTCCTCATCCTAACCAACCTGTAACCAACCCCCAGAGCAAGTTCTCCAAATCAGTAGCAGTAGTGTGTGTTTGGCAAGAGCTGCAGCTGGAAGAGTCACTGGCGTCAGGCAGAGTAGTTAATATTTGCTTTCTGTCCCTTTTCAAGGGCCAGCAATACCAGCCTTGCCTGCCTGATAAAATTGAGTGCAGCTACTCAATAATTGCTCGTTAGGTAATTGGAACGTCTCCCGCACGGGTATTCACCCAAAGGGTGTGGTTGGGTCCTGTGCTAACATGAAGCCAGTATCTCTGTGCTATTTATGTCCTTGTGAGCATTGTGACATTGATTGTCTGTGTGGCATGTTTGCACTTATTTTCTGTTTTCCAGACAAAGCAGAATTTTGAGACTGCATTTTTGTCCCTGTCTTTAAGACTGCCCTTATCTTACTGTTCATCATGATCTCTGTGATATTTAAAAAGAGACATAAAACAATCCAGCAAGCAGGGGAAAGTGACTGTTTCGTGCTCCGACAGGATCATAGTATTGCAGATTAGAGGAGGACTGTTGAAAGACCTGTTAGCTACAGCATGCAAAACAGCCCTCAACACACATAATGCATGAATGTTTTTCTTGCCACTCACCTGCCCGGTGAAGCAGAAGGATGTCTGTGGGTCGGATGGTGGGGTTAGGAGCAGGAGGCTGCATTACCCCTAAGCGGCTTGCTCTGCTTCGCGAGCTGATGAAGCTCTGTTCGGCAAGCCCTTCAGGCCAGCTTGGGTGATGAAAAGCCACCCAGGACTGGGGCTTGTGTTTGCCAAATTCCCAGAGCGTAATAGAGTGTGGGACTTTTTCCTCTGAGTGGCATCTTCATTTTCATGTGCAGAGCAGTCAGGATTATTATTTTTTTTTTCCACCCCAAGGGCTTGATATTTTTGGCATTTTGCATCCTGCCCAGCCTACAAAAACATACATATCTATTGCTGAGTAGTCTTGCGCTTGCCTTATGACGTCAAACTTGTCTTCACGTTAATCTCTTGTGCAAGAGCGTGCTTTCAGAGGTGGAGGAGATCGTACGCTCCTGCCCTATCTCCCAGATTTGTTTCTTCCTGCAAGCTGATGGCCTGGCCAGAGTCTCCCTCTGCCTCTCCCATGCGGTGGGAGGATTCACCCCAGCTGGGAGGTGGGCAGCGAGTACCCCTGTAGCTGCCTTGCCCACCATCTCCCTCCAGGCCCGGGCCATGCGCGCTGCCCTACCACCGGCTGCTCCTCAGGGAGCTGCCCTGGGGCCGTGGTGCAGGACACCCACTGTCCTTTGCTGTCCTCCATCCCGCAGCCCATCTGCCTCCCTGTACGCAGGAGCTCCGCACCTCTGTGTCGCCATGACCCAAAGACCTGTCCTCTGCTCCAGGCTGCCTGACGCAGCTTCTCCCGCCGCCTGGCACAGCGGGGAGAAGAGCTTGCCCTTTCCCTCCGCTTTGCACCTCTCCTGCCTCTCAGGCTTTGCTTCTCTGCTGCCTGCAACGACAGGCAGGAGCATTGCAGGCCGGTCTCTGGGGCGGCTGCCCGTAGCCGTGCATGGAGGGGCTGGCGTCTGCCTCAGCCCTCAGAGGGCTGGGAGAGCCGTGCAGCTGACGCAGGCCAAAGATGGTGGTTTGGGCAACCAAAACCTCAACTCTCCTAACTGTGTCATCTTGCCCTCCCTCAGGTAATAGCCTATTTGGCCTGCTTCGTAATGTCTGGGCTATTAAAAACCAGTGCAGCCTTTTGGGTCTTTATTCCAATGTGGAAGAAGTAGGGGATGACCACCTGTCTGTGAGCTCCAGGCAGGCCCCTTGGTGGGGTGGTACTGCTTTTTGGCCTGTGTTTTGGG
This sequence comes from Haliaeetus leucocephalus, assembly GCF_000737465.1. Taxonomy (NCBI): domain Eukaryota; kingdom Metazoa; phylum Chordata; class Aves; order Accipitriformes; family Accipitridae; genus Haliaeetus; species Haliaeetus leucocephalus. Next base: position 2,406,368 of record NW_010973380.1, on the reverse strand, counting down.
AAGTCAACCCCAGCACTTGCAGTCAAAGCTGATGTGGAAAGGGAGAGAAAAAGGAGTTTGTGTTCACGCCTACTCCCACGAGCTGTTGGGATGGCTGCTAGTGGCAGCGCCTACGCAGTGGTGAGGCCTGAAAGGCCGTAATCTCAGGGGCCAACACCTCCTGCTGTTACCTCAGACCTGTATATAGACATCCAGCAGGGATGTATGGTTTGGTGGTGGTGTATCTTGGGAACAGGGTGGATTTTTGAGAGGGAGCATGGGCTGGGCAGTCCTGTGATCCACTGGCCGTGATGGGGCTGGGGAGCTGGTCTGGTCTGCCCCCGCTGCTCACGCTCTGCTTCACCTTTTGGGGGAACTAGACTTTTCTTCAATTCTGCAACCCACAAGCTGTGGAGAAAGGCTTTTCCCTCTCTTGATCTCTACTCTGGTGAGAGAAACAGTTTAAATACTGTGATTTTTGAAACATGGGCTTAATCAAGTTCCTATCTCCCTTCACAGCTGGTGGTAGTTTATCACTGCGTACCAGCCTGAAGGACCTGGGTGAAGAGCTGGATCTCAGTGTGAGCGGGTCACGCTTTGAGTCTCACTTCACTGTTTTTTACTGGGGCATGAGTTCAAGCACTTCCTTCTTCTTCCCTCCTATTTTAAGACCCCGTGTGCCCCTTTTTGGCCAGATTAGTGGTCTGCATACCCCAGGGGGGGCCCAGCACTGAAAAGGGTGCAGTTAGAGGGTATATTCCCCAATGAGAGGCTAATAACTCTCCCCAGCCCTTCAGTTACCCAAGATATCCACACATGTTGTGTGGCTTCACCTACACATTTGCATTTATCACTTAGCCCCAGCCTCCATCCTGGTCTCATCACCCAACTCTATGCATGGCTTTTCCCGAATTTCAAGATGGATCTTGTACTGACCATGGCCCTGAGTCTTTCAAGGAACATTTAGGAATGGATGGAGTTATTCTAGACGCTCTGTAGAATGACGTGTTCACACTGCTGTTTGCATTTGCTAAGCTTTTGAGAAAAGCTTCCTTAGTTGCTCTTTACTGCATCCAGTAGAAGTATGCTTGATGGTTGTAGAGGTCCTTGCAGTATCATCTCTGTAAACAAGAAAATATCAGCTCTAAAAGAAGAGTTGAGAAAAACTAATGTTAAACAGTAACTTAATATCTGGAAGAACGGACGTTAGGTTTGAGATGGATGCCATGTATCTTTTTGAGAAAAAGAAATAAAACCAGATCATTTTTTCCATTAACCATTTTTTTTCCTTTTTTTTTCCCCAGTGCAGCGAGAGCGTACACAGAAGAAAACCTTCACTAGCTGGATAAATTCAATATTGGCAAAGGTAAGAAGGGGTTTCTTCAGGAAAGACATGCCTTTTGCCTTTTTGATTCGGATGTGCTGTATGGAGATTAAAATTTTTAGGAATAAACAAAATTAATATAAGAGTTTCAGGCACTGGCTGGAAAAAGTAGCCCCTAGAGAGCATTTGTTTAATAGGTGCAAAAGCATTGTATTGGTGATTGTCCAAGGTTGTTTGTAAGAAATGGTTTGTAAGTAGAAGACAGTATCTTTCTTGCTGATGTGGTGAAACACACTTGTGCTGGATTGTGGCACATGCCTTAGGGTTTTATGAGGTTCTGTATTTATGATTAGTTTTATTGTGTTTAGGTAAGTAGTATTCTATTATGCAATCCATGAACATGAGTTTAATGGGATGACCTGAGTGACTGGTAAGTATTAAGACAAACAACATAGTAGTTAGTGTAGGTGCTCTTTAAGCTTTCACAAAGCAGCTCATGCAGCATGTGCTGGGGCTCTGACTTGCTCAGGTTAAAAAAAAATACCTTGTTTTGGTCCCTCCTTGAGCAGAAGCTGCTGAGCTTGTGGTGAGTTTGTGTTGTCCACAAGTGGGTGAAAAGAGTGAGGATTTAGTTATTTAGCCCTATAGTTCAATTTGTACTTGGGGTACATTGATTAAGAAGTCAAAATAGGAATTAACTGCTTTTCTTAACTTTCCCTTTTTCAAAGCTTTGAGGTCTTTTGCCACATACCTCCTTGAAAAGTATAAATACTTGAAAATGAGGCCTAAAATAACCCTTATAAAACACAGAGGGAGGGCAAGAGGGAATAAGAGACAAACATAACAGTGGTTCAGAAGCAGGAGGATATGGCTGATTAGATGCAGGATTTCTATTTCAGCTTATTGAAAAAATAAAGGATGCTAAACATTTTTTTAACAACAGACTAACCTGTGATGTTCTGTAGTGTGTTGAATTCAAAATGACAAAAGATGGTGTGACAAGCATTGAAATTTGTTTTGCAGCATACACCTCCTTCTGTTATCTCAGACCTGTACACAGACGTACGGCAAGGGCATTTGCTTTTGGATTTGTTGGAAGTGCTTTCAGGTCAACATCTGGTAAGACAGAGTAATAAAAATATTACCTCAATCCTTCATCAAATCCAGGAAAGATTTCTGAATATTCTTAATTGTAACCGTATGAGTGATCCCTCTGGAGTTATAGAGCTATTTGCAGGTAACTTATTCTTACACCACTGACACTGAAACACACTGAAATAAGCTGATCCAAAGTAATTTGTGAATCTTTGCAGGACTTCCCTAATCAAAATATAAAATAAAATTAATTTTTACAACTGGGGATGTGACCTGTTCTTTTTGCTTCACAGCCACGGGAAAAAGGATTTAATACCTTCCAGTGCAGAAGTAACATAGAAAATGCTTTGACATTTTTAAAGAGCAGATCAGTGAGTATTAACTTCAAAATTCACAGCTAAAGCCAGTTTAGCTGGTGGAACATTTTCTTTGTTAACAATGATCCTTTTTTTTTTCCCCCTAGCTCAAGCTCATAAATATTCATGTTGCTGACATTATTGAAGGAAAACCTTCCATTGTGCTTGGCCTAATTTGGACAATTATATTTCATTTTCATGTAAGTATTTCAGCGATGTAAGAGAGTTTTAGTAGAGAGGAAAAGCAGAAAAATATGTTGACTTACGTGGTTGCCAAATGAGATGAATTAGTACAAAGCAGAAGATTATTTTCTGACCTCTGGAAGTGATGGCTCACGGAGGAGATGCACCAGTGCATCTTCCCTATGTCTCTGAGCTGCTTCACCTCACCAGTGCAATGATGGCATTACAGCCTGATGAAAGGTATCTAGCTACAAATGGTAGTAAGGAAAGATATTGAGATTTTTTTTAGAGTAACTAGTTTAAAAATAGGCTAAACTTTGCCTATCTGTCTAAGGCCTGTAATGATTAAGCTCCAAATAGAGCAAATAGTGTAAAGTGGCCCATATCCATCTCCCTCAAAGGCAGCCCCCCTCTTCAGTGTTGGCTGTGCTCACAATGTGTAATTCTTGCTATTATTTTTTTCAGTACCAGGTACCTGAAATAACATGAAGGCTGTCACAGTGATTTTTCTTATACAAGATACTGAGCATGCATCTTGCATGGCATGAGGTTGTGGGGAGGTTTGAAAGCACAGGGCCTTGCTTTAATCATATTGTAGGACAGTAGAGGATGATGGAGCCAAACTGTCTTCTAGTAAGAGCCCAGCAGTTATTTAACATGGATGCACTGGGGGTGAACTGCTGACTGGGGCTCAGGAGAGCACAAAGAAGCAAAGTTATTTAACAGTATTGTAACCCACATTTTTCTTGGTAAAGGTTCTTCAGTGCTGAAGATTCTCGTGCTCCACATAGCCTATGCATTATCTTTTTACCTAAACCAAGCTTCTCTGACCAAATGTAGATCTCTGAGGTCTATCAAGTAGGTTTTCCTGCACCCTGAGTGAGCAGGCAAACTCTAAGCATGCCTAATACGTGACACTGTTGACAGCAGAAAACACAGCTGCCGTGGGCTGCTTTCGCTGGTAGGAGGAATAAAAAAGCATATTGAGTGAGAAGGTCCTGTGATGCTATTGCTGGTACCCACAGTATAACATGGAAGTCTTTGGATGAATATTTTCTGCCAAAAAATCACCTAAAGATGGGAATTCAATGTGAAATAGTTCAGAGTGAACAGATAAAAAAATCCTGGTCTGATCTCTGGGGACAGGGAACTACTATTACATCTGTGACTGAGTCCTTTCTAATTCTCTGTGGTTTTCTCCCATTGATGTCTTGGTAATTTTTCACTGAAGCCTGATTAACTCTCCCATCATCTCTGATAGATTGAAGAACTTGCCCAGACACTTGCTTGTACTTACAATCAGCCTTCACTTGATTGTTCAAGTGCTGTTGACTCCTCTCCAAAGGCAAGCCGATCAGTTAAAAAAAGTGCTAAAATTAAGGAACGGTGGAAGATCTCTGCTACAAAGGCTCTTTTGTTATGGGCAAAAGAACAGTGTTCACTGTAAGTTCCATCCAAGACTTATAAATAGTATGTTACACGTTGTATTTACTGCTTTCCTCTAAATGTGGTGATATTTTCCCCTGTTTTTTTAACTTAGTGACAGCTTAGCAGAAAATCCTTTAGATTTCAGATGTTGTTACCAGTTCTTTTAGCATCAGTCAGGCCCTAGCTGTTTTGACATGAGCCCTTTAATAACGTGAAGCTAATCCTACTAATAAAATACCACAATGTAAATTGAGTTGTTTGACTTGTCTGTTTTAGGGGCTTCTGTGTGGTAAGTCTAGTGGAATGTTTACATGATTTGCTAGTTTTAATCTGCATGATTGGCACTGGTTAACAAAGTTTCAGTAATTTATTTTTTTTTTAATGGAATAGTAGGATTTCTAGGTTTCCCATATCTTATGTTTTTCTGTCAAAACACTGCATGATCCCCAAGAAGGACCCTAGTCCTAGACATCCTAGTCCCCAGTTCTAACAAGGTATTTCCTTATGCTCGATGTACAGGTAGCTCTGTTGATTTCAGTGGGAGTATTCACAGTGCACAATCTAGAGCAGATACAGATATTTCTTGTAAGGGGCAGGCTTTACATTTTCTTCAAGGGCTCCTGCTTCACTCCAGGATGTTTCAAATATGTTTTACAATAATGTCAGCCCTTTCTCTCCAGCTCTTTGGTTGCTTTATGTTCTAATAACATCCTACTAATATTCTATGTTGTTAGTGGGAGATAAAGGCCTTCATCAGCACATCAGACACTTTCTGCTGGGAGAATGTTTTCAAGGCACTGAAGTTTCCCTTTTAGCTGTGTTTTATCAGGACAAGATTGATTGTCGTATAAAAAACAGCTCTCTGTCCATTTAATCTTCCTCTTTTGCTTGTTTTTCTTTTTCAGCAATATTGCTGTCTGTTTTGTAGCATGCTTTCTGAACTGTGATTAAGTTGAATGATTTTGTTATCAGTGAATCCTATAGTTTTTGGTAAAAGAACAAATCTTGTAAGTCCTGGCTCATTGTTTTGTAACTAAATTTGATCACCTGAAACCCCACATCTTTTCCATGCTGTAACATACTCATAATATACAGACTGTTTCTGGAAAGTTGTCCCAGAATTCACTGTGGCTTGCAGAGCTGAGCACCTCACGGCACTGTCCAGGCACTGCTTAATGGAAGATGTTTTAAAGGCACTAAGCTAAATAAGAGAAAAAGAAGTATTTTTCCTGCAGTAATAGATCACTTTTAAGGTCTGGATTTTCTAAAATGCCAGAGGCGATTCCAGTACTTGGTGCCCTTACAGACAAATAGCTACAGGTTCTTCAGTGCTTTGCTTGTTGTTTTTCCATCCCATAGAATACATAGATATTGAGCACAAAGGTGATGTTCAGAAAGGATATTGGATCAGCAAGGCTTTATCTTCAGAATGCATCATAAGATAAGAATATTGAGTCATTTTGCAAATATAGTATAAAAATACATAAGTGTAGTGATTGGTAGTACTAGCTGAATTATTGTCTGACCCAACTTCTGCAGAAGTTCAGTGGCAAGGTTCTCTATAACTCCTTGGATTTGGTTCGTACTCCCATTTTACTGAATTTATATTCTGTTTCTAAATTTGTACTTAGGACATCTGAGGAAACAGGCTATAACGTTTTGTTTCTAATCATTTTGGGGATAGGCACGGCTCTATCAATGTGACTGATTTCAAGTCAAGCTGGCGAAGCGGACTGCCTTTTTTAGCCATCATCCAAACCTTACAACCAGGTCTAGTTGATTTGGAGAAGGCAAAAGCTAGAAGCAATAAAGAAAACCTGAAAGAGGCTTTCAGAATTGCAGAACTGGAGCTGAATATTCCACGGCTTCTTGAACCTGAAGGTAAATGACCTGGGTTTTTTTTAATCTTTGTTATCAGGAGTGAGATTAATATAATCCTATATGTGTTGATTTGGAATACAGGAAAAAGTAAGACTGTGCTTAAGTTTGAAGTGGAACGTTGATCTTTACTGTAATGCTCAAACCTGAGGTTCTTTATTTGATAACACCAACTGTACTTAGTTTGAATTGGCAGCAAATGCAGAAACAATATGCAGAAGAAAGGATATGAAGCTTTCCTGTTCATGGGAGAAACTTTTTCAGTAGTTAATCATGTTATATTAAAATATTCCCAAGGAAAAAAGGGTTCATTACATATTAATTTCTGTCAATGGTATGTTAACTGAGCTGCTGCAAAATAAACATGTTTATGGTAATGTGTTTTAATAACTGCAGTATAGCATGTAATTATGTGATCAGGCCTAGAAGGCTGCATAATTATGTAAATGGTGTATTGGCTCTTGTAGATGTTGACATTATGAATCCAGATGAAAAATCAATCATGACTTATGTGGCACAGTTTTTGCAATACTCCAAGAATTCACATGAGTCTGAAGAAGACATGCAGGTATGTCATGTGGTTTATCACTGGGGCATTTTTAAATGAATGTGCATCATGGATATCAAGAATATCAGTACTTTCTTTGCCCAGTTTATAACCTGACCCAGTAACAGTTAGGTAGTAGATCCTCTGATTCAGCTACTGACAGGACTGAATTGGCTTGAACCTTCTGATGCTCCTGTGTGGTAGTCAAGACTCAATGTGATAGGTTTTTGATGATGCAGGTAGAATTGCTGTGGAGGTTGTCTTGTTTTTTCATTTTAACTATTACAGAGGACATTTTCAAGCCTGGTTGTCTTCATGTGTGCTCTGAAGACTGCATGTAAATATTGGGGTAGAGGCAGACAGATTTGCAAATGTGCAGAACAACTAGCTTTAAACTTAGTAGCTCACATGTAAAGTGGGTAGAAGTTGTCACTCACAGATCACACTGGTTGGAAAACCGAGTTTTCTATTCTCTATATCCTCCTATGAGAGTTTATGTAGTAATTGGTTATTCACATATCTCCATACTGATAATCTCCTTTCAGTAGGACTGCAGTCAGGCTCTTCTTTTAAGATGCCTTCGTATATCCAGGTGCCAGTTTTAAAACTTTGGCCTTGATCTATAATAGTGCCTGACCCAAAATTTATTAGCGTCCCCAGGAATTGCTATTTGGTTTTCAATAGCTTTGAACTGGGTTTATCATATGCTCAATGTGTGTTGTTTTACGGCACAATGTAGATTAAAAACAAGGCTTGCAAAATAGAAAAATGAAATTTTCTGCTCTAATTACCAGGAAAAAGTAAGAGATGCCATGAGCTGGTTGGCTGCACAGGAGGAGAAGTTAGCAAAGTTGCTGATCAACACAGAGAATGAAGCATATTACCAGAAGTACAAAGTAAGTTGCATTTCATATTTAACTGTGTTGTGGTTTAACCCCAGCCAGCAACTAAGCACCACACAGCTGCTTACTCGCCCCCCCCTCAGTGGGATGGGGGAGAGAATTGGAAGAGTAAGAGAGAAAACTCGTGGGTTGAGATGAAGACAGTTTAATAGTCAAAGCAAAAGCTGTGCGCACAAGCAAAGCAAAACAAGGAATTCATTCGGCACTTCCCGTGGGCAGGCAGGTGTTCAGCCATCTCCAGGAAAGCAGGGCTCCATCACACCTAACGGTTACTTGGGAAGACAAACACCATCACTCCGAACATCTCCCCCTTCCTTCTTCTTCCCAAAGCTTTATATGCAGAGCATGATGTCATATGGTTTTGAATATCTCGAATATCTCCTTGGTCAGCTGGGGTCAGCTGTCTCAGCTGTGTCCCCTCCCAACTTCTTCTTCACCCCCAGCCTACTTGCTGGTGGGGTGAGAAGCAGAAAAGGCCTTGTCTCTGTGTAAGCACTGCTCAGCAGTAATGAAAACATCTCTGTATTATCAAGACTGTTTTCAGCAAAAATACAAAACATAGCCCCATACTAGCTACTATGAAGAAAATTAATTCTATCCCAGCCAAAACCAGCACAAACTGCTTCTGCAGAAAAAAGCTAATATTCTGGGAATATTTTTAATATTTTTCATCTTCATCACCTAAACTGAAGCATTAAATAAACTTTTAAACAAGAGTCGGAAATCTAACAGTGAATTTGGTAAATGCCCTCATATGATTGAGGGAAGGGTAGGATAAAATTCTTTCGGTTAGGAAAAAGATATATGCTGCTTGGTTTCTGAGCAGAGGAAGGTTTTTTTTGGAGACAGTAAAGTAGTATCTTTTAATTAATCAACATAGTTGAACATTTGGACAAAATTCAAGCACACAGGCCCCTTACAGCATTACCTTCACCATTTCTGTGATAATAATAACAGTAGGTTTTACCCAACTGATGTGGTAAAGGAATAGTTGAAATGTTGGCTATAGATTGTGCTGAAGTAGAATTTCCTTCGGTTTATATTGTAGCCAGTTTGTAATAAAATGGCCCATAGGGGACTGTGAGGGGAGGAATTTTCCCTTTCTCTTGGTGGGAGGGGAGAACCATGACCTGACTGCACTGACATTATATTAAATACAGATTTTGCTAGTGAATGGCACCTATAATTTCAGACCCAAATACTGCCTGGAGACAAGTATGTCTCTTTGCTGCTATGTTGCATTTCCGTGCATCACACCCTTTGAAGTTAATGGAAGTCATACCAATGTGTTAAAAGGCAGGCAGTACTTGGCTCCATGAGCTTCCATTTGAAGTCTTCTTCTATGAATTACTCTTCCTTTTTATCCCTAGGAAATGATGTCATTTATGGAAGCATTTAACCAAGAAAAAAAACCCTTTCTGCCTGTGTTGTCATCAAGAAGTGAAGCTAGGCTGAGAGAAAGCCAGCAGCAGATGAGAGAAGAGTGGGATAAACTGATCTCTCAGGTCAGAGGCATTTCTAGCTCACCTCGTTACCAGTGTGAGTGTGTTTGATGAAAAAGCCTAAGTCTACACCAGGAACTTGCGCAGGGAAAAGTGGGGAGGTGATACTTTATTTGGATTGATAAAAGAGGTATTGACCCTGAACCTGAAGTCCAGACAAACCGAGTGGCATATAGTGCTCAAGAGGAGGCAGAAGGTGACTGTGCATTACCCTTCTGCCTCCTGAGCTTCAGGACTGTGAGATGTTTGTGAAAAATGGTGTGCATCTGATTATCTTTGAGCACTCTTCTGATCAAAGTTTTTGGCCTATTTATGCTTAAAAGGTTCTTTTGGGACATAATTATGGCTCAGATAATGATGCAGCTGGGAAAAGTGTGTTAATATATTCTTTCCCATGGCACAGATAGTGATATAGTGGGATCTGGTTGGTCAGTGCTTTGCAATGAGGTTGACTGTGTCATCTCCCTCTGCCACAAGGGGGATGTATTGGGCCTCGCTGGTAATTACTCTTTATGGAAGAGATGTTCCCCTGTCAGCCCCATGATGGAAAGTTGTCCAGAGCGTCCCTGTTTGCCCTCTATTTTGGAACTAGTTTACTATAAATTTCCCTGTTGCTGGGCCTTGACATGGTTACCAGCCAAGGATAGTGACTGCCAAATTCTTTGTAGTGTTACAGAGATTACAGCCTGGGGAGCAAACCTGGGTCTCAGGTAAACATAGCTGGTTTGCAGCTGACTTCACTGGAAGCTCCTTTTCTGAACAGTGGCAGGTGGGGTTTTTTCTGGTATGTCTAGAGCATCAGCTTATGGAGTTTATATCAGTAACTTGGGGATGGGGAAGAAAATAATGGTGAGAAATTTAATCACTTGTTTTCCTTTTTAAGATTAATGAATGGAAAGCAAAGCTGGACCAGATGTTGCCCTCCCCCCTGGATAACATTGAGGCTTGGCTTCAGGAGGTAGAACATCTGCAGTCAGAAGATTTGCCTGATTTGCAGGACCCGTTTAAAGCAATGTTTGTCTTCAGAGAAATAATTGTAATATTTAAGGTATGCTGATCACAAAGGAACATTCTGCTTCAGTCTGAGCTAGCAAAGCACTTGTTATGGAATTGCTATTTGACATTTTGGGAAGTGGTGTGGATATGTTTATTTTCTGAAGATGAAAAGCTCTTCTGAACGTACCTTTGAACAATGATGAAATTAAATAACTGCATGGGTCTATAAGGAAGGTTTCTGACTTCACTGGGGTGAGATTAAATTTGAGTACTATCTGAATGAGTAAATTTTGGTATTCTTTTTATGTGGTTCCTGCAACTTGTTTGCTTGTTAAGTAATAACATAGGGTAATTGCATTCTTATCTTTAAATCTATGCTTAATGCATATCTATTCAGAAAAGCACTTGTGCTCAGGGTTACATTCCAGTGAGCTCACAAAGTTTGTGTGTTTAAAGTTAAATATTTGCTGAATCACTCTGTAATGCCATTTAAAGCAATGGGAGGTATTTTGATCCCTCCATACCATAGAAGTTATTTATTCTGATCTTAAAACGTTTACACTGATAATAGTTTAAATGTCCTTTTGAGTTTGAAAACTTTGAAAAGAGTAGATGTGTTGATGCCTGGTTGATCATCATAATGCTGTACTTGTTTTTTTTATGAACAAGGGGGAAGTTGGATGTTATTGTGACATGTCCTTAAAGAGAATTTGAAAGAATGGGAAATAGAGGTTCTTGTGAGTGGCTTGGTAACACCACTTTTTTGTACTGTTGCTTGTCAGTTCCTGATACGAGAGGTGGCTTTTTAACTGATAACAACTTTGCTAGACTTTAGCCATTTGGTCTATGATTTTTGTTGTTCAGCCTAAGTAGTTAAAGCATTTCTAAGAATGAGACAAAGGGAGAGATGCTGTTGGTTTAGGGGTTTCTTTCTTCCTGTTGAACATGTAGATAAAATCATTAAGTTCCTTAAGAAGAAGAAGAAACCCAAGATACTTAATTTCTGTCAAATCCATTTTTCCTGATGGGAAGTTGTTCTGTTGAGAAATTTTTTCCCCCTCCTTCCTCTAGTCAGTCCTTTTAGTATGTCTCATGTAGGGATCTTATTGCCAAGGTGGTGCCTTACAATGGAAATTTTACTTTCTCGTAACATCTAGGAAATTACCTACCAATGCTCATAACTGTCTGACTGGAATAATATTAAGGTTACAAAATCAAGTGTTTAAAATCTGTGCAGTATTTTTGGGGTTGAGGGCTGCCCCAGGATTTAGCCATTTCCATTAACATGCTTTGTGGCAGTTTTTATTACATAGAAATGAACTTCTAGCATATTTATTTATATGCCACTTATGCTTATATTCTGTGCAATGCATTTTATGCCTGTAAAATATTCCCCAATCATGTGACACTGGCCATCAGAGGGTTAATGTGATATCAGCTTGGTGTTAGATGGAAATTTATTGAGCAGTCAAATGAAGTATTAAGCAAGTTTGACATAATAGATTTATTCAACAGGTTTTGCTGTCAGTCTTTGCTAACATAGCAAAGAACAACTTAATATCCTGAAACTGTTTCACTGACACTTCTTTGTCCTAAAGGTGATAGTGAAAGTGCAGAAGAAAATGATAGCATGGGTAGTGTGGATTCATGTTCCTTATATTTAATTAGATGCACAGTGATAAGAGAAATCAGGTAGTACTACACTAAATATGCACTTTAGAAGGTGATGAGATAAATACTTTCATTGCTCTTTAATGGGTAAAGGCACTGGAAGGTTGTCTTGTGCCGACTAGTTCTTAATAGCTCTCACCCTAATGGCAGGTGACTTGCAGATTCCCAGATGAAATACTCTAGAATTAAAATGAATGGCTTAGTATGTCTTTTTCTCCCCAGGGCTTGATGGATTGTTTTGATTCTCATTTGGACACCCTTCAATCATTTAAGAATGAAGATGAGAAGAATATGCCACTAGTCTTTCCTGAAAAGTTAGAGGAAATGAAAAGAAGGTTGTGATCCTCAAATTCCCTCTACTTTGACTATGTTGTATTCTAGCTCTGCCGTTGACTTGCTCTGCTATTCTGAACAAAGCACATAATTTATCTGTGCCTTGCAGAAAAAGAGCATTTTCCACCTAAGCAAAGATTGACTGTCATGTGGAGCAGGCAGGTTCACTCATTGGTCCAGTGAATGTCTAATTATGTGTAGAAAGTGGAGCTCATTAACAGGAACTTTTCAGATGCCCTTTGCTACTGTGGATAGGAAGCACCCACTAGGGGTAGGAAACATGAATATTTTGAATGTAAAAATTTCTCTGGGGATGTGGATTCTCTAATTTTTAATTTCCACCTTTTAAAATCACTGAGATCTATAGGTTGTGCAAACCCCATAGATCTTTTGGAGGATATTTTAAAAAATGACCAGTGAATTGTGTCTGTAACCTGAGATCCTTTGACATACAGATGGCAGATACCCCTTTTCTGGGCATTTAAGGTTTTTCATAAATTGAGCAGTCAATATTGACTCAAAATTGTTGCTACTTAAAAAAAAGAACTGTTGTTATCTTAAAATTTTACGCCTGTCATAACAAAATAATGTTTACATATATGTAATTCTGAGTTTTTAGGCTAAAAACATTATACATTAACGTTTCCTGTATCCAATAATTTTGAGTCAACTTTTGGAACACTTCACTGTTTGCAGATTCAGCAATATTCATTTCACAAACTACAACACCTTTCTCGAATACCACTATGGACTGTGCTCAGCTATTGCCAATGAGGTCATGTTAAAGCTAAATATCTGGGACATGAAATATGGGACAAAAGAGTCCGTGGAATCACTGCTGGAAAATTGGAATGTAAGTTTAAGATATATGTATCACACCCTGACAATAATTGTTCTTCCCCACCTCTTTTTGATTCAAGCTTGTGTCTGTCCTTACCTGAAGATACTACGGTAGTTGGTAGAAGCACGGTAGACTTGTGAGATCTGGGATTTATGCAAAGAAGGATAGGTAGACTACCATAGAAGCTTCCTCCGTGTCTTCCCATTTTCCTCTGAATGAGAGTTCTTTCTTCAGTTTGGAGAAACAGAATGAGCTGTGACTGTTTGTAATTTTTTCTCTGCCCTTTTTTATTCTTTATTGGGAAGATTTCTTTCTTTCTAGACTATTTATAGGGGCAGCAGTAGCAGCTCTTCCTTAACTCAAACCTCTCTGGGGTAGTTCAGTAGTTGCTATCTTCAAAAACAACCATTACCCACAGTGCTGGCTAATACTGCCTTTTGCTGTTGCCTCTTCCTTTTCCAGCTTCCTTACCTCCTTACACGTTGCGGTGAATATGAATTGTTGTGTTTTGTTATATTTTGTGCTTAGCTCAACTTCTGGGCTCAAGTTATTAAAATGATGCCACGTGTAGGCCTGTGGGAGGGGGTGGATTTACCCTACCCCAAATACTGCCAAAGATGCATCAAAAATAGAGGCAGAGAAATGAAAATGCTGATGCCATCAATTTTGCCCCATCTCCAGTTAATGGGACTCCCCCTGAATTCCATCGTAGTGGAGTTTCTAAATCGTTTCTCAGAAGCTTTTCAGACTGGCAAATCCCAAGTTAAATTAGTGGGAATTTCACCAGCATCAGAACTGTGGAAGTACGCAACAAGAGGTTGTATAAAATATCAGTTTTCCTGAGCACTACTAACCTTACCCTGTGATGAGATGGGTGTACAAAGTTAATCTGTGCTGAGTTTCTTGATTCAGTTAGTTTCATAAATACTTACTATCATGTTATTTCTACAGTTGTAGTTCATGGTGTTTCTCAAGCTGATAGAATATACAGCTTTCCCAAGAAGCTTAAGGCTTGTTGCTGGCTGTCCTTCTGGTCCCATGATGTGCAGTCCTGGCTGAGTGGTGGCGTGGTGGCCCAGGCTTGTCATGGCCACAGGAGAGGTTGTTTTGTAGCCTGCTAGATAGGACATTTGTAGGAGTGGGGAGCTCCGGGGTGAGATGCGTCTCAGACAGAGGGGGGCTGAGGATCAACCCTCTCATTCCCTGTGTGAATGTTCAAAGCACAGGTCTCCTCCTCTGCTCCCATTTCTTCCTGTCTCACCCTTTCTATCCCCAGTTTAGATCTTAGATGATCTGTGGCAAGAACTAGGCATGTTGATACTTCTGTGCATGCAGGGGAACACACCTTTCACTTCCATCACTCTTTTGACTTAATGTGACTAAAATCTGCCTGACTTGTTCTAGATGCTATTTCTCAATATTGCCCTAGGGCCTTAACTTTTTGAAATAAACAGTCCTGACTCATGCAGGCCTATGACTCAGGCAATGGCATTCAGGAGTTAGTATTCCCATTTAAATTACTCTGTGCATGAGCAGAAAAAAGAACAGGTCTGTTTCAGGCTAAACAGTGCAGATGAGTTGCTGGATGGGCTTTGCTCAGTTTATGTTTAACCTGCAGGTTATAGGGTCATATTGAAAAAAATGTATCCCAAGCTGCATTTCCTACCTAGTTTTATGTGGGTTAGTGTTACCTGTGCCAATTACTTTTCACTTTGGGCAGAATTTCATTGAAGAAAAGAGACTTGAAACACAACTAGAAACTGCTACTCACATCTGTGAAGATTTGAAAAACAAAAACATAAGCAATCCTGACTTAGGTAAGTTCATGCACATGAACTGATTTGAAGACCTCTGTTTTGAACTGAGGTACTGTCACCAGTTTTAATTCCCATTTATGTTTTGTGTAAAATACTCCTTCTATGTAACAAACCTCTCTGTTTCCAAATGTACAATGATATTCCCTATTTGATGTCCTAGCTGAAGATCCTCAAGAAATTAGCAGACTTTTTAAGACAGTGGAGTCAAAGATCTCTATGTGCAAAGACTATATTTCCAATGTAAATACTACCCTACAGAAAGTCCTGTCTTCCTGGAGTAATTATACAGAAAACATCCACTTACTAAAGACGTGGCTGGAAGAAAAACAAAATGAACATCCGAAAGAGGTACGTGGTTGGATTTCTCTTTGTAATGACAGACAGAGATACTTGGAAGCCTCCTGGAAGGAAAGCATTATACATGACAGTGGTTGTTGCTGTTGCTTTTCTGTTCCTCATTTTGGAAATAAACTTTTGGCAGGGTTCTGCTTTAAATGATTTCAATGCCTCTGTCTAGATCCCTGCTGAGATCCTGGCAAAGTGGAATTCGGTTCATGGTTCCTTAAATGAAGCTGGAAACTATCTCATCGAAGTCAGCAAAGAGCAAGTTGGTTCAAATATTGCGAAAGAGCTGAAGAAACTGAACAGGAGATGGGCTAAGTTCATCAAGAGGACACACTTTGTAAGTTACTAGTTTCATATGACTCTTTTGCCATGCAGCTTTCAAAGTCGTATTTTCTAGACTTATCAGCTTGCTAGACTTATCAGCTTGTTAATCAGAGATTAATAAATCTTTCAGTCAACTCAATATTGCCAGTTTTAAAACAGGAGGAACAGAGAATACTTAGAGGCATCCCATTCTTAAGTCTTTGTGGCTCAGTTAAATGCTCTTTATGACACGATGGAAAATGTTCAGTTTTTTAAACAGAAATTTTAAAACCACTTATAAAAGGAAATCTTATTGCAGAGTAAAGCTCTTTGTTCAGTTTTAGAGGTGGCAGTAATCAATTTGTTAAAAGCTTCTGAGCCTTTGCTAAATTGTATAATCTCTGCCTCAGCTAGTAGAAAGCAATTATTGCTGCATAGATATTTCTAGGGTTGTACAACTTTACACCAGCTCACTTGACAGGTTTTTAGGCTGCTATAAATTCCTATACAACCTGCTTAATGGTACATATATTACATTTCCTAGAAAGCTTTCACAAGAATGACATTTTCACTCTGCCTGGGAATATCAGAGCTCTTAATTTTCTAAGTTGAGCATTTCACTGACATTTATTAAAGGTACTGCTGTGATAATAAATGGTGGCAAAAAATTATAACATTTTTGTAGGAGATGAGCTTAGTGAGAATGCAAGAAGATCAAAGGAAGCATGTTCCCAAGCATGAGGGAAATCCAGAGTTTCTTAGAAAAACCCTTAGTAAGAGATGCTTCTAGGAAGTACATTCAGAAAGCAGAGATAAAGGGGCCTCTTGCACCGTTACAAGAGTTTAAGGACCCAGGAGTTATTTTTCTGGCATTGCTTTGGACAGTATGGCTATAATAAATATTATATTTATTTTTATATATAAAAAGGCAAGGACAAATGCTTGAGCTCTGGCCTGTGACTCCTAGTACCATTAAACTGTTAGCATGCTCCCTGGTCTTGATTTGACCAACACCAGCTATTGTTCTCTTGGACGATTCCCTGGTGTAGCCTGGGGGATGCTGCAGCCCAGGAGTTATTTTCCATAGTAGTGTGGCTGCGGCTGTGTGCTTATAAAGGAGGGGGCGGGCCATATGGGCACAGATTTTGCTGTCCCACCTGCTCTCAGGGTTGAAGAACTGAGCCTCACGTAGTTTATTTACCGATACATTTGGCATTTATTTCTCTTTCAATCCCTCTTGGGTGCAAAAGCTGGAAAGTAACCTAGTGGTGACTGTGTGTTGCAGGAGGGTAGTAGAGAGACCCATGAATCAATGATGGGGTTGAACATCTTACCCTGCTCTTTGTTTTTAGCTTGGTGAAGAGAGCACAGATGCTGCTGAGAAGACCAGGGAGCTTCTGGGGAGCCTGGAAAAAATTGAAGAGCTCCTTGAAGGGGTGGACAGCTGGGCAACAGAGACTGGACGCCTGCTTAGCGAGATCAGTCATGAGGGGCCTGTGGAACCTGATATGGAGGAACATTTGCAGGTGAAAATGGAAATACACTGCTTAAAATACCTGTTGATCTGATTCTCATCTTTCAGCACAGATTCCTGCCTAGGTAAAATGAACCATCATCAGTGAAGCAGAAATGAATGTGGATTTTTGTGCTGTAACACCGGTAAAAAGTCAAGGCAATGGTAGTATTTTGATGTTATTTCCCAGGTTCGCTCCCAGATGAGCTATAAATGAATTAGTGTGTCCAGTTGACAAGTAGGTGCCAAGGAAGTGCTGTTGGTGCCACTGATCAGCAGCTTGCTCTTGAGTGATATTAATCACTCCCTGTCCAGCACAGCATTTGCAGCAGACTAAAACTTTGCAAGATCCTGAATTAAGAATTCCCCCTGGTCATATAGTGCTTTCTACCATCTACCTTCCAGTGCAGGGAGGGGGTTTGGGACAACTAGGCTGTATTCAGGGCTTACCTGTCAAAAACTGGAATACTTGAAGTATTTTCAGCAGCATGCTGGGTAATTTGTCCATCTCAACTTATATACGGTTGCTCTAAACATCCACAATGAGCACTGATTAATTTCTTGTTACTTCCACTAGTCTCTATTGTTTCCCATGTCTCTCTGCCAGGGTTTACTGTTTCCCCCCTCCAGCAGGTGGCAGGTGGAAATATGTGTATATAATTCAGCAGCTTCAGTACAAAGTCTGATTTATTTTCTTCACCTGCCAGTGAAGGTGAGACTGAACAAAGATGCCAAGCTTTACACTGGAGAAGCTGAAGAACTGTCTTATGTTGCCTTTTGTTATTTCTGCAACAGGGCCAGTATAATAAATGGTAGGAAGGTGACCACCAGAAGGAGGTTTCATTGGCGCTCTTCTGTCTAAGTGCTAAAATTAAACAGATCTTCTCTGGTACATTAAATCCACCTACAATAATTGTGAACCAAAATTAGTGTTAGTTTAGTTTTGGTTTGCACCGTCTTGCACTATGTTTAGTTGACAGAATTAGGAGTGTGAGCTTATGAAAAGAATCTATTTATCTTTTTGTAATTGTGGGCATATGTTTTATAAAATAAGCCTCATTTTGCAGTGTGGCACTTTTTTGTTAAAACCAACAGAAAACAGCCTCCAAAAATGTGACTGGTATTGTATCTCCATGTCTGTGAGCAGAAGAGATCAGGTCGCTTATTACCTGCAGTACAATAGGTCGCGATCCAGAATAAAGCACTGATTATCATTAGAAGAATGCTAATTGACAACTTCAAACAGGAAAACGTGTTGAATATTCATAGTTCAAAACAGCTCTAATAACATTTCATGATAAATATTCAAATAGGGCACACTACACTTGCATGCAAAATACACGGCTGCTTCCTGCCTTTTAGTACTCAATACCATAAGAAAATCTGAGCCTTGATGTCTGCTTACTTTTGGATGACTTCACGATCAGCCGATGCATATCCAAATGTGTGGTTTGTACATTCATTTGGAAAACTGTTTGGATGGGAAAGCATGTTTAAAAAATACTTCTAATTGGCTCTGAGGCAAAGACATGGGAGGTATCACATTGACAGAAAGACTGTTCCAGCAATCAGAATCCCCTGTGGATGGCAGCAGACTTCTTTCTACACAGAGATTTTGCAGTGCCGTACACAGACCATAACTGGAATATTAAGATTTTTCCTTGACCAAATATTGACCATCCATGATCAAGACTGGCTTTTTCATTCAGCTCCTTTAAACAAAAAGACATAAATACTGTACAGGCTTCTAATGCTTTTCATTCAACCAGAGCTTGGCTGCAAGGGGAACCTCGTGCCAAGAGCAAGTTGTGGCAGCAGAAGAGATATTGCAATCCTTGATGCAAAATGTTTCAAGTCAGGTGTCCCAACAGCATTCTCACACCACTGGGCTGCAGGCACGAATTAAAGAAGCCAGAGACAAAATAGAGGTACTCCTTTTTTTTATTGTTATTGTACTTTATACACACAGACATCTCTAATTTTAACATTATGTGATTAGGAAGACTCCTTTTAATTAACATAAAATAAAAAATGGTTTATACTATTAGAATCAGTCTCCCAGATTCATGCCAGGGCAAAACTAGAATATTTCAAAGATCAATATCCCAACTCAAAAAACTCAAGTGAAATGTTATGAAGCAATAGCTTTATGTAATTACTAACACTCAGGCACGTTCTGAAAAGAGTCTCTTTCTTCCAAGGCTGTCATGGGTGACATGAACAACATCTTGTCCAAATCTGAGAAGAGACCCCCAGAGAAGGAGGCTTTGCTCAATTTTGAAGAATCCCAGAAAGAACTTGAGGCCTCCATTTCAAAGGCTGTGCAACTTGTCAGTCAAAAATTAAGTCCTGAAGAATGTATTTCAAGATATGAGGTGGGTTTGTTTTCCGAGCCAGCTGAATTTGAGTATTTCTTAGTGCTATTTAGTATCTAAAAGGCTAAGGTACCACAGTGAGAAAAATATCAGAAGTTTTGGTTTTTGGTTTTTTTCGTAGCTATTAATGCTTTTCTCAGCTTTTTGATTTAGCACTGTTAGCATATATTAACTGAGCAGACAGCTTGAATGAAGAAATGTAAATCTGTATGGCAGTTTATTCAGTGCCCTGTCTTAACTTAAATTACTCCTTCATCCCATCAGAACTCATCATGTGCTGAACTACAGCCATTTTTTTTTGCCTGATTAATAATTAAGATTCCCATCAAGAATCACATGCCTGAATTCTGGGGCAGGTTTTTAAAGTGTGATTATAAATACTGAATCACCTGTTTTTTTCTAGTGGCTAACTGATAAAGAAAGTGTGCAGTCTTAAAATCTGGATCTCTTAAAGGGATCCTTAGTGAGGTATCGAAAATAGAAGTGCCCAAAATCTGTGTTGCCTTATCTTGCACAGCAAGTCCTGGGCAGCCATGTGCCGGGAGCAGTGCAGAGCCTCACTCCAGGCCGCCTCACAGGGTCTGCACTGATGCAGACATTTCACCCGCTGACAGGCATAGGACATGGCCATGTGTATTCCCTAGAAATGATGCAAAGTTCAGGGACCTTAATCTTTCTTCTTTGGTACCAAATTTGTCCCTAAAAGAGGAGTTACGAGAACATCTGCTTTTCTCCAAAAAGCATTTACCGATATTGTCCGCAACCTTTTTGCAGGTATGCAAGGGTGGAGAATGCCTTCATATTCGCCCATGCAAGGGCCATCACAACCTATACATGCAATGTATACATGTTTTATGCATGGTTTTTGTATGCTACTGATATAATTTTGTTAGATAAATAAGCTACGTTGTTCTGCTTATTTTTCATTATGATGCTTTTCTTGCAGGAAGCTTTTAATGCTCTGGACAATAAAATTCTTGACAAATTTTTGAAAGCAGCTGAACAACTGAAAAATATTTCATCTGATTGCGACAAGCTGGTAGTGGAAGAAAAGAGTAAAGATGTTCGTAAAAGATGGGAGGTGAGATAAAATAAGAAGGAGAATCCACTGTCTGTTCTCATTAGGCCTAACATCTTTGAAAAACAATTTTTTTTGTCACAATATGTTCTGAGGTTTTTACTTGCTTTGTAATACCATCTCACCATCTCACAGGGATAATGTGTTTTGAATTTTGCAGGCAGTTCATCATGAAATTATATCCTGTGTCCAGCTCATAGTAGAAAGGCAAAAAAAGAAATTTAATGCAACTTTTAAAAAAATCAATAAGCAATTAGGCAAAGAGAAGAAACTTCTAAGTATGGATGAAACCAAAGGGATCATCAAGGAACATGAGGTATCTGCCACACTCCTTTTCTGCTCTCCTACCTCTCTTGGTGAATGCATTGTCTGTCCTTCTTACTCCTTTTTAGGTACACTATTGCAGCCTGTGTTTGTGGAGCAGAGCCCTCGTTCTCGGTGTTATGCAAACACAGAACAAAGAGACCACCCAAATCATTTCTTTACCTTTTTTGACTGCAGGTATTAGCCTCCTTGCAGACTTTTAGAATTACCTCCTTGTTACATGGGTGGTATCTTTTTTCCTTTTTTTTTAAGACAGCCTTGAAGCATTAAAACAGACTTAGCTGTGCAAAGTGTAAAAACAAGAAATGTGTTCTGTGGCTCCCTTGATTTGTTACACCTGCATAGATGGTGTTAGGTGCCTTCAGGTGAGAGTATCTTTTCGCAGTGCAATAGCCACACTTTACCTCTGTGTTTGTGCTGTATATAAATTAACCACAGAGTTAGACATAAAATGTTCATGTTTCACTTGCCAGGGTGAGTCATGGTGAATCTTATATATTCCATAAGCAATGGGTTTTACACTTCATTGCTTCTAGTATTTTCCTTCATTCTCCTCTTTGAGATGCGTTGATGTTGCCAGTTTACCACTTAAAAGGGTAACATATTGCTCTCCTGATGAAATTCTGGTCTTCACTGAATTCAGTGGAGTTTTAGTCTTTGCTTCTCATGGGTTCATGTTCAGCAAATATTACATATGCAAAAGTAAGGAGAAATAAGCATTCTCAGGTGTACTCCTTCTGCTCATATTTTTGTTAGATTTTTAGTATATCTTGATTTCACCCTAGAAAGTATAATTATTGATGAGGGATATTTTAAATAGATTTTCCAATTCTACTTTTTCTGTAGTCAATGGGACATGTATATCTGATGTCAGTGCGAGGAGGACTTGCGACCAAAGTAGCTAAAGTTGTAGTAACATGATGAATTTCAAAATCAAGCAAGTCAGTGTAGTCTTGTGAATGCAGCTGAGGAACAAGTTGCCAGAAATCCTTATTTCTTTCCTGGCTGTATTTGAAAAAGAATTGAGGGAAAAGAAATGTTTCTCCCCTAGTTTGACAGCTTACGCTTTAAGTGCACTCATCCGAGAAGACAATAGAAATAGAAAAAAAAGTATGAGAATAATTGCATATCCTCATGACTTAACATGAGTTTATTATACTGTTTTTCTTTGTTTAGGCCTTTTTTTCTCATGAAGGCAGCCTGAGGGAACTTAGGAAATCATTAGAAGACCTTAAAATGTTGGGAAGACTATCAGAAGAAACTGTCCCAGGGATACAGACACTGACTGCAGACTGTGAACAAAAGCTAGAAAAGCTTCAATCAATTGTGGCAGATACTTACACAGCCCTGCTGTCTCATGCTGGAAGAGGACAGCCATCTAAGATAGAGTGGGTGACTGAGTGCACGATGTGTTGTAGCTTCACAGAAATCAGATATACGGGTAGATTTTGTGGTAATGTAAATGTACAGCCAAGTACATTGCTATGTACATTACTGTTGACAATCGTAAATGTACAGCCAAGTACATTGCTATGTACATTACTGTTGACAATCGTAAATGTACTACCAAGTACATTACTATGTACATTGCTGTTGGCAACTGTACATTTAAACATATAGTATTAAGTTTCATAAACTAACAAGTACGATGTTTGATTACCCTTCATCACAGCAGCACTGTTTTTAATCATTAGCCAGGATTTCTTTTTTTCCCTTTATATTTCATATTTTGCTCTTAAGCTGAAATTTCTTTTAAACCGTAGGAGCTCCATTGTTGCTTCTGAGAATGGAGAAGAGCCCAGTTCTTCTCAACAAATTGATATCCTTTTGGTACAGGAGGTAAGAAGTCCATACTTACTGTTAGAAAACAGTGCTCTGTCTGGGGAAGATCATTGCCAAAAGGAAAAACTGATTATTTCTGTTACTATTCTGATTGTGTGTCGTGGTTTACCCCCAGCCGGTAACTAAGCACCACTCAGCCGCTCACTCCCTGCCACCCAGTGGGATTGGAGAGAGAATCAGGAAAAAAAAAAGTAAAACTCATTGGTTGAAATAAGAACAGTTTAACAGAACAGAAAGGAAGAAATTAATAATGATAATAATAACAATACTAAAATGACAATAATAAAAGGATTGGAATATACAGAACAAGTGATGCACAATGCAATTGCTCACCACTTGCCAACGGATGCCCAGTTAGTTCCTGAGCAGTGATCCCCCCCCAAGCCCAACTCCTCCCAGTTTATATACTGGGCATGACGTCACATAGTATGGAATACCCCTTTGGCCAGTTTGGATCAGCTGCCGTGGCTGTGTCCCCTCCCAACTTCTTGTCCCCCTCCAGCCTTCTTGCTGGCTGGGCATGAGAAGCTGAAAAAACCTTGACTTTAGACTAAACATGACTTAGCAGCAACTGAAAACATCAATGTGTTATCAACGTTGTTCTCATACTGAACCCAAACCATAACACTATACGAGCTACTAGAAAGAAAATTAACTCTATCCCAGCTGAAACCAGGACGTTGTGGTAGGACCTCAGGACTCTGGTCAGGCGTCAAAACCCCGTTGCACTTAGGAACGTAGACTAAGTAAATATTAAAAAGTAGCATGCAAGGAACAGCACTAGACATCCCGAGGAGATGTGAGCCTCCAACCTTGCATTATATTTTGCTAAAGAGTGGTTTTCAGATGGAAAAGTCATGTTTGAAGCTGTGTTCAAGTACAAATCCCCCATAGTGTCCCAGTAATTTGAACAAGTTTCAGAGGACAGAGAGGAAAAATAGTGAAGAGTTGGAGGCATTTGCTTTAGAAAAATATAGGGAAGACCAGAACACACATATCTTCTTAGAAATAATTTCAGAGAAAGAAGATACTGCACTTTGTCATTTGGATGCCACAGAAGATGTCTCATTTAGGATAAACATTCATGCAAGTAAGGCTGCAGACAGCTCACCAGACAGCCTCCAGACTTATAGGAAGGGACCCATAGCATTTACGTAAAGTTTGAAGATATGTAGGAATTGGCTATTACGGCTATTGCCCAAGGATGTCCATGGAGCTGCAGCAAAAAATTGCACAAGTGGATTGTGCTTGCCAAAGACCCAGTATCTGTAGAAGGAATGAATGACCTGGCTGCAAGAGTTCCAAGATTTGCTCTTTTGGTTCATGATTGAGTTTAAACGCCTCTTGTATTCATGAATGGTATCTCTTATCTCCTTTGGAACACATGACGCAATTGCTTCTTTCAGAATTTTACAGATGTCTGTTAGTCTTCACTATGTATTGACACAGCATGATGCAGAGGTCACTGTTGCCTTTTTTATTTTTACTTAGGTCTCAAGACCTGCTGCAGATATAGTTTTGGAACCAGATGTGAAGCATCACAATGGAGAAAGCTGTGCAAAGAAATTTGATGAAGACAGTGATTTGACCATACCAGCTATATTAGAGAGGTACTTTTTAAAGGATAAAATGCATGTATATTAAGAGATGATACTGTGCTAGACATTCATAAATTAAGTGAATGTATCAAACATAGGGTGCACTTTTGCTATGCAGAACTCTGTTCTTGTTATACTACAGTTTACTTAATATTGCTATGTAATTGATAAGGAAGCACTATAGTGGCTAAATGCTGCAAGCATTAGGATTTTGTAGCAAGAACACTTAGAGCTATAAAACTTTTTCTTCTGCTCTTTTCTTGGGCCAGAAAAATCTGCATCTGCCTTACTAATAACTTCAAATATTGCAGAATAAAAAAAAAAAGTGTCAAATTTTTAAAGAACTAACATTTTTACCTTCACAAAACTGAATTTAGAGAATGCAGGCATGCAATCTATACTTGAAAATTAGCCAGTTGAGCAATTTCTCAGCTCTTTTATATGCTGCTCATTTATGCCCATTCTTTTGGGACTTAGGTAAAAATATGCATTTGCGATAGACTGTGCTTATTTTATATGGTAATCTATTGGTCAGCAAGTCCCATACCGTGCCATGTTCCATTAAATTAGAAGTAATACTCTCTCTGAAAGAGATTGCATCTTTCCTTAGCTATAACACACAAAGAAGTAACCTGGAGGAACTTTTACAAATCAGCAGAGATAAAGTCGCATCTGGCTTTACTGATGAAATAAAAGGCACTTCATGTCTTCAGAATAAGCTGCTTGAACTACAGGTAAGTATTCATCTTTTAAAAACATACTTGGTGCCTAAATTGTTATTTTCTCCTGTAGAGCCCTCACCTCTCTGTGTTATGTGTATTGTCGAGGGAAAAGGAGCATCCT
Source organism: Haliaeetus leucocephalus (assembly GCF_000737465.1). NCBI lineage: Eukaryota > Metazoa > Chordata > Aves > Accipitriformes > Accipitridae > Haliaeetus > Haliaeetus leucocephalus. The sequence continues at coordinate 2,381,295 of NW_010973380.1, read as the reverse complement.
TACAACCAGGTTTATTAGAAGGGAAATCAAGGGTTTAGCATTCAGCAGGACCGCATTCCTGTTTAGCAGTGGAGTTTTGCAAGCGTTGCTGAAAAAACATATTGGTGGCTCTCGGTTTGTGATCTGCGGGCTGAAATAGGTCTAATGGAAAAAATAACTACAGAAAGCAGCTTTTCTGTTAGCAGGAGTGGTACGTGATGGACCATGATCAGGGCTGGAGGAGTCGTCAGAGTTGAACGATCAAATGGCAGTGGTGTATGTGCAGAATGAAACTGTTTCAGGACTTAAAACTTGATTAGGTTTGTGAGAACCTTAAAGGGATGATAAAAGGCACATAATTAATGTTGGAGAATTTATTACTGCAAGTTTTCAAGTCCTTGCTTGATAGGAGTACAAACGTTACCTAACATCTCAGAACTTGGTTCAGTTCTACATTTGTTTTTTGTTCTTTTGAACATAGCTAAGTTGAGATATTTTCCATTTATTCTTGTAGTAAAAATGGCTGAACCATATTTATTGAGCATTTTATAAAATGTAGCCAAGGCATATATCTGACATGGAAATTTTCATCATAAAGAGTTGGTAGAGATTTGCATGCAGCTAAAAATGTAGTCTTAAAGAAAAAGAAAGCAATATATACTCTTACTTTCAGGTGATGTTTTCACTTTTTCTGCAGAGACTCTTGTGGCTGTAATTTTATGAACTGTCCAGTCCTTTGAGAAATAGAGTATCATATTAATGCAATTAATGCTGCATATCTTTTAGGTGATAGAGAGTGAAACCAATGCTGGTTGGACACAATTGGAAAACACCTCATCTACCTTAGAAAATCTTGTGGATGAGGTGCAGCAGACTGCTATCTCTGAGACGAGAAGCAAACTAAAAGGAGAATGGAAAGAGCTTCAGGATATTATAAGTACCAGGTATAAAATAACACTTCATGATATTAGCTAAGGAATAGTTCATTGTAACTCATATGTGTATTGTGAAGGGCATAGTGTGCGTTACAGACAATACCTGCACATTTTTAACCTTTTTTTAAAAAAAGCCTAAATTTAAGCTTTTCTTAATTATACTTGGTTCATATACACATTGCAAATAGTGTGAATCTCTCCAAGAAGCACAGAGCCAGATCTTTGTAACATCACTGTGCAGCATTCTCAAGTCTACTGTTATTTCCTTCAACATTTTAGTTAAATTCACTGGGGTTCACGCTGCTTTTCTTATTAATTAATGGAAAAACTCCTTTGACCTCAGGAGGAGGAGGACAATTAAATCTGTTAGACAGTCAATTACATTATCTTCGTGGCTTTTTTGTGCTGTAAAATGTTGAGTGTCTTTTCTTGCTTGCTTTCCCAGTTCATGTTTTGTTACCTTTCTTGTAGAACAAACTCTTTAAGAACTGCTTTGGAAATTGTTTTGCCAATAGAAAATGAATCCATTCTTCTGTGTGAATTAGATCAGCAACTGAAGAAAAAGGACATCCAGCAATTTAATCTCATGAATAGTGATCTTGCTTATAGGGAACTAAAGGTAAGGGAAAATGCAGAGACCACACCCCAGCCAGAATAGTTTTTAATATGTCTAGGAACTAGAGAACTTCATGGGATTTTCACTCAGGAGTTTGAGACCACTCACAAGACTTCCCAAACCTTCTAAAGTCTATAACAGCGTTTTATCCCCTTTGCTTTAAATGTTATTGTTCCTGTAGACCCAGCCAGGGACCCTCAATAGGCTCTACTGTAAAAAGAATGGTCATGAACATTTTGTCTTAGGTTAGAACCTTCCTTTGATCCAGATTTATAGTGTTCCCACCTGGCTTTGTATCACTTTGTGGAGTCATATACATAGTGTGGTGTTAATTTGTGAGCTAAGCTAAGCTGCCTGTGTCACATCTGCTGAGGTATCTGAGCACACCTCAGGATGGTTTTGGAAGCTCCACATATATGCAATAATTACCTGCTATCAGTATCTTATGCCTAGCCTCTGGTCTATCTATTAGGCAGGGTGAATATTGTTTTGTTCTTGACACACGCTCTGCGCTGAACACACCGACAGCTACGCAGAACTGAAAGTTTGCATTTGTCTGCCCTTGGCTCTCGAGCAAAGTAGGTTTTAAGTCTCTCAAGCTGTATGGCAGAGAGCATGTGTACTCTCTGTCTGAGATGACTCTCTTTGGCTGGAAGGATCCTGATTTTTTTCCCAGCTCTCTGCACATTTGGAGTTTCACAACATTGACACACTGCTGTCTGTCTGAGGGCTGTAACCAGAGAGCATGCAGACTTCACCAAGAGATTTTTAAATGCATGTAAGTCTCCTCCAAAAGTATAACATAAAGAACTTAAAAGATGGCAGAGTAACAAACATCTCTTTGCCTGCCTGTGCTCTGATCTCCCACTGCGAGAGCCTGCTGGTTCCAGTCCCAGGACTGTCATTATTTTCTTCTCCTTTTTGTCTGATTGCTGGGAAGAGGCTTGGGCTTTCTATAGTACTGACCAAATTCCCTATGTGTGGAATACCATTTTATTTTATTTTTCTTCTTTTTCCTTCCCTCCACCAAAGTCCAAAGTAGGAAAAAAGAGGTTTTCTTTCTTAACTACGCTGTTTATCATACTTATTTTATTGTTAGTATAATTTGTTTTTCAGTCATAGGTTCAGCTAGAATGCAGGATACAGGTTTTCTTTCACTTGCTAACACTGTTGATCGTTCTCTCAATTTCAGGAGCTACAGAGATCCATATTAAATCAGATTGAAGTGTGCAAACAATTGGAACACCTAGATAGTTCAGCAAGAGATGAATTTAATCCAATAGATCTGCAAGCTGCAAGTAAAATTATGATTTACTATCAAAACCAGCTTGAAGAAATGAGCCATAAAATGCAGATCCGTGAGACAGTCCTTAAAGATCTGGAAGCTTTTATGGCCTCATTGAGGAAGATTCAGTCTTCCATCAAATGTCTCACAGATCCCCCAGGTGAACCTGAAATACAGGGAAAAGCATTGAGAGAGGCTGCACAAAAAGTTTCTCATATGACAGAAGAGGCTAAATGTTTGGATGAACGCTTGAAAACAGTTGATATCTGTTTGGAAGATGCTGAATGTGGGAGAAAGACTTGCTGTGAAAACCTTGTTCTGACTTTATCTGAAGAGCTAAATGCGACTTACGATCCCTCAAGTGAACAGATGCTTACAGAGGAAAAAGACTTATACAAGATTTTTTCCACAAAAAACAGTGAACTCCTTAAAACCATTCAGGATCTACGTGACAGAATTAACAAAATAGGCTTGAAGGATCCAACAATTCCAGCTATTCAACAAAGGTGAATTCTTTTCTAAAGCTCTTTTAATTTCATAATTTCAGTCAACTTAGAGGGCTTGTGGCCCCTTTGCAGTAGAACACTGAAACCTGAATGTGTCTTGAAATATATATGGAGCATTGAAAGAAGCTGTGAGCTTACATTTTATTCATTCCGTTGCAGCCTAAATAAGGAAGCCTCCTCCATTATTTTTTTTCTTTTAAACTCCTATGTATGTGTTTGAAGCAGCATTGATGAAGAAAAAATAGAAGGAGGTTGATTGTTATGATGGTAGTTTTCAGTAAAAAAACTGTCAAACAGGGCGACGGGTCTTCTTGCTGAGCACTGACGCATGTGATCTGAAACTCTGCAGAGTAGAAGCCTTGTGTTATTCTACCACACCCCAAGAAAGCTGCTAACATGATTTGCATGTCTCCGATACCGTTTCAAGGGAGCTCTCTGCAGCCTTGCAAAGGATGAATAAACAATTCAGTACTGTTTATGTGGAGGGGAGAAATGGAGGGGAGAGGAGCTTATAAGCTGTGACCATTTTTTAAATTGTGAAATCCCACACTTCCTTTCTTAGACTATATTTTAAGATAGCCAGAGTGCACTTACATTTTAATACAAAATAATTCACTATGTTCATTCAGACCCTATTGGCCTTTAGGATTTTGGATTACTTTCTCAAAGGGCTTAGGTCAGCATAACTCATCTGAAGGACTGTGTCAAATTACATGAACTGAAGATCAAATTAGACTTTTTATGATGTCATTTAATATAGTCAGTATGTGCAGCTCAGGATGAATTTCTAGGGAACTTAATAATTACATTGGGGAAAAAATCAAGGACTTTAATATAAGGCTGTATTTCATTTTTTTCTAATAAAGGGTAAAATCATTAACGGAATTGGAAAAGGAATTGGATTGTGCTGCTGTTGAAATGAAACCTATGCGAGAAATTGCTAATAAGCTCCCACAGATCAAAGAGGAAAAAGCAGAGGAAGCAAATGAACAGTGCAGACTTACAGAGAGGTTATGGGAGGATACAAAACTCTTGCTTGCTGAATGGTAAGGAGAAAAGCTACATTTTTAAAGTAGTATTGTACAAGTAAGAAGTTTGCTTGTAAAATGAAACAGCAAAAAAGCCTTAGACCATACTTTAAAGTAAATGAAATACTGATGCAGTAGCAAATGTTACTATTATGATGCTGTAAACCATCATAAAGCCAAGAATTGCATGTAGAAGTTTGTAGCCAAAGCTCTTGAACTTTATATATTTTTAAGACATCACAGTCCCATCATTTAGCAGGTATGCAGTGATGTGTTGGACTTAATTGGTATCCAAAAGAAAAAACTGGCTGCTGCTGGGAGTGATGTGTCTTCTATATTTGCTGTGAATTTCATACCAGCACATTAAAAAAGAAAAGTCAAACTGAAACAAATGGAAGAAGACAGCTGGGAAAACAGTCTCTTATGCAGGAAAAGACTAAAGGAGCTTGGTTTGTTAAGTCTGCGAGAGTGAGGACTGCGAAAGGCTATGATTGATCACCCAGGGCATCTGTCCTCTTATGGTTTTTAAAGATGCCTAGAGGCTTTACATGGACTGACACAGTTCTGGTTAATCTTCATGGCTTGCACAGGTGTCAGTGGGAGTAATCTGTTTTCATATGCCACTGAAGGCTGGGCTGAGGTGGTATTTCCCACTGTCCACCACCCAAGCTGTTGTGATACCTGCTGCACATTGTATTTCAGTTTACTGGTGACTGAGCTCACCTTTCAGGTGGAGAGTATCATATAAACAGAACTGCTCAGGTCACATCACAGTTAAATGTGTATCAGAGGCACATGATGGTGAAGGGCATTTCTGATTCCAGGAACTGTCCAAATACCACACCAGGTATCACAGAGTATTGCAGGGTTTATGACTGGTACAGTTTATGCCCCCTTTTCTCTCTTCCAAACATAGTAGTCAAACTCCCTGCATGTTTGAATACAGGAGAAGGAAGCAGACAAGAGGTTGAGGCTGCTGTTTTATGCTTAGGCTATAAATAATATATCTCTTTTTAATAGCCAGGAGCAATGTGCAAGGGCTCTGGAGCTCCTGAAGCAATATCAAAGCTGCAAAACTAGTCTGACCAGCATCATCCAGAAACAGGAGATTGTGCTTTCACAGCAAACTTCTTACATGGGGAAGGAGAATTTGAACAGACTAATAACAAAGGTGAGTAACAAGAACTTACTGAAAAGGAAAGAAAAGCCTTTCCTTGGAGCGTTCAGGTATAGGGTTGCCCTTGTACACTCAGCCTTCAAGGCAGATGTTAAGACCTTGCTTTCATTTTGGCTTCCAAAATACATTTAGGGACCATTTAAGTTGATGTCTATTTTTGCTTAGTGAATCAAGGTGGTGTTAAAGGGGAGGGATTAAAAAAACACATAGAAAAACTGTGCTCTAGTATGAAAATAAGATGAAGTCCTGTCCTACCAAAAACACACGTTGAAATCAGCCATATTTACCCATATCCTTTAGAATATTTCTGTATTTTCTACCAAGTTAAAAACCTTATAGTGGGCAGTTTGTAAATACACAAAAATAGCAAATTCATTTTTTACTAAGAAGATACTTTAAAATGTTGTACCGCTTAAAGCAAAAAAAATAGGCAATGCAACTCCTTGGGGCTGCTTGTTTCTCTGCTGTTGCTGTAGCTTATAACCAAGAATTTAGATCCATATCCTCTCCTTGCTCATGTCACTGGGTCCCAGGCAGGGCTGCGGGGTTTGTCTGCACCATGCAGTGCTGTGCAGAGATCTTCAGCTAGCCCCAAGCAAGCAGGATCAGGAACAGGAGCCATAAGGCTGTGTCAGCACGGCACATCTGCTCAGAGACTGGGCTGTGACAGATCTATCCTGCTTCCCAGGCTGGAACTTGTGTTCATTAGATGTTGAGACTGAATGAGCAGGTATTGCTGGACACCCCCTCATTTAGTTTAAAGTTAACAACTGTTTCAGACAAAAATTTGACAGGCAGCTACATTCTTCTTGGCTAAATGAATACAACCACTGGACGTAGTTGTCCATGGCTAATGGATTAGCAAACAGCAGCATGTCCATTGTGAACATTTTACTGTACAGGTTTTGCATGTCCTGGCTGGGTTATATAACTGGCTGTTCAGATCCCATTTTTAGGCTTTCTGATGAGGCATCACTCATATGGTTCAGGAACATTTGCTCTCAGGCAGTGCCTGGGATGGTTAAATTTAAGAAGGTATGTAAGCAGTTTCTTCCCTCAGGCAATGGGATGGTGTCCATGTGTGCCACCCCCACTTCAGCTGAGGCAGGGTCTTGGTTTCACCAGTGAGATCTCTGGCACCTTGTATCACTCAGGCTCCTGCTGCAGGGGAGATCGCCTGCATACTCTGGTCCCTGCTTGTATAGAGACCCCTTGCTCTGTTAACAACCCTTCCTCCTCACCTTGGGTTTTGCAGCTCTCACTCTCAGAATTGTGGTCCACAACAACTGCAGCACAGTACAAGGCATGTCATTGAATGCTGAGGATTTGATATTTATAATTATATAAAATAATAACGGAGAAGAATCTCTGCCTTGTTCTGGTTTGTGAGTGCTGCTGTGCTGTCGCACCCCTTGTCTCAGTGGCTGGCAATATCTATGTGAGAAGATGCAAGCGATGTTTGTCTCTGGGAAGGAGAGCTTTTACTATCAAATTGCCTAACACTAGAGGTCAGTGTTTCTTTTCCAGCGAGCTTCCATGGTGTTTGTAAACACTGACATTACAATTAAGCACAAAGAAGCAGTCTAGTGTTTAAATAGAAGGTAGGAAAAATGGACATTTCAGTTTCTGGCAATGGCATATTTGACAATGGCTATGTTTAAGTAGGATTTAAGTTCTTTTTTAGAAGTAGTTCAAAACCTGGGGATCAGAATGCCAGGTTTATATTTTTGTTTACAGTTGTAACAGTATCTCAGATGATTATTATGTTGTGCATTGTTTATTTCTGTAACTGAGGTTCTGTGTATGGATGTACAGTCCCCTTGGATCTTGCAATTATGACTTTTGAAGCAAACTGTGGTTTTGGCTCTCTTAGAAATATATTATCCATAGTTCCTACTCAGCTGTTTTGCAGCCAATAACAGAATGATACAGATTTCTAAGAGGGAAACGTTCCTATCGGCATGACAGGGATGTAACAACACAGGGTACATTCCTAGTCTCATCATGTTATATAAAATAGATTATTTTGTGTAATGATGTTGTTTCTCTAAACTAAAAAGAAAAGCACATCAGTTAATGTTTTGCTGAATAAACAGTCATAAGTAAACATGCTTGTAAATATCCATTTTATCTTTTTCACAGATTGAAGAGGCAAAAGAGGAATTTAATGATCACTCTGAAGATGTAGACAAAATAAATCAGATCTGCAAAAACCTTCAATTCCAGCTCAATAAAATGAGAAGCTTTGAGGAGCCCCCATTCGAGAATGAGGCTAACGTTATTGTGGACAGATGGCTGGATGTATGTAAAAAGTAAATTATCAGGGTGGTCTTATCTGTTATGCATCATAGTAATTGATTCTGACACGTGTGTAATATTTGGAATAAATTAAGTACAATATGGCAAAGATTCTTAAGAGATAAATCCAAGTGTTTACCAGAGCAATGCTTGCAGAGTGTCTATTGGTGTAATGTTTCTGATCTCTCAGGTAGTTTATATCATAGGTACTCCTTGATAGTAAATAATTCTAGGAAGTGCAGAAAGGCAATATTTGTGCTTTCTGCATGAATCTGTAAGCTTCCATAACAACTTATGTGGATTTAGACTTGGAGACAATCTGGAGAATTACAATGCTGGTGCTTTTGGTGAGAAGTGTTTCCCACTGTCGATCTAAGCAGTGCATCAATACTGAGATTAGATGGTATTTACTGAGAGCAGATAAACATTAATGAGCAAGGCTCCTTCCTAAACCTGCCTTAAAACTGGCAAGCTGCTGTTGTGATTGGTATGTTTGGCGACATGTGTGGCAGGGATTTAAATATCTTCTCCATGACCAGTTCACTGTGAAGACACATGAGATTTTTTTTCCCTTGCCGCACTTGTTTTTGTGGGTGTTTTCATCTTGCTCAGATTTTATTATGCTGCGTTTGCTTTTAGAATATAACTCAACATTTTTGAAATCTGCGTGTGTTTTCTGTATATAAATCTCATGGCAGATCAATGAAAAGACTGAAAACTACTGTGATAATTTGGGAAGAGCTCAGGCTTTGTGGGACAAACTTCTTAGTTTATCTGGCACAATTGACGCTTGGGCAAATGCAGAACTTAAGAATGCAGAAGACCATCGTCTGACCGAAGAAGACCTTACGCAGTTGAAGGTAATTTGAATGGAAATTTTTTACACTTAACTTGCACTGTAGTCATATGAAATTCAGACTATAAACATGCACGTCACATAGAAATACCAGCACTGCAAAAACAGAGGAAGTTGTAACATTTGCAATTGTATCTTCATGGATAGTTTCACTGAAGATATTGCATAATGTATTGGAGATACAGGTCTTGGAAACTAATAAATAGATAGCGTATATGTATACTAAATTGTTTTAAATTAATGCAACACTGCAAATGCTGCTTTAGACTACAGAAGCCCCCTCATTCCTTTGTGCTGTACAAACATACAGCAAAGAGAAAGCCTGGAAAGCTTGTAGTCTAGAGTACAGTGGTGTACATATTTCCTTGTACCTAGGGAAGAAAGGGAAGAGGGTGCGTATAGGCTAATGATTAGTTTTCTAGTTAGAAATTGCCTATCAGTGAAGATACTGGAGCCTCAGAAATGGCAGGGCAATGCACAGTTCAAGAAGAGGTTGCAGAGGTGGCTTATTTGCTCCCGTGATCCTTGTCCCAGTGTGCTCCCCAGTGTAACTTAATGCAGCCTTAATAGTGGCTGGATGCTAAGGGTCTCCAAGGGCTGCATGTGGGCAGACATCAGCAGAGCCTGGGCTGCCCATGCCCATTTTGCACAGATTATAGCGATTATAACTCTTGGTATCGGGGTGCAGCTGGGTGTAAAAACATGCACTAGCTCTGTGCCATTGAAGAGCCTCACATTGGGGTAAATATTTTAATTTCTGACTTTAGGGCCATCATCGATCAGCTGCGCTGCTTCATTGTGGTTATAGCCAGGATCTACTAAACAAAAATAATTTCCTGCTTGAATGGGGTTGAGACATAAATATATCCCATATCTGCTTGTTTGAAAATATGCAGGCAGTTTTTTCTCAGTGTTTACATGCTACAAATTCCCTAGTTTTTATTATGCTTATTTGCAGCATTACTGCTACTGTTAGCACTGCTAATTTGTTTCAATTTGCAGAGCAGTAAAAAGCCAACATGTTCTTTGTATATAGATCTTACCAGTGAAACAGTAGTATACACGTTGTGCAGAGGTGGATATTTTGTCACATTATTATTGCCTTTACCATTGTATTGTTAGAATTTACCTGGGGTAGTTCAGGTCCCTGAGGGCTCCAGCAAAAACGCACCAGCTGGCAATTGCATCTTAAGAGCCATTTTGTTACCTGGAAACTGCTCAAGCCCGGCATGATGTGACCATGCCCCTATGTGCCTCTACTGGTGCTTAGGAAGAGCTGTGCTGGAGGTGGCTTCGCTAAGGTTACTCTGCTGCTCCTCTGCGAGAGGGTAATTCTCAAAAGAGAGGGGAGGAGAGGGTGAGGGAGACAGAAACCATGTTTCCCATGAGCTACTCTAAAAGCTGAATAGAAAGGGAGAAAACTGAACTCAGTGCATTGGTATTTTTGTAAAATGATTTAAAGTGCAGAGGGCACCAGGATCATTTATCAATTTATTATTATTTCTTTTGTTGTTGATCCTGAAATATCTCTGCATTAAAGTTAATTACAAAAAAAACCCCAACTGTTGCAATGTGTATCACATTACATAGGGTTGAACGCCAGGGTCCTTTGTGACTGCCCAGCAGAGCACTGGTGCATGCGCTTTCAAGAGGCCTGTCACAAAAGAACAGAGTAATGAATTATTTGACTGTATATTTAAAGATAATTTCAGTATAAATAATGCGAGAGAAGTTCTGCTTTCCCCCGTAGCCAGTATGCAAATGGGAACTCTTTTTAAGGGCTGTAGCACATGAATGAATTTTGATGATTGCTTGTACAGAGACTGCAAAGGCATACTTTGTCCTGAAGGAGTTTGGGATATTGATTTGGGAATATGAGACAATGTGACTATTTTAGATATATCCTGTTTCATAAGTTGAAGGTGGTATTTTACTTTCACATTACTGTCTTGTTCCAAAATCCATTCAAATGAGTAGAAGTCTTTTTATGTACAAAGGTTTTACATTTAAAAAGTGCTTACAGCATGTGTTGTATTTTATCACATCCCTACCAAAGTGTATTATCAGGATGCCAATTCTTGACTTTAAGTCTATAACATCTGAGAATATCCCTTTTTAATAGAAGCAGCAAGAAAATTAAGAATATTTTCCTGCAAATTTACTTGGGTTAATATAGAAGTAAAATAATTAAGATTGTTAAATTATGCTAGATTTGCATTAACAACTGCTTCTCCTGAGAAACATAGAGTGTTTCAGAGACTAATACAAAAAAATGTCTGTATTGCTAAAATGAAAATCAAGAAATGGATGAGTTGTGGGAGCTCTATATGCCAAAATGCAGAATCAGAATATTAGTAATATAATTTTCTAACAGAAACATGGAAGTTTAATTCAGGGGGAAACACAGTTACCGATGTGTTTTTTTCCACCTTTAGGCATGCTTACGAGTCCAGGAGCAGAAACTCCAGAAATTTGACAACACAGTGGCTGAGATAGAAGAACTTCTGAATAGTAATGAACCTCCACTGGAGTTACAGGTATGAAGAAGCTTTTACAACTAATATGCCAGTACTCATTACTACAGCCCTGCTTCTAGTAACGTCTTTGGCACAGTTATTTCTTGGTTTGACTTAAATCTACCCAAAGAGAAATGGAGGCATTTTGTTGGCTATTAGTAGTGACATTTCATCTGTTGTCTTTCTCAAGGTGTTAGAACCAAACCTGTCATTTTAAACACAAAGGCATCTCTCAGTCCTGTGCCTTTTAGGGACTTAGATCTGACCCAACTGTTTTGCAGGCCTGCTGAAAGAGGCCAATATCAGTGATATCTGGCTTTTAGCTATTGGCCAAGAACGAAGCATAATGGACCTTGTCATCCCTTTGGGGATCCCAGCAACTCAGCATACTGACTGTGTATTTTAAACTGTACCTTTACCTGGATATGGCTTAATGTAGCTTGGTAGTATGTAGCTATTTGCATAGAGTGGTGTTTACTGTGACATTTTCCTTTGGGATATCATGAGGAAATCTTCATCTTTTTGTGTTAACTTCACACAGCAAAGAATAAATCCTTCTATACTGTTTGAGACCACGTTAGCCTACCTTGATCTTATACTAATTCCCTAAGCAAACACTCCCAGTGTCTATCAGATGCACCTTGATCTTGACCCAGTTTGGCTATTTGTGTGTTTATCCTCAGCAGGCAGTGAACTCAGAGGAGTTTCACTTGGTAAAGTGATCTAAGGAGCTTAGGAAAGGACTCGGCAACCTTGTGTTGTGCACACTATGCTACTCTGGAGCACCAGATGCCCTGAGCCCCCTGGGGTGGTGTTTCAGCATGTGGCCGTGATGCCATTGAGTTGCTGTCTCATGCAAATCTGCAGAAGTCTTAAGGATAAGGTTAAGGACCTGCTGCTCCTTAATGACTAGGCTTGAGGTAGAGCTCCCCACCTCTCTGCTGTCCTTGCCTGTTTTTTGGATCAGTGTGGGGAATTTGCCCTGGTGGGATCACTGCAGGGAGGTGTGTTACAGAGAGAGCTGGCACCCTCTTTTTCATGGTAGCTGAAGCACATATAAAGCCTTTATCTAGCTGAGAGTAGACAGTGGGAGTAGACTGACAAATAAATTTGTTAGTGAAGCAACACTAGTAAATGCATCACTAATAAAGATGAACTGAGATCATTCCTCCTCAGAAAAGCAGGGCTTAAATAATATTATTTTTCAATTTGTGGAGTGGGAGGGAAAGAAACTGGAACAAACTGTGATTGAAATGTCTGGATTTCAGATCATTTCATTGCTTTTTGTGTCTGTCATGGAGTTCTGTAATATTCTAGGAAATCAATCCAATATAATTTCTTATGTATGTTTATTTCCAATTTTAAGGTCATCAGGTCATCTGTTGTGCAAAAAATGGAGCTAATAAAAGAGCTCTTGTCAACGAAGCGGGGGACCAGTGAACTCAGCTTGAATACAGCAGAACTAAAAGGAGACCTTGATCTGGCCAAGACACAGATTGGAATGACCGAATCACTTTTAAAAGCTTTATCTCCTTCTGACACCTTAGAGATCTTTACTAAATTAGAGGTAGCATGCCACAAATTACGCATCTTTTATAATTTCATTCATTATATCTCTCCTGGGAAAGTCTTCATAAGTGTTTCTCCTGTATATGTTGTAAACTGCTAGAATAATTCAAGTGAAAAGCGTGGCTTGAATATTTCCTTAAGCTGCCAGAAACGTGAAAGAAAAGCCTGTTGTCACTGGATGTTATCAGCAGCTATTGGTAATGGTTAGATAGGCACAACATCAGTATCCCACCCAAGATATGTTGAAGCAGTAGTGGGGGTACTGGGTTGTATCTTTTCCAAGACTGAGTAATATACACAGGTTGTCTTTGTGTCACCTGAAGTTGCCTGTAAGGGGAGCTCCAAGGAGGCAATCTCAGCCAACTTTCCATCCTCTCTGCACCACGGAGAGAGGTGAAGAAAGAGCTGCTGCTTCCTGCTTGGAGGTTCAAGGCTGGCAAGATTTAAACCTCCTGTTGAGCAGTGAGTGGATTATGCACGTTCTGGGTGTCAGTGTTTGGGACAGTGAAATCACAGGCATTGGAAGAAAGATACAGCTTTTCATGAATTCTCCCAGCTCTTTCTAAGTTATCTTTCAACCCACAGGGACTTGACATTCAGAGTAAGGCATTTAGGGGTGGAATAGCGCCTATGGCAGCTAAGGCACTATAGCTTCTAGGTATTATACGCTCTGAAACATACTATATTACTGTGTGCATCAGATATCTATTCTGTGTGATGCCAAAATGTGCATGAGTGAATGTACGTGTGATTATGTATGCATACAGATGTATACACACTGCTCAAGGAGAGTTTAGCGCTTATATCTACCTACTGAGTGCCTTGTTAATGTCAATATACTTTAAGGAATTATTTTGACACATAGGCAGGACTAAACCCTTTTGCAAAACTCTAATATGTACTGAAGCAGCTCTTTTTAACAGTTGTCCTTTTTTTTTAACTTTAGGAGATACACCAGAAAATTCTGCAACAAGAACACCATGTGACATTACTGCAAGAAGAGACAGATTGTCCTGATGTGGATGAATTAAATAAGCAGCTTAAATGTGTCACTGATTTATTTAATAAGAAGAAACATGTCTTTCAAGACCACTTTATCGGTGTTTTGAACCGTAAGCAAACACATTTCACATTTATGTAGCTTTATAGGCTTGTATTGGCCATCATAATCACTTAAAGGTTATGCAATTAATTTATTTTTGGTTTGGTGTCTGAAACTGCTTCGATATCTCAAACTGCTTCAGAGTTCTGAACAAGGTAAAGATTTGGATAAAAACGGCTTTTGATTCCAGCAAACCACTCAATCTGAATCAAAGTATTTTGTTTCTTACTTTTACATTTAAAAAAACAGATAAAAGAAGTATAAAGCATAATTCAGGAACAAATGTTAGAACATTTTATTTAAAAATACAGAAATCAAACTTTGTATTTTTTCCAGTCATTCTTTATTTAATCTTAGTTATGAGAAGGAATAGTGTTATTAGTTACTTTTTGTTTTATGCAGACACGGGACTGTGCAGGTGTAGAATTAGGCCCAAACCTAGTCTCATCTTCAAATAGTTTTTGAGTAGTATTTATTTGTGTGGAAATGACAAAAGTTGCCAATAGGCTAATTCAGGTTTACTGAAACTGCTATGTATAGCAGAGACTCTCCCTCCCAAGTGAACAGGTAAGTTTATTGTCAATTAATGTTGGGTAAAAAAAAGTATGAACTGCAGCATTTTCTGTCACACGGTCTGTAGTGAAAAGCAACCTTTGACAGAAGCACTGATAAATGTAATTACAAATTGTCTGAAATCTTCACGTTAAGTAGGATTTTCTTTTACAGAGTAAAATTAATAAAGAAAATTGGAATGTATCTTATTTCAGGTCAGTGCAAGAATTTTAATGACTGGTTCAGCAACACTCAGCTGTCTTTGAAGGACTGCTTTGACCCCTCAGAAACAAAACCAATACTGGAAGAAAGACTGCAGAGGCTAAAGGTAGAGTATTAAAATGTTCTAATTTCTAAAGCTGATTGTTCTTGAAGTTTTACTTCCTTACACAGGAGACTATTCTTGGGAGTGAATTCACCTACAGTGGTTTTGTAACTTGAGGCTGAAAGAACAATTCATTTAACTTAAAGCGTTAGGGCAATAAGTGGAATGAAAATAATACTTTGTTAAAATGGAGTATCAGAGTTCAAGTTCAGACATAGTTGGGCAAGTGAGAGACAGTACAGTAGTTTCACAGACAGTGAAAGTCAATGGACCTTGACCAAGTACTTCAGTGTGCAAAGATGCAGAAAATCAAATATGTAGAGAGTAAAATGAAATTCGGACCTCCATTGGACTAAAATATTAAAAGTATGCATTCACTTCGTTGCAGCCAGATTTTCACTCTAAGTCAGACAGAATCAACAGAAAAGAGATGGAAGAGCCACAACAGCTGCAAGAAGCAATCACAGTTAAGAGGCAGAAGAAGACATAGTGATGTCAGTGCTAGGTTTGAATGCTGCTTGCCTATTTCATCTGTGTGTATTTGTGTCGTAGAGAAGAAAGTCCAAGTAATCTACTTCACTTTCTCCTTATTTTACAAACAGCAACTTTTCCATTTGCAAGTGGAATGGTCAGATAACTGTGAATTAACATATGTTTCTTTTCAGGAACTGGAATTGCTGTAAAAAGTATTGGTGGAGACAACAAGAGTTGCAAAGCTCTTGTAACATAAATATCTACTATACAACAGCAAATTTGACAAATGCATCTTGTGTTTGTGCTCTTATTCAGTACTTCCTAACATCTGAAGGCAAAGACAGAGATATCCAAGAGGTTAAAACTTTATTGAACAAAGTGAAGCATTACTTGCCCAAAGCAAGCATTAACCACCTTAACAGCCGTGTGAGAGATCAAGAAGCAGAACTACAAAGATTGATCTCCAAATGTCAGAAACGGGAAAAGGAACTTAGTGCTTCTCTCCAGCAGCTCAGTAGGTATGGAACTTATGTAGTTTCTGACATTTAAATCGCAAGTGGTATAAAATGATTCATTATTAAACAGTCATAGTGAATGGCAAACAACCTTGCTTTTTATTAAAGATGGTATTTTAATAAAGGGTAGTGAGTGTTTTTTTGTTTGTTTTCATGTGTTTTTTCGCTTTGTAGCAGACTCAAGTGTTATATGGGAGTACGTGCTTATGGATAGTTTCAGCGACATGAACCGAGATACTTAAAATTGCTTGTGCTTAAAACTTTGCTTGATCAGGCACATGATATTTGTTACTTTTTCAGCTAAACACTGCTGTCAGCAGGTTTTAGTCATGTAATGCCTCTCATTTTGACTTGTGTCTGTATTTATACTCTTTAGCCTTGAAGAAAGCAGCACGATCTTGGAAGAATGGCTCACTGCTCAGGAAGAAAAACTAAAAGAGATTAAAAAAGATGAGGCAGAACTTGAGAACTTCTATAAAACTCTGTTAATGCAAAGGTATTGTTTTCTTCAGTCTCTTTTTAAGAACTGTCTTCTAAAGAAGATTGCTCCATGTTGTTACAACAAATAGCTGTTTACTAATTTTGTGTATTTTTCAGAAAACCATTTGACTCCATGGCTCAGCTAGCAAATTCCTTGAGGGATGCTGGGCTGACAGAATATGAAACCATTTCAGAAGCCAGTGATCTTATTAGTAGATACCAGACACTGGTAACACATGTAAGTGAAATGGCAGGAAATACTGAGAGACTTCCAGTGGAAGGACAAAATTTTGAAGAACTTGTCCAGGATGTTTCTTGCTGCATCAAAAAGCTTGAGGAGGCTGTTAATAACCTGAGTTCACAGGAAAGTGAATTGCCATCAGAGGAAAGGATTAATCAGATAAAGGTATTGTGTTAAATGTACGCCTTTTCCACTTCACAGCTCATGCTAATATCAGGGGAATGCTTGATGAGTCAGTACCTCTTAAAAGATACTGTCACTGCTGATTGCCTGTGGTTTTGTGGCTTATTTGGGGCGAGGGTATGTGTTTGGGTTTTTTTGTTTTTGTTTTTGCATAGTTTATTATGCACGTAAGATGAGATTCTCTGCTGCATCTCTGGGTGGAGCAGCACTGAACTCATAAGGTGCTAGTGACCATGTGCCTTCCCATCATAGCCTACTCCAGAGGTGGAGAGGGAGGTCAGTAATGTAGCTGGGGCATCTGGAGAGCCTCTGGAAAGTGTGTGGCTTCTCAGGTGTCCTGCAGTGCCATTGCACTGGGCTGCTTCACTACCTGGGTAGCTCTCTCAAGCTCCAGTGTCCTCTTCGGTGTCTCCTCTCTCTGACTACTTAAGATGAGGATGCCAGGATTTACATGTTTCGTTCTGTGGAAGGGGTAGTATTGTGACAAATATCTCTCCCTAAGATTTAGAGCATTTTTTAAATTTGTCGGCACAATATTGGTTTTGTTATGTAGAGAATAATTAATAAATCAGCTTCATGATTCCAGACTTTCTAAAACTAGATGATATATCCATTTATGTATCAGTTATTTGATATATTGGAAGGAGAATTCTTTTGTCTTGAACAGCAATGTACAAAGTGTGAAAAAAACTCATTGGTAGTTGTATATGTACTGCTTCTTCTTCTTGTTTAATACAGGAAATCACAGCTCTCAAAGGTGCAGGAGAGGCCAAAATACAAAACATGGTAGCTGTAGGAGAAACTTTAATGAGAAATGAAAAAAATAAGAAGGCAGTGGTTCAGCAGACTATTTTGGAGCTCCAGAACAAGTGGGAAAGCACCTGTCGGCTAGCCACTGAATGTAGAAGGTAATGTGGAATTTGCCAAGAGGCAGTACAGATCACTTACTACTATATTGACTTTCTTCTCTTCTTCCTGCACCAGTTCCACTGAATTTGTGTTCTTTTGGGGCAGAACAAGATACCTACAAAAGTACCTGTATTTCTGCAGTGTTGTGGAGGTGCAGGTCACAGATTGGATTGAACGGTCAAGTGAGGAGTATAGCCAGGATGTGTAAGGGTGGTGGCAGGAGAGCTGATGGGGTCTGCCCAGCTTGCCTCAGATTCCCTTTTGATACTGAAGTAGCTCAGCCACTCTTGTAAAAAACCAAAACAAACAAAAAAACCCCCGTGCACCCAATTCTCCTTGTTTCATTAGACAGTGAGGGTGCACTGATTTAACCACTACGATCTTTCCTTGCAACGTGATCTGGGCTCTGTGCCCCAGGTGTGGTCCCCCAGCAGAGGTGCGATCTACCTTTGCACAAATTCGTACTGCTTCAGAAGAGAGTTTGGGGTAAATCCAGGAGGCTGGGATTTTTAAAGTAGAGTTTTTAAAGCCTGCTTTATTCTGGCTCTACGAGAGGCTTTCTTGGCTGTGGCAGCTGGTATTGTTAAGTCAGCAAAGGCACTTCAGTGTCGCTGGCGTTGTGGCAACTGTGTCTGAAAGCAAAATTGATCCTTTAAAACATGTCAGATGATTCCAAGTGTGTTGTGTAAACATAAACTGAAGTTCTGATTTTGCACATGCAGACACTTTAAAGATGATTTGTCTGCTGTAACATCCTTGAACCGACTTTTGGTAAAATCACTGGGAACTTTGCTGTTGAGATCAGTGGAAGCTAGAGTAGGCCTACTGTATACTTTTTAAAAAATATCCATGGAACGAATTATTAAAAACAAGTATTTTTGAGAATATTCAGTTGCCTTCTCTTATTACTGAGCACTCGGTACAAGCAATACAAGTGGCATTCAGAAAGATAGAGCATTGGCTATATTGGATCCAACACAGCAGAATGCAGAGCACCCTCTTCACAGTATGTTGAAGACAAGAGATGAGGTGCTCAGCACATCTGAAGAGATGCTCAGGACCTTGAAGGATTAGGCCTGTGAATAACAGATGCGACATGGTAATGGCAGCAATGTGAAGCTGGAATAGGGAACTTGAAGCAAGAGTACTTAACGTATGTGAGGCTATGCTTTATTTGTCATTTGCCAAAAAATATGAATCTTGAGGGGCAAAACCCAAACCACTTAAGCTTTGCTTTTGTCCTCATTTATCTTGCTGTACTTTACAGAATTATAACCAGACTTTATTTATTTGGATTTGTTTGGGGGGGTTCATATTTTCAAATGTTGGCATTTAAGTTCCATCTGGAAAATATCTCAGCTTCATCACTAAATGTGAACATACAACTGTTACTTTTGTCTCACTGATCATAGTTGCATATTTCCTGTGGACAAATGTGACGCGTTCACCTACAGCAGATCAGCATGCATGCTTATAAAGCACACAAATCAAAATCCAATGTCAAGGTCAGGAAAGTAGGCACTGGATTGTGCTAACATGACCCATATTGCATATGTTGGTTTTGTTGTCTGTATCTCTAAAACACTCCCCCACGCCCATCTCAACCAATGCAATGTGTATCTTCTACAGAACATTCCCTTTCAGGAGACTGTGTTTAAGAAGTTGTCAAGGAAAATAGATTCATAGCCATATTGTAGTTTTTAAACAGAACTTCTGCTGTAATGAAAAGCAGAAGAAAGCATGAGCATCGCAGCTCAGATACTAGAAACTATGAACTTATAGTTTAAGGTTTAAGAGGGTTAAAGGGTCACTTGTCCTGCATTTAAGTCCAGTTCAGCAGTAATAACTTCAGTATTTTTCATTTTCATCACCTTGAAAATTCCAGTCTAAAGCTGATCAGTAATTTAAAACCTGAGGAAAAGTATTCAGTATGCTCAAGTTCATTCTAATGGTTGGCTTGTTCACAATTTGACATTTTCTAGGTAATGAATAAATTTTTTTTTTAATACTATTAAACGCAGTATTTTTTTCTTAGCCCTAAAGAACAACTTCAGTTGAACAGGGAGCAATATGAGCAAAGCAAAGAAGATCTGAGACTGGCTCTAACTGAACTGGAGAAACAACAACAGGAGATAGGTTTTGCCCTTCAGCCTGGTTTGCAGGAGAAGCAAGCTCAGCTGACAAACTACACTGACCTCCTGCAGAAAGCAGAAGACTTAACTTCCCGATTTAATGAATTGAAAAGCCAGGAAGATCACCTACAGGGTCACAGTGGGGATCCCTGCTTCACAGAGGTGGAATGGTTGGAATTAAAGCACCAACATGAAAATCTGCTCAGCCAGCTACAGGTTGGAAACGCACTCTCTTAATTTAGGAGATTATTGGTATGCATGTTGATTGTAATTCTCCCTGTTTGCCTGTAGTGTCACTCAGCTGGAAAGTGTGTGGGTAAAAACTGGGAGTGGTGGAAGTTCCTCTGTAGGACAGGGAATTCCTCTATCTTTCTCTCTTACTGTGGCAAAAAGAGCACCGGAAGATCATATTTTTCACTGCCTTGTGCTTTGTAGAGGGATAAATGTTTAAACAAATGAGACCAAGGTGAGTGTGAAGAACATTTTATACCTGTATAAACAGATTCAGATAAGTATAATATGAAGTATTTGTTCCTATGATTTCCAAGCCACAGTAGGTTTTTTTTTTCCTTTTGGAAGAATGAATGGCTTTTCCTGCATCTTGTTTGTTATTGGTTCCACCCAGTTTAGTGCAAATTGCATTTGCACCCTATGTGGCATTCTGCATCTAATCTTTCATCCATTTTGAATAGAAAACATCCCTTTTTGAAGTATATTCTTATGGAATGCAAACTCTTCTGCTTCCTGCTACTAATGAAGATTTTGTTCATGGTGGATTCTATGATGTGCTGGGAAGAGGGCAAGATATTTTTTGTGCACCTGTGGTTAGCTGGATAGTTTATGGGAAACAAGCAAGATTTTTGTGCTGCTGAGTCCTGGAAAAGCTGTGACAGTCTGTTGGTGAGTTATAGTTGTTTGAGCTAATGGTGGACTAATCCTAGAAACTTCTTGGTTTCTAGACCATAGTGCAGACATTGGAAAGTCATGTTCAAGAGCACCAGCAGTTTCAGGATATGGTAACAGGTCTGAGCACTGAGCTGAAAACGGTCTCTGAGAAGCTTGCTGATTGTGAAGGTCCAGCAATGGAACAACCATCAGCTGAGCAAAACCAGCTGAAATCACAGGTATGTTGCAGGTTTCACATCATGGAGAAAGTGGGCCCATGCCCTAGAGGCTTGTAGAGGCCATCACATTTATAGAAGAGAACTGCTAATAGTGTCAAACTGAAAAACTAAGAAACCTTTTCTACATTATAAAGTATATGTGGTGTTCTCTTTTATCAAGATAATTGTAAGTCTAAAACCACTCTTAATGAACTGAGTGGACTTTTACTGTCAGCTGAACTGAAGGTAGAATTGTCCTAGCTCAAGCACACAGGCTTCTTCAATTTGGTTGGTTGGGTGGTGGTTTTTTTTCCTCTGTGGGCATGATGAGGAAAGAGATCATTAAATTTGGTGTTAGTAAGTGTCTTTAAGTTAGTCAGAGCAGAAAGCTTAGGAAAATGTCAGTGATCCAAGTTCAGTTTTAAGAAGTGTCCTTCATGCATAAGTAGACATTCTTTTGCACTTTGGCAGACACTCTTTTGCACTTTGGCAGAATGGATAACAGTCTTGTAGCTGTGAGCTTAGAGAGCTACTGAAAGCTGAAACCATAACTCAGATATGGATCACTGCAATTCCCCTTCCTCCAGAATTTGCTATACCTCTAACGAGTAAAAAGATAGGGGAGAGGGAGGGGATTATCTGTTCAGAACTTGGAAAGATCACCATGCACCTCACAGCATATTATCTGATTATTTTATCATTGTCGTAATGCTTATAGCTTCAGGTGTTTTCTGTTCATAAAAATGGCTGACTAATTACTGGTTTAGTGTTTGACTTTATGCAGCAAATAGGTCTGCATGTACTTGTCAGCACAGTTTGTTGTTCACAACCTATTTATGATTTTAGTGATTGACTTTAGATCTTAGTATTAAGTATATTGAGTGAAGATACTTTTCAATAAAATGTTTTCCTCTGGTTTAAAGGTACAACAAGGACCTCTTAGTCGATGCGAAGACATGTTAAAGGAGATTTTGGTTTTAGCAGAAACTGTTAAACAAAACACCTCTTCACCAGGACAGAAGTTTATTAAGGATGAGATTGAAACACTTCAGAGTGAACACAGGAGTCTGGAAGAAAGACTTGAAAATGTCAAGCAAAAGGAGGTAAATACTTTCAGTGAAGCCCTTGAGTTAAAAGATGAGTTTGTTAATGAAATACAAATGGAAGACAAGGCAGATACAATGCTGAAGAGAGAGATACAGATCACTTCTGATACTCCTGTTGCTGCAGAAGAGGGCCCCGCAGCCGTGGAGTTAAAGGAGCCTTTGGAAATGCATGATGTGAGTATATTTGTTGACAGTAATGACAGTGAAAGACTGGTTAAAGAGGCATCTGTCTCTCAAATGCCTTTTTTATATTGCATCCTATATTGCATCCTTAATTTCATTTAAATTAAGCCTTGTGTAAATATATGTGTATAAATCAAAGATGTGGAGAACAACTCCCTTAACTTGTTATAACAAGTCTCTAACAAGCCAATAATATCTATTCAAAACTGCAGTTTTACATTTAAACACAACCTGCATATAGCTTTCTCTTGCATGTAATTAGAGCAGGTATCCTTGGTCAGGACACAAAGGGAGAAGGTGTATAGATGAGAAAATTGCAGATATGTCTCTGCCAAAGAAGTTTGAGAGTTTCTCTTAAACCGGTAAGACTTGTTTAGAATGGCAGCACAATATTTGTCCTGTTCTTGTAGATAATAATTTTTGCCATTCAGAGATTTAATGTTAAAATACAATATTTAGGGTCACATAAGCAAGTTTTCTTTTATATCATTTCTCTTAGGGTCAAGATGTAAATGGAAATATGTCAGAGAAAGAGAACCAAAATGATCCACTTTTGGAGGAAAGCACTGTACTGTCAGACAGCCCATTACAGGATACCCGTCACAGCGAGGACAGATTGGGGCAGACTGGTCAGGTGCCTGACAGATATGTTCTAATACGTGTCAGTGTATATACATATATATATATGTGTGTGTGTCTGTCTGTTCACTAGAAATGCATATGTAATTCCTTAAAATTTGTAGTCTTACAGAGACATATTTTCCTATCTGATGAAAAGAATTATGTTCTCCAAATCATCCCCTCAACCTTGCACATGTGAATTGTGCAAGAGATCCATGTGATGATCTCTACAAGGCCCCTGGGCTTGGACCCACTTACTCCATGATGCAAAACCTACAACATACCTGTGATTTCAACAGGTTTTGTCACCCACATGCACAAGGTAGGTAATGAGAGGTCACTAACCTGGAACCGCTGGTCTTTAGGGGACCTCAGGACATTCACACTGCAAATGACCTCATGTGTGCAAACTCAAGGGAACGATTTGGAGAACTTCCTCATTGTCCTCACCATTGAGTGGTAACAGTAGCTGGGAGAGATGACTGTCAAAATATCGGAGTGGAAACCATCTGTACTGGGATTTCTGGAGAAGGAGCATGTCCTGGTTTCAGCTGGGATAGAGTTAACTGTCTTCCTAGTAGCTGGTACAGTGCTATGTTTTGAGTTCAGTATGTGAAGAATGTTGATAACACTGATGTTTTCAGTTGTTGCTCAGTAGTGTTTAGACTATAGTCAAGGATTTTTCAGCTTCTCATGCCCAGCCAGGGCACCTGACCCAAACTGGCCAACAGTGTATTCCATACCATGGGACGTCCCATCTAGTTTAGGAACTGGGAAGTGGGGGCGGGGAATCGCCGCTCGGGGACTGGCTGGGTGTCGGTCGGCGGGTGGTGAGCTATTGCCCTGCGCATCATTTGTACATTCCAATCCTTTTATTACTACTGTTGTCATTTTATTAGTGTTATCATTATCATTATTAGTCTCTTCTTTTCTGTTCTATTAAACTGTTCTTATCTCAACCCACGAGTTTTACTTCTTTTCCTGATTTTCTCCCCCATCCCACTGGATGGGGGGGGAGTGAGTGAGCGGCTGCGTGGTGCTTAGTTGCTGGCTGGGGTTAAACCACGACAGAGCAAGATCAATAGTTAGAGTTGCCAAATGTGTCTAAGCAGAAACTTCTATGACAGCATTAAAAATCACATGAGCACTTACTCCTGTTTGGTTTGTCCTGAAACTGTTTCATAGTGATTGATATCCCGATATGGCAAACTGATCTGAGCAGGCATTTCCAAGAGACTCTGGGTTTGGGTTACCTCAGCCTTTTCCTTCATTCATTAAGCTAAACTGAAGATAGAGTAGACAGCTTGTGAAGTGTGATGTTCCTTAGTAAATTTAGATTTTTGGACTGTGACTTTTACTGGTTGTAAACATTTTGTATTTTTCAAATCAGGGGGAGGCTGATAAAGAGAGCCCAGGTATGGAGAAACATGAAAGGGTCCAAGAGGATGTTCTGGACAATGTGGTTCAGGGTGGTGAAGCAGAACTGGAAAGGCATCAGGCTGGTGTTGGTATTGAAGGTGGTGAAACAAGAAAGGAAACCCATCCAGCAGAGGTAACTGGACATGAGGTTACACAAGAGTGATTGAATTTGAGGGTGCATGTGTACAGTTTAGTTGCAGTGGGGATGATACTACTAATAAATAAATAATAAACCCCTCAAGTTACACTGAGCTATTTTTGTCTGATGTGCTGTATACTTAGTATGCGTTAACTCTCTGAATACTTTCCTGTACATTTAAAATTAGTATGGAGGAATTTTTTTTTTTCATTGGTGGTTTGCTGAAGATACTGCATTCCAAGTCACCTGGATGTATTGTGAAGTCTTCTTACAGTTTTGCTTGAGCGTCTTTCATTTAGATTTCTTATTTACATTTACTTTGTATGTATGAGGCTGCATCTGAAATGCTGTGTCCTGTTTGGTGCACCCTGGTACAAGGGGAATTTCGACAAACTAGAGCAGTGTTTAGGAGCTGGAGCCATAATGAGTGGGAAGAGTCTATGTTCTTGTTGGAGATGAAAAAGCTAACAGGGGTCTTGTTGCTGTCATCCCTTCTCTGAAGGGGTGTTATAGAGAAGACAGAGCCAGGCTCTTCTCAGACCTTCAGTTTTAGCAAACAGCTACATGGAGCACAGTGTGCACTCATGAGCTTGCTGAGAATTGGGGTAAATTTGTTCATTCTGGGTTGCGGGTGGGCTAATTTCAGTACATATGCTATCTGACTTGAAGCCAGTAGCTCAGATATCCATGCAGCACGGATAGGTCCCCGATGCTGTGCTCTCCACCATGGTCATGCTGTAAGGATTTGCCATTCTTCAT
Organism: Haliaeetus leucocephalus; assembly: GCF_000737465.1. Taxonomy (NCBI): domain Eukaryota; kingdom Metazoa; phylum Chordata; class Aves; order Accipitriformes; family Accipitridae; genus Haliaeetus; species Haliaeetus leucocephalus. The sequence goes on along the minus strand of NW_010973380.1, from coordinate 2,356,287 downwards.
TATGTGTAGGTGGCTGTTCTGTTTTATCTGTCTTTAGATGATATAAACAAACTCAAGCAGAACTTACAGTCAGCAAATACCTCAGTGTGTACATACAGCAAATCCCTGGGCTGCCCACAGGAATATCGTGCCTGGTAATTGGCTGGGTGTCTAACCACAGACACTCTGTCTACAATACAAGTACAAGACTGGAGCCTCAGGAAAAAGCTAAACCTTTTAAAAAATGCATTCAAGACTGCATCCAGGGGTACACAGTTCAAGGTCCATGCTAGAATATTGAAACATGAACAGTGTAGGTCAGAGGAAGGACACTTGCAATCTGCAATTTTTCTAAAAATTTATAACAAAATTACAGCACTGCTTCTTCTAAATGGTTTCATTTGCCATAACCTTGCCCCCAATAAATTAATAGATGTAACTGTGGTTTTCCTCATCTACCTATAATTATGGGCTTCGTAACTTTGTCATCTCAAGCACTGTAATTACTACTCAGCAGGTTTGATTAGGCCTTTTTGATTACTTGTTTCTTTTATTTTTCTTACACCAAAAGGAGAAACCTAGTGATGTCAAGAATCAGTCCTCTAGAGAAGATGTGGAGCAGGTTCAACAAAGAGTGTGCCAGAAGAGTCAAGTCGTGAAATCTCCAGCAGCTGAGAAAGATGGTCTGGAATCTAATCCCCTGGTTTCTGCACATGAGGTAACCCACATTCTGTTATTTCAAGCTAAATTTGTCAGAGTCATTGAATTTTTGTTTCTGCCTGGGCTTCGGCTGAAGTTCGGTTATAAAAAAAAGAGGCAATTACTGTTGCATCAAAATCAAATTGTGTGTAGTTCTGCTTTATGTCCATGGTAGTTTTGAACTTTCCAAAGCGCTAGCCGCATTATGTTTTTCATTGGATCTGTTCAAAAGAGTAATATTGGTTTTCAGAGCCATTATAATCAGTCTTTATTTTATGATATTTAGAGTTTCTCTTTAAATTATTAATCAATACAACTTCTTTCCACGTTATTATAGTTAGCTGTGATAGTCTGCCATCATAAGGAAGGCAGATCAGAAAACTGAAATCAAAGGGTGATCCAGCATAAGAAAATAAATGAAATAAAATAGAGAAAGGAGAATGAATTCAAGCTGAATGAATAACAAGGTACATTACTAAATGACATTACTAAGTCTATTCTTCTTTAAGAGTAAGGGTGTTACATCAGAAGTGCCTTATGACTGCTGATCCTTGGTCACCACATTCTTAAATTGAAGGTAGGGCCAGAGCTAATCTTCACAGTTAAATCTATGGGCAGGTCCACAGCTGGCCTGTCCATTGTCAGGTCTTACCTAGGACTAGCACATCTGCTCAAACTGGAAGCCCCCAGAAAATCTCCCAAAGGTCTTGGGAGTCTGGGGGGGGCCCTGCTGACTGGAAACTAGCCAATGTTATTCCAATTTATGAGAAGGGTGTGAGGGAAGACCCAGGAAACTATAGACCTGTTAGTCTAACCTCAGTTCCCAGAAAAATTATGGAGAAGATCAAACTGGGTATTATTGAAAACCATTTAAAGAACAATGCAACCATCATAGAATCATAGAATCATTTAGGTTGGAAAAGACCTTTAACATCAAGTCCAACCGTAAACCTAACACTGCCAAGTCCACCACTAAACTGTGTCCTTAAGTGCCACATCTACACATCTTTTAAATACCTCCAGGGATGGTGACTCAACCACTTCCCTGGGCAGCCTGTTCCAAGGCTTGATAACCCTTTCAGTGAAGAAATTTTTCCTGATATCCAATCTAAACCTCCCCTGGCATAACTTGAGGCCATTTCCTCTCATCCTTGTCCTGGAGGCACGCACAATCAAATCTAACAGGCATTAAAAGTCAGATTTATTCTTCAGTAAAAAGTTAGTTAGAACTCCGATAACATTAGTGAACTACAGGCTCAATGATGTAAGAGGAATTAGTACTACACAGCTGACTTAAGAATCCTTAAGATTTAAAAGTGATGGCTCAAAATGCACATATCACTCACCTAAAAGATGACAGCTTTCTCCCTCGAGGAGTTACCTCGGGCAGTGCCCCGACCCAAGGGGGAGTCCCTGACTGCAGACCTGCTGCTCCGAGGAGGACTGATTCCAACAAGTCCTCTGGCAGGACTCTGTTTATACCCTTGTCGAATCTGATCTGTGGTCGTTGAATCCCTGTTGGCCAAGAAGGTCACCTCAGTGTACCTGGCACGTCTCGATTGGCCAGCTCAATTTTCAACCTGTGGGTTTAGGTTTTTTTTTCCTCTTCTCCCTTCCTGGAGAAGTTTCATTTCTGGCTGAGGCAGGGGAGTGTACTGCCACAATCCTGTCTCTTGTTACTTGGGAAAAGAGACTGACAGCCACCTTGCTACAACCTCCTTTCAGGTAGTTGTAAAGAGCAATAAGGTCTCCCCTAAGCCTCATTTTCTCCAGACTAAACAACCCCAGTTCCCTCAGCTACTCCTCATAAGACTTGCTCTCTAGACCATTCACCAGCTTCGTTGCCCTTCTTTGGTGCTCCAGCACCTCAATGACTTCCTCGTAGTGAGATGCCCAAAACTGAACACACTATTTGAGATGCGGCTTCACCAGTGCCTGGAACTGGGGGACAATCACTTCCCTAGTCCTGCTGGTCACACTATTTCTCATGCAAGCCAGGATGCTGTTGGCCTTCTTGACTACCTGGGCACACTGCTGGCTCATATTCAACTGACTGTTGACCAATACCCCCAGGTCCTTTTCCACCAGGCAGCTTTCCAGCCACACTTGCCCAAGCCTGTAGTGCTGCATGGGGTTGTTGTGACCCAAGTGCAGGACCCAGCGCTTGGCCTTGTTGAACCTCATAGAATTGTCCTCGGCCCATCGATCCAGCCTGTCTGCATCCCTCTCTAGAGCCTTTCTACCCTCAAGCAGATCAACACTCCTGCCCAACTTGGTGTCATCTGCAAACTTACTGAGGGTGCACTTGATCCCCTCATCCAGATCATTGATGAAGGTATTAAACAGAACTGGCACAGATCAGGCACACTCAACACAGGTTCACAAAGGGAAAGTCCTGTTTAACTAATTTGATATCCTTCTATGATAAGGTCACCCACCTAGTGGTTGAAGGGAAGGCAGTGGATATAGTTTTTCTGGATTTTAGTAAGGCTTTTGATACTGTCCCTTACAGCATCCTTCTGGGCAAGTTGTCCAACTGTGCGATGAGCAGGTTCACAGTGCACCGGGTGAAGAACTGACTAAAAGGCAGAGCTCAAAGGGTTGCAGTGAATAGGGCTACATCTGGCTGGTGGCCGGTCACCAGCAGTGTTCCTCAGGGTTCAATTCTAGGGCCAGTATTTATCAATGATCTAGATGCAGGAGTTGAATGCACCATTAGCAAGTTTGCTGAAGATACCAAACTGGGAGGTGCTGTTGACTCTCTTAAGGGACAAGGTGCCTTGCAGAGGGATCTAGGTAGATTGGAGCATTGGGCAATGATTGATGGGATAAGATTTAACTAGTCTGAATGCTGGATTCTGCACCTGGGACGAAGTAACACCGGACACGTGTATAAATTGGGAGAGGCGTGGCTGGAGAGCAGCCCTGCAGAAAGGGATCTGGAGATGCTGGTTGACAGCAGCCTCAATATGAGTCAGCAGCGTGCCCTGGCAGCCAAGAAGGCAAACCGCATCCTGGGGTGCATTAAACACAGTCAAAAGAGGTGATTATCCCACTGTATTTGGTGTTGATGTGGCTTCACCTTGAGTACTGTGTGCAGTTCTGGGCCCCACAATTTAAGAAGGATGTGAAGGTCCTTGAATGCATCCAGAGGAGGGCAACAATGCTGGTGAAAGGGCTGGAAGGAATGTCTATGAGGAGCAGCTAAGGACTTTGGGCTTGTCTAGTTTGGAGAAAAGGAGGCTGAGGGGCGACCTCATTGCTTTCCACAGCTTCCTGAGGAGGGGAAGTGGAGAGGGAGGTGCTGAGCTCTTCTCCCTGGTATCCAGTGATAGGACATGAAGGAATGGTTTCAAAGCTGTGACAGGGGAGGTTTAGACTTGACTCAAGGAAGCATTTCTTTACTGAGAGGGTGGTCAAACACTGGAACAGGCTTCCTGGAGAGGTGGTCAATGCCTGAAGCCTGTCAGTGTTTAAGAGGCATTTGGACAATGCCTTTAATAACGTGCTTTAACTTGGATCAGCCCTGAACTGGTCAGGCAGTTGGACTAGATGATCACTGTAGGTCCTTTCCAACTGAAAACATTCAATTTCTTTCAGTTTCGTTTCGTTCCATTCCATTTCATTCCATTCCATTCTAAATTGACTGATTTTTCACTTCTAAATGTGATCTTTAAATGTTTGTGTTCATTCAATTTGGAGCTTGCAAAGGGAAGGGGAAGTAGGTTCTGCTGATTTTCTGAGGAAGCTGTTGGATAAGAAAGGATTTAGACTGGGGCTACACCGTAGCCTGAAGCCAGAGTCACGTTTGGCAGTTTCCCACAGGCCTGCGCAGTGACGAGTCAGCAGGGGAGCCCTGGCTTTGTACCTGAAGGACAGTAGCTGGTTAGCAACCCCCATTCTCTCCCCTTCTCATATTTTCCTCCTTTTCCAACCATCTGATGGACTGAGAAACCATGGGAAACATTAAAACTGTTGTGTGGGGAGATCGACACTATGTATGTGTCTGTGTATCTGTGGGGAGGCAGTACCATGGTGTACATTAAGAATGTCATACAAACAAGCAAAACATGTACACCGCAATCCTGAGTTTTTTCTTAGTGTCAGGACACTTACTTACTTTTCTGTGGTTTGATGCATTTATATTTCAGTCTGGTAAAGTGGATCTCCTTCTTACTCTGTGATAGCTTAGCTGAGTTTTTCTGCTTACTTCAGTTCTATGGCACTCCAAAGTCTCTTAAGATGAAATCTTATGTCTGAATTGATAAAACCGTTACAGATGTGTACACAGAGAAATGGAAAAAGTCTCTGATTGACTATTTCATGAGTGGTTCCCTTCAGTTTTAATGAAAATAACCAAAAGAGTTCAAATAAATAGATTTATTCTTTTCCACTATAGTCTACAATGTGCTACATGTTTCCCACACTTGTAAGCAGGTGTGTTTTGGATAGCTCATGACCCACAGAGACAGATGACAGTGGCAGCTTACAAGTGATATGGCTGCAGGGATAGCTGACTGCTTCCTAGTAAAAAGAAGTATCTAAAGTAGCTATACAGTAAGTTTATCAAACAAGAACTTTATATGTTTGTACCATGGAGAAGCTCACACTGTAGTCCTATCAGTATATTTGTATGCATTCACTCACATGAAGTCTATATGTGGAACAGATCAGAGTTTATACCAGATATAGACACGTACTGGAGGAAGGGAAATGCAGAAGGATTTTTAAGGTATCACCGTGTTACCCAATAAGACTGTGACATTTCATTTATGTTGCTGTCTGCAACAGCTGAAGGTGATTTAGAGGATTATGTTTTACATCTGAACTGGAGTTGGCTAAGAGCATCCACTTGGGCAATGACCTCAGCCCAGCCGATGGGCTGTTAAACGTGGCCACACGCCAAGTGACTTGTCCTTCTGTCATTGTGGGAATCAATGGCAGTGCCAGGGACTGGTTCTGGAGCCCCCCATTCCCTTCTTCCCCACTTTGATTGAGACATGGCTCCCTAATGGTCTCATCTTACCCCTGATTTCGGATGGCTTTTGTGGCAGTAGTAGCTGTGGCTTTGTGTCGCAGCCAAACTGCTTCATGCATGAGTTGTCCTGTGAAGAACAGTTGAAGAGATGGTCCTGGTGAAGGACACAGCTGTATATCGGGGCTAGTGCTGCACGGAAGGAATGTGAGTGTGAGGAGGGTTGAAGGTCCATGAATGTGTAAGGAGGAGAAGACAGGATAGACCTGTAAATTTATCAGTAGTAGAGGTGGGTGCAGGGAGGATGTTATTTGAAGGTGGGGATATCAGAGTTTCAAACTTAAAATGATGGGCAGAGATTTCATAGCTATCTGAGCAGTGCTGGCAAGCCAGGGTGACTTCAGAGGTGGGGAGTATTGATGTAGGTTCCAGCCTCTGGGTCCTGGTTGACCCACAGAGGCTGTGGGGGAAGCCACAGTAGGATTTAGGCATGGCTTAAACATGTGAAGCAAAGTGTTGCAGTCAGAAAACTTGTTGGTTTAGGACCTTCAGAAATAAGAATCCTGTTTTGCGTTGTAGGACACAGGTGCAGAAGTGGCTGTCCAGAAGGAACTATTTCCTGGAGTGCAAGTAAACACTGAATATTTTGAACAGGAACAAAAGATCAATGAGCTGAAAAATGAATTGGCTGAACTGGATATCGTGCTTATAAATGAACAACTAAAAGAGCTGGAGGTATGGAAATTGCAAAGGCATTCCTCATTGTTAATGTAGTGATACACTTACAGAATTATGACTCACTTGGACAAAACAAAATTGTTGCATATAGTCTTATCTGAGGTTTGATCGCATGAGTAGTCAGTTTGTCTACCAGGTAATCTACAAACACTGTGCCTCGATGCAAGTATGTCCATGTAAATACTGTAATTTGTACCGCCCTTCTAGGGTGCAGTAGTAGATACACCTATGATTGCGCATGTGCTTCCATGATGTGCACAGGCATGTGTGCTCATTTGCATGTGAATGAATAAGCAGATGTTTGTAGATGTATCAGTCTTTAACTGTATTTTGTTTTAAAAGCTGAAAGTGTTTAAGATCCTCATTTAATCCCCTCTCTGTGGTGGGCTTGATTGTAGAATTTACAAACTGAGCTGGAAACATGGAAAACAAAATCTTTGTGTCATAGTCAAGAAGCATTTCCCAATGCAACAGGATCAAACAGAGCAGAGCTGCAAACCACAGAGCCTGTGGTGCCTTGCTGGGACAGGCTGCTTCAAGAACTAGATGCTGTTAAGGCAGTGAAGCAACAACAGTACTGTTTAATTAATGAGTACCAGAAAAATCTTTCTTCTGTGCAGTCTTCAATGAAAAATTTGTCAACAGAAAAAGATAACATAAAAATGTAAGTATAGTTGAGGGTTTCTCTTAATAGGTTGCAGAACAGATATGGTCCTAGACTGAATTTCATGCCATACTTCAATAATGCTTAGACAAGAATATGGTGGTTTATCCATCTCGTTAACATTAGGTAGCAAGAGAAGTCTCATAGGTTTGTAAGTTTAAACAGCCTTAAGTAGAAACATTTCTGGTGGTTTTCTGCTATCCTTTAGCAACATCTACTTTTTTTATTTTTTAAGCAAAACAAAGAAATGATTGCTGTGCTAAAAACCTATATAAAAGCCATATTAAAATATTTTTGCAAAAATATGGCAGATGTGAAATATTAATTTTTCTTGAAGGACTCATTGGTTCTAATTTTTTTTCTGAGTGAAATACCTCATTACCCTGAAAATTAACATTATTTGATAGGGAGAATTCTGTGGCAATAAGTAAGTCTACAGTACCAATTCAGAGTTAACCAACACACACACAAAATATTTAGTACCTTGTATGAATTAGCCTTCAAAACATGGAACTAGCCTATCAGTCACAATAATGTATCACAATAATTTGAAAATCTTTAAAATAATTTATGAAATTGTTAATTTACAGCAAAGAGATTGAAAAAAATTGAATAAAAGTCTAGCTGCTAAATGTATTTTAGGCAGGAATTTCGAAGTACTCCTGGAAATAAAAGATGAGTAGATAAACTCCTCCAAATTAGTCTTGAATGAATGGGAATTTTTGAAGTTTTTCTTATACCTAAGTTTTATCTTCATTGTAAATCAGAAATTACCATAAAATGTTATTAATTCACTTAGAGATGACTTAACACTATTGTTGATTTTTAAAATTTTATTTATTCTAACTTTAAAGGGAGGCTACATTCTTTTGGGAAATGACACATTAGTATATACTGCAATTTTAGAGAACATACATTAGAATATACCTTTCCTGCAGAGAGACGTAGAAATAAATAATGCTGTAGAGATAAGAAAGAAATAATGAGACTGCAATGGTAGTTAGGAAATTTGAGAGAACATTGAGAGATACATGTGATTAAGTGAATAAAGTGAGTGAATCATTTTTTAAACAGTGAAATTCTCTTTTTAAAATGTGTCTAGTCCATGTTTTAGGAGATTTTATTTTTTTTTAAATGCTACTCATATTTTTGGCAGGGGTCCTATGAACAACACAGTTCTTCTGGAGAAAATTAAGGCATGCATAGAGTCCTTACGAAAAGAAAGAGATGTCTTAAACCAGTTGAAAACTCAGCAAGAAAGTTTATGTCAGCATTTAACATGCATGGATAAAGTGTTAACTGAAAGCCAAATGAGGCAACTGGAGCAATGGTGGCAACACATGGAACAAACAGTGCAAAAGAAACATGATCAGGTTGTGGCAGAAATAGACGAATTTAACCTGCTTATGAATAAAGCACAGGATATTCAGAGACTGATACAAGAACAGTATTTACAAGCAGACTTACATTCCTCAGCTGCAGGAAAAGCCAAATGTCCTCTACTTTGGACCACAGAGCTACAGGACATTAAACATGGTCTTTCTCTATTAAAAAGAAGGATTGAACTGCAGATGAAAAGAATTTGGAGTGATCAAGAGAAGGTAGCTTTGGAGAACTCTATACATGATTTGCAGAGCAAATTGGAAGCATTATCAGCGCAACAAACTCCTCGAGAGGATGTTCAGATCACTGGTCCTGCTCTCATGAAACATGAAATGATGAAGAAGCTGAAAGAAAATATTTCATGGGTCAAAGATTCACTGTCCTCTCTTGATCAGAAGGCAGCACTTTTCCCCAGTGATGTTAAATCACAGATCAGAAGTTGTCAGCTTATGAACACAGAAGTTCTAAACAGAGAGCCTGTGATTGTATCACTGGATTATGGTCTCCAGCGCATCATTCCCAACTTGAAGCCAGAGGATATCTCTGATATGACTTCCCTTTTACAAACATTGCAGAATTCATACAAGGCTCTTGTTTTGAAATCATCTCAAAGATTACAGAACCTAGAGCTCCAGCTGGAGGAGAGGCAAAAACTTATTGCAGAAGTAGAAAAAGTTCACTGTCAGCTTCGAAATGCTGAGATGCTTGCCAGGCCTGACATGAACCAAACCAGCACATGGTCAGAATTAATCAATCAACAAGCCATTTTAAAGGAGATTTTAAAGGACATACAGGAAATAGAAGGGCTTATCTCAGCCCACTGTAAAGAGAGTCAGGTCACAGCTGGGGAACTGAGCCTGTCTGAACAACTATTTTTGATTGATCAATTAAGAAGCTTGAAGAATAGAGCAAGGAAGACACAGAGGCAAATTCAGAGTAAACTTCATGAAGTAGAAAAAAAGATAGCTGTCTACAGAGAGTTTGCTGAAGGAATAACTTCATTGCAGCAAGATCTTAATGATCTACAGTGTAGTGAAATGAATTTGGAAGAAGATGATTTATTAGGTGCCAAGCAGGAAGTGAATGATAAATGCAAAGCACTTAAAGAAAAAGTATTAGCTTTTCAGTCCAATTTGTCGCAAATAATGAAATACAAAGAAATCTTTGAATATGTAGGTCTAAAATGGGACTCACTGCAGCTGGACGAATTGCAAACTAAATTTTTTAAAATTAAAAATAAAATTAAAGGGAAGATAATACACTTTGATAATGTTGTTAGGGAATGTGATAAGATTCGGGCATTGCTAAATGAAATCCAGACTGTGATATCCACTGTAAGAAAAGAAGCTAACATCCTAAATGATAGCTCTAGCTCTTCTCCTGCTGAGAATCTTATATCTGCACAGATTCTGTTTCAGACAGTTCAACAAATCTTGTACTTAGCCCAGGAGGTAGCAAATCAAATAAACAAAAATGAGGTCTTTGATACACCATTCAAAGAATCTAAGAGGAAAGAAATAAAAAGCCTGGAGAAAGATGTTGAGAAATTGAATCAGTTTCTTCAGAACTTGGTCTCTGGTCTCCAGGGTGTAAACAAGGAAGATATCCAGAATGAAGTAGAACATGTATTCCACATCATAAAGCATATTCAATTAGAGCTCCAGCAGCCACTTCTGATAGACATGAAAGTAATGCAGTATGAAAAGATACGATGGGAAGCAATTCAGAATATGATGCAAGCAAAGTTTTCTGCTATTAAATGTAGAATGGAAAAAGAGAGGGAAAACCAAGAAGAAAAATCTCTTGCTGCTGATATAGAAACAAAATTGGAGACACTGCAAGGTCATGAAATACAACTGAAGACAGATATTGCTGCCCGTGTTGTAAGTATATTTAATAAAAGTAAGGTATGGCCATATGACTTTTCCCAATAATTAGATCAGGTGTCTGTGACTGTAGTGTTTATATTTTCATGACTTATATCCTCCTTTTATTCTAACAACTGAATTGGCCCATCATCATCTTTGCATTGGTGGATATGATGGGAATCATGGTAAGAAAATAAGGATACAAAGAAATTAGTTGTATTCAGTTTGATTATAAACAAGCAGTGGGAAATAGCAAAAGTAAAGAAAGGTAAAGGGGAGGAAGGAAAAGGTTGTGTTGAAATATTGAGCTAAAGAGAGGCTGGGTGCGATTGTCCTGGGATTGTTCTTGGGACTGATTTTATGTAACGTTTTCCATAGTGACAATGATGAAAAAACCAGAAGTTTCTTGTTTCTACCATAAAGAAAAAGCTTACAAGTTGGGAATGGTCAAGGAGAGTAAAGTACAGGTCAAACCAATGTTATCAGGGCTCAGGAAGGGTAAGCAAAGGAAAGGCAACTGGGATCCAAGGCTTTAACACAAGTATATAAGGCATTTATAAGGCAATGCTGGAGGATTGACCCAATTCTTGATGCCTTTGTCAGGAAAGGTCCACTCAAACTGGAAGAGATGCTGTTAAAGGGATGAGAAATGTCGAGGCCAGTTAATAAAACTGAATTTGCTCAACCTAGTAAGCTGAGGGCAAGTGGGAATTCTAGCTGAGAAATGTAATGAGGCTGGAGGTGGACTTAATGGATGGAAAAGGACTGCTTAAGCTAAAGGGCAGTATTAATACAAGGAGAAAGAGTTAGTGAATGAATTTATGTTAGAAACCAGAAGAGTGGTAACCTTCATAGCAGAGAGGTTGTGGAACTGTGTCCTGGTCAAGAAGACCTGTGCCCTGATTGTCCAAGAGATCAATGGATACAAACAAGATAATATGAGGTAGTAGCTAATAACAGGGAGGGACTGAGCATCACTGATGGACTTACGGTCCTGCTGCCAGATTTCCTGGTTAGCTGTGCTTTGTCTTCACTTCTTGGCTATTGTGTGGGAAGGACAATGCCAAAGTTTCTCCGCCCTGTGGGAATCCAAGAGCTGGCAAAGTCACGCATCATTCTGTTTATAAATACATACAAGAAGAGGGTTTGGCAAGTCATAGTGGAGATATCCTCTGGAGCAGAATAAAGCATCAATGTGTGGGCTTTCCTTGTCTGAACAGGTCATATACTGCCATGTCCGTAAGGGATCTTATGGCTCTTGAGTCCTGCCATCCTTCTCTCTGGACTTTTCCAGTATTGGCAGTTCCCTCTTAACCCCTTTTCCTATGGTTGAGGGCAATCAATCCATAAGGTACAACACTGATCTGTAACTACCTAGGTAGCAGTGTGCATTTGCCATGTGTCCTCCCTCACTTCCTCAGGCCAGTTCTGGGAGCACTGGTCTCCAAGACAGCCAGGTGTGAAATTCTGAGAAGACTATCTGGTGATCCAGATGAGCACAGCAGTCTTTCTTGATTGTTCCTTTGTCTTTTTAACACTTTCAGAGTGCTCTGGAGGAGGCATGTAAGACTGGTGAGCTTTATACTAAGGCTGTTCAGAGGGCTGCCAGGTTCCTCGAGGACTATGAAGTTCAAGTCCAGTCTGCTGCAGCAGAGCTTGGTAGCTCTGAGGAGGTCTGTCATACTCCACAATGGAAACAAGAAGAGTTTAACTCTGCAAAGGCTGACATAGAAAACCTGTGCTCCAAGCTGAAAAACCTAGTGAAACCAGAAGACAAAATACGTCTGGAAAATACTTCAACAGAACTAGTCACTAAGGGTTGGGCATTAAGGGAGAAGGCTCAAAGAATGGAAGCTGATGAACTGAGGTAGTTTTAAGAGATCTTCCTAAATCATGTTCCTTATTGTGAGAAATTTGACTGATAATGAATGCAGTGTTGTTTCTGCTCTGATAGAAGCAGATAATTCAGCAGAAAGAACTGTAAGCGTTTCTGTTGTTCCCAGATGTGATTTTAATGGAAAGAAAATTACCAGACAATAAACATATTGCTACTAATTTACAATGCAATCATTTTTAATATAGTCCAAAAAGTATGTATGGGGCTCAACTGAGGGTCATAGGGTGCCAGAATCAGAAGAAAGCACATTTCCACAGTCTCTTAGTTCAGTGCTGGTGCAGGTTAGAATAGATTTCAGAGGGGTCCTAATGCATAAGCTATTCTGATGGCTTGAGAAAGTAGAGACCAAACAAGACACAGGCCATAGTTTCCTTCCTTCAAATATAGGTACAGAAGAGATCTGAAGGACCTTCAGATACATGTAAAGAAAAAGTCAGGGAGATAGAGTAAAAGATTTTTAAATTGCTTTCTCATGATCCAGTGCTTCTGGTTCTGTTGAGCATAACCTTAAAATCTGCTTTCATAATCAAAGAATTGGATGACTATAAAGGCTTTGGTAAAAGAAGAGAGATGATAAGGTATAGAAATAAGAAATTGGAATTGTACAGACCATACATCATAAGGACAAATAAAATGTGTGTTACAAACTGGAAACTAATTTTTGGGAATGTCTGAGGAGGATGGAGACTTAGATCAATACATACAATTCTTCTGAGCAGCTCCATGGTTGATATATGGATATACATACCTATTTCTTTACCTCTGAGGCATTTGTACCCGCATTTCTAAAGTATCTCAGATATTGGACCTGAAGTGTATAACAAATGCTAATTGAAGATAACTTGCAAAATAGTAAGGACTACTAGTTCAGAAGGTTGATTTTTTTTTTTTTTTTTTTTTTTTAATTCTAGTGGGCATTATGGTTGAAGAGAGGAGCAACCGTAACAAATTTTAATTGGTCTATTAATTGTTTCCTACAGGTATTTTGAAAAATACAAAAGCTACACAAAAACCAAAGATAAGGTGTGCGATAATCTTAACAAACTGGAAAAGATGCTTAGACAGTCTTTGTGTCAAATACCAATGTCTTACAAAGAAGCTCTGGAGCACTTAGAAGAAAGCAAGGTAAGAGAGGCTCTGAAGAACTTGAAAAGCTCATGCAAAGCTGTGATGCAGCTGTGCAGGCCATATGATATCATAATAGAAAGAAGTGAAATTCTTTATCCTGTATTTATGTATATATAAAACCACAGAATATCTTTGTATACCTTTAAAAAGACTGGATTATAATAGGCCACATAAAATGAGTATATGTTATTGCTGTAGAAATCAAACATTATCTGTACTTAAGATAGTGGTGTATTTCTGTTCAGATCCCTCATTTCTTCTTTGCAGAACCAGGACTGATCAGATTTCTAATATTGCAGTTGTTTTCCCTCAGAAGTGAAAATCAGAGAATTTCCAGTTTCCCCACCCAGGAATCTCTTGCTGCCTCCCCACCAGACCTCTGCTGTAATCAACCTCTTTGCTGTCTTCTCTTTTAGTACTCATCACATTACAGGCTTTTCATTTTATATATCTGTAACTCCTCCTCATTTCTCTTTCCTTCCAAATAACCAGAAAGAAGTAAGGACAACCTAATTGCCTGGGCACACTGTTCTTCTGTTTGTTTTGTTTACCCCATTTTTCTCCACAGTCTTAGCCAACAGAATTCTGCCATTACACCTGTCTTTAACCAGCTCGGTGGAGTGATTGCCATTTTATTAGAGGATCCTAATCATGTTACTGAATGCTTCATTAACACTTCTGACTGTATTGTTTCATTTATTTACTTGTTTATTTTTCCTCTAAGATTTTAGTCTCCAACATTGACTCGGCTGAAGATGATCTTGTGAAGCTGAGGCAGGTCTCTGGAGAGCTGATGAGATTATGCAGAAGTGACAGGGCACTGGGCAGGATTGTAACAGTGCTGTGGGAAAATTGGCTGGGTTTGCTTGAGGCGGCGAAAGGGCTGGAAATTAACTGTGAAGAGCTAAAGCAGGAATGGAAATTCATCAATGAAGAGGTGAGTTGCTCAACAAAGTGTAAGTTTTGGGGGATGTGGTAGGGATGGGCCCCTCAGTAAAATGGCATGTAAAGGGCTGAGATCAGTGCAGAACATCATTTCCCACCCACTGATCAGCCGGTTATCCCCAGCCTTTCTTGAACCTGGAGTCAAAAATGATGGGGATATTTATAGTACAAATTCTCTGAACCAGAACAACTCTGTGGTTAAAGCAAACGTAAATGTTTTGGCACACTTCAGAGGTTCAAGCTCTCTGGCTATGTAATTCCTGGTACTTAGTCATGCATATGAGTAAATGAATAATGTAACTTAATGTGATGGAATAAAAAAAGCACTTTATCTCATGCTTTGACATGCTGTTTACTTAGCTGGAACGAGAAACAATAATTCTCGATAAGCTCCAGGAAGAACAGCCAGAAAGTCTTAAAGAGAAAGAAAAGGCTACCAGAGAGGAACTGGTAGAATTACTAGATTTTGTGAACTCATTTGAGGAAAACATCAACCAGCAACAGCTGCTCTTACTCTTACTTCTTCACCGAATAAGAAACATCTTGAATACATCTGAAAATACAGAGGCAGAAGCTGCTCTTCCTGCCTTATGTGAGATAAAGGCAATGCAGGATCGCTGTAAAAAGTAAGTGGTGTGAAATTTCTGTTGAAGATATGACATAGGACTACTTAAAAGCACAGCATTTTATTAGGTGTGAAAGAATATATGAAAGTTGTAATGCACTTAAAATGATAGTGAATGCCCTGCTGGGTCAGACCAATGCTCCATCTAACCCATCTGCTGTCTCCAAATGGGTATTGGGAGTTAGTAGTTGGGGAGAAGACGCGAGCCTGGCCTTATCCTGTGTGGGCTGCAATTTGTGTTCAAATGTAGAAGGAATCACAAGGGATGATGGTCGATTTTGGAGGCTCCAAGCTCTTGTGAACTTGAATGAGATGTGTGGGTCTTCCACTCTGATGAAAATCAGACACTGTGCTTTTTGCAACAATCATCTTTTGCCTTACTAAGTGAGTGTCACTATTTAAAATTTGCCTCAAATATTTTTTGCAAATCTGTGATTGTACTCGCCCTTCTCTATGCCTGCTTTTTGACATGGAAATCTTTGTGAATGTCTTCTGCTCTGCCAGTGTTTTTGGACTCTGAGAACCTGAGCTCTATTTGCTGTTTAAATATGCATGCTGTCTGATTTGGTCTACCAAGATTACTTTGTTTAGCAATATCTGAAGACTTGTTTTTGAAGAAACTGAGACAATAAAGGACAGAAACTCAGAGATTTAGTTACAGAAAATAATATTAAAATACAGACAAATGTGGTTCTGGATATATATTTTAAAAATATCTGTATTGAGCATGCTCTTTGATTACTTCTACTTAGTGCAGACTCTAACACTTAATATATTCTTGCTGGAAATCTTTCATAGGTTGTATGAAAAGACTCAAGACCATAAGGATTCTGTACAAGCTGAGATTCAAGAGAGGAACAAGATCACTGAAGAAATAAGTGCTGTGACAAATGCATTACAGAATGCTGCATCTGTTTTATTACAAGATGCTACTAGAAAGGCAGGACAACTGGAGGTTGGTAATGGCTCTGATACTGTGTGTGGATGTTTGGAATATGTTCTCTTTTATGTTGGGGCTTGAACTTGCTCCAGATAAAATTAATGGCAAAGTATATGCATATGCACGTTGACTTAAAGAGAATAAATCTGGCTCAGCAGAATACGACTGACCCTGCCATGTCCTTGGTTTGCGTTCCTCTCCCTCTCTGTGGTCCAGGTAGCAGCTATAGAAGTCTTTCCAGATTGCAGAGAAATTCACAGCCAGTTGCATGCCTTTTAGGAAGGACTGCTTAGTGTATATGCTGCGCCTCTTCCCCCTCTGCATACCTAGCCAGGGCAGCTTCAGATGCTCTGGATCTGATGTCGCACATCAGGGGGTTAACCTGGTAAATGCTTTTTAGAAGTCAAATTTTGATCAAGACCACAGTCTCCACCAGCAGCAACCAGCACTCTGCAGCAACCCAATCTATACATTTCTATCATTTCAGTATATTTTTGTTATCATTCTTTGAATTCTTGACTTTATGAAATAGTACTATTCCTAACGCTTCCTGAATGTGGGTTGGTTTATTTATTATTTGAATTACATTTGTTTCAATTTAGTCTTGTTGTTTATATTACTATCTCAATTTTAAAATCTTGATCAAAAATTTATTTTTAATTATATTTGAGTTATCTTTTAACTACAGAACTTTATAATTTGTTTGTTCTAGCCTGCTAAGGACTATTACAAATTTGGGCTCTCTTTGCTTAGCCTTGTATAAAATATAGTTGGGGGTCCCCACCATGTATTTTCTTTTGAAAGTGGATGCTTGAAGCTGGCAAAGGGCTAGGAAAAGTACAGAAGCCAAAGAACATGGTGGCAGATATGAGCATTTTCCTAGGGGTTAGCAAGAAAGAGAAATGTTAACTACATCTTGAGGAAGTTCTGAAAACCCATGAGCCAGCATTACTGTGGTGAAACCTTACGGATTTGTCTGAAAGGGCTAGTTTTCTATTTAAAATGATTTAGAATTAGAATTTAGAGTTGGGTCTGCTCTTTTACTGAGTTCTTTGTATCCAGGAGGAAATGTTACCACTGCAGGTGCTTGATGCCTGCTCTTTTCCCTCACATCCAAACTGTGCTACTCTGAGCACCTAAAACTCACCCAAAAGTGAGCTTAGACCTTGTTCCTGTTACTGGCAGCAATCGGCACAAGCAAATGTTAAGCAGCAATCCTGTCAAATGATTTCTTTGTAGTGGTATATCACAGCAGGCCAGTTCCTTTTGAGAAGATTCAGCTGAATTGAAAAATTCCTTCATTTTGCCTAATGCAAACACCAGTAAGCCAAAATCTGCAGGGCAATTTCATCCCTACCTCCAAAGAAAACCTAGTTTCTATAAAATCTATAGCATTATTCAGGGCTCTATTGCATTTATTGAATGGAAATGCCTATTTCACTTCCAGATGACAAATCTGTCTTAGCTGGGTGGCAAAGTTTTAACTCCCCAGCATAGATGAATATGCAAATAGGAAGTGATATCATCTAGTCCTCTAGGAAAAAAATTGGGACAGTTTTGGCAGGCTTCTGCTTTCCAGCGAAACAATCTGTGAAATGTGAATGTGCATTTATATACAGAAACCAGTTTGCAGGGGCATGCTTTGTTTTGGAGTCTAATGTTGTAACTGATTCTTTCAAATTCAAGTCAGGGAATCTATAAACTCTTGTAAATGTTGGCACAATCTTAATTGGGCCATTTGACAGCAACAGCCTTCTCTATGGTAGAATGAGGCACACAGCGCTGTGGCGGGTTGACCCTGCCTGGACGCCAGGTGCCCACCAAAGCTGTTCTATCACTCCCCCTGCCTCAGCTGGACAGGGGAGAGAAAATATAACAAAAGGCTCATGTGTCAAGATAAGGACAGGGAGAGATCACTCACCAATTACCATCATGGGCAAAACAGACTCAGCTTGGGGAAAATTATCTTAATTTATTGCCAATCAACCAAAGTAGGGTAATAAGAAATAAAACCAAATCTCAAAACACCTTCCCTCCACCCCTCCCTTCTTCCTGGGCACAACTTCACTCCCAGATTCTCTACCTACCCCCTCCAGCGGTGCAGGATCAGTTCATCACACGCTGTCTCTGCTGCTTCATCCTCCTCAGGGGCAGGGCTCATCACACTCTTCCCTTGCTCCACCGTGGGGTCCCTCCCACGGGAGACAGTCCTCCACAAACTTCTCCAACGTGGGTCCTTCCCATGGGTTGCAGTTCTTCACGAAATGCTCCAGCTTGGGTCCCTTCCCCAGGCTGCAGTCCTTCAGGAACACACTGCTCCAGCGTGGGTCCCCCACAGGGTCACAAGTCCTGCCAGAAAACCTGCTCCAGCGTGGGCTCTTCTCTCCACGGGGCCACAGGTCCTGCCAGGAGCCTGCTCCAGTGTGGGCTTCCCACGGGGTCACAGCCTCCTTCGGGCACCCACCTGCTCCAGCGTGGGGTCCTCCAGGGGTTCAGGTGGATATCTGCTCCACCGTGGACCTCCATGGGCTGTAGGGGGACAGCCTGCCTCACCGTGGTCTTCCCCACAGGCTGCAGGGGAATCTCTGCTCCAGCGCCTCGAGCATCTCCTCCCCCTCCTTCTTCACTGACCTTGGGGTCTGCAGGGTTCTTTCTCTTAAGTGTTCTCACTCCTCTCTCCGGCTGTCGTTTCTGTGTCCACTGCAACTTTTTTTTCCCTTCTTAAATCTGTTCTCCCCGAGGCGCTACCACTATCGCTGATGAGCTCGGCCTTGGCCAGCGGCAGGTCCGTCTTGGAGCCGGCTGGCATTGGCTCTGTTGGACATAGGGGAGGCTTCTAGCAGCTTCTCACAGAAGCCACCCCTGTAACCCCCCCCCACCAAAACCTTGCCACACAAACCCTATACAAGCTGTTTCATGGTTTTGAGTTTTTTAATATCAGACCCAGTTGTTGAGAGATGACAGGAAATCAATCTGACTCTTAAATATTTCTTCTGTGAACTGTATTTGTGCGAGGAAAAAGATTCCCAAGTGAAGACTAGGAGTTAATACATTACCATTACCCCTGATTGAAAAAGAAAAGGGTGTTAATGTCTTTCACTGCCTGGTAGGAGCTTTAGATCATTTTCCCCAATAACCTGAGCTAACATTTGAGTTTCTCAAACAGCTGAGCATTGGGAAAAGGAACCATAAAGCAAACAAACAGAACTTTCCAACTTGAAATTCTAGAAAACCTTCGAAACAAATGAGTTTCTTCATTCTTTCTGCAAGAGGACTTAGATCGGATTTTATTTCTAGGCCACAGGCTGTACAGAGTTGTTCAAGTTTCTTTTATCTTATAAACCTACATTCTTCATGCAGAACTGGAAACTACTGTTTTGAAAGGAGCCTGCTGTGCTGCTCTGCATAATTGCCTGAAAGCAGACACTTCAGCTTGAAACCTGTTGCTTTTTGTGGTCTTTGTGTTGTTTATAATAATGAACGAATGAACGTTGGCTATTAAACATCTTTCAAAGAGAGAATGCACTTTTGGCAAAAGGGAGAACACAAAGGTTAACATTTAATCATAGGAGCACTTTAAATGATTACATTGCTATACCTGTCAATAAACATCAGTGCGTCAGTTGCCTGACATGGAGTAGTATCAAGTTTAGTTAATTCTTACAGATTGAAAAGCATCATTTGATTAAATAAGTGAGTATTTCTCAAAGTTAATCTGCTTGCAGAGGTAGTCAAATTAGGTCTGATATCACAAAAACAACTTTTCCAAATCATAATCATGGTAGGAAATCTAACACACAATATGTATGTACATGTATATATACATATGTACGTATACACATGTGCACATGCACTCACTAAAAACTGGGTAAAACTGCTGAAGTTATTCTTAATTTTGTAGGAGGTTCAGAGTGTGATTGGTAAAGAAAGCCAGACTCTAAAGGATATCATGGAGAAACTCCGGATCAAGTATTCTGAAATGTATACAATAGTCCCTGCAGAGATTGAAACACAGTTGGAGGACTGCAAGAAAGTATTGCAAGACCTAGAAGACAAGGTAACTGTTGATGTAATTTTCATATTTACTTTTTTGTAATTTATAAATAAGTATAGCAATATTTGATGAATGTTGTAACTATAAATTTCAGCTTGAAACATTGATTATTTTCATTTGCATTTTCCTTGGTGAAAATGTATGCATGAGGAAACATTCCTCATGTTAACTGTCTCCTAGGATAACCTTAGAGTAAGCAGTGTGAATATAATATTTTTCTTTTCCATTAAAAGAAGACATGGCAAAACCACCAGCAATAAATCTTGGATGTGGTATGGATCGTGTCTTCTGTCCAGTCTGATTCTTAAACTGAACTAATAGTCAAAGTTGATTGGGAAGTTTGTATAGCTTAACTGAGAAGATAGTTTCAAAACTGAGTTAAAAGATGACTTTGAAACTGGATTTTGTTTTTATCTAATTAAGGTATCATGGTATGGTTCTTTATACCAGCCCTCAGGACATGGTTGCATTCCTTTAAAAGCAGGCAGGGAATTTAAAAAACTAAATAACATTGCCTCAGCTTTTTGCAGTGTTTTCTATCTATAGGGGGTATAAAGAGTTAACTGAAAGCAAAATTAAACGAAAATGGAGTAATACTGTAAGTTTGGGGTCAGATTTTGGTCTGGTATAATAATTATCACTCTTATTTATTCGTGTTACTTTTAAAAAGAAAAAATCTTTCAGTTCTCATTTCAGAAATAATACTGTTTAATGCTAATTTTAAAAGCTAAATCTCAGTTAATTTGATAAAACTTGAAAGTTTGATAAAACTTGAGATTTTGATAAAATTATTTTGAAATCCAGTTGCTTGTTAGTGTCTATCAGATTATTCATTCATTTTATACTGGATTAAATACTTAGAGACATATTCATTACAGCGTATTAGTTTTAATTCGGTTAACTTTGTAGTTTCTGTTTCAAAATGGAACCAGTGTTTTTAGAACCAACAACTGGGTAGGGGGGATGAGGAGGAGAGAAGTAAAACAGTATTTATGCTTTGGGGTTTTTTTGTTGTTTACTATTTCAGTTACTGAGGTAAAAGATTATCCCAATGCACACATTATATGTTGGATTTACTTATGAAATGGATTCCACACATTTAGGTAGTGGAAAAAAATATAAACTATCTTGGAATTTTTTAAAATGCATTTAGGAAACAAAATAAAACCTAGTGGAAGTGGAGATCAGTTCAGTTACATACTAGGAGATACCAGTATGTGTAAAATTGAATTAACTTGTCATATTTTAATGGGATTCTGCTTTCTAATAAATCTGCTAACCTAAAAATGACAATAAATTGAACTTCTAATGCCATGCATTTTATGTGAAAAATATAATAAATTTATCCCAGTAAGAAGTCTTGAAATTAAAATCCTGCCCTACCAATGACCAGAGCATTGACAGATGCACCCTTTTTTCTGAGGGAAGTTATGAAGTCAATGCTTGGTTTGCTTTCTCATTTCCAACTGTGTCGCATCATTCATAGATGTTTCTCTTCTATTTTGGAAACTAGCAGTACAAACATCAGTAATTTTTCATGTTTGGTATACTCCAGGATAGTAGTAATGGTCAAGTGTTTAATGACTACAGTCTGAGTTCCTTTTTCCAAGGAGTCTTAGGCACTAAGTACAAACTGGGCTTCATAGTTTTTCAGTATAAGCACAAGTATTTGAGTGGAGCACTGTAGTTCTTTTCACTATATATTTATTTTGATTAATGCAATTTTATCAATAGAATACGTTACTGTTGGTAATATTATATTGGTCTGACAGTACATGTTGGAATCTATAATAAATAATGTTAAGAAAATTAAGAAATAAAAATGGATAAATAATTTATTAACTGAATAATGATCTTAATTCCTCTTCCCACAAAAAGGATGAAGCATTTCAGTATAAAGAGCTTCAAGCCAGAATAACTACTAAACTAGAAATCTTTTGCATCAATGCAGCATAAAGCTGTGCAGTGTGCATATGCCCCTTAAATCTTAGGGCTGCAGCACATGAAGAATTTACCATGATTTAACAATTTCCTCATGCTTGGCTGACGCTAACAGCTAGCAGGGTTTAGTAAGAAAAGACACCACTATGGGCTAAGAGCAAGGACTTTCTCAATCCCTGCACTTCATCTAGTCTATAGTAATCTGGTACCTTACTGTGTCGTTTAGTTCTGTGCTCAGGCAATTACTCAACTTCATCTTATTTGAGAGTTTTTTCTTTTTACATAGAAAATCAGGCCCTCCAGTGTGCCTATTTTTTATTTCTGTGAAATTCTGCAGAGTAAAATTAAGTTCCACATACTTCACGGGGCTCAGAGCCTTTTATTTTAGTAATAAATCTCTACATTTAAATTTAGAAATTCACTATATATTGATGCACTTCCATATTCCGTTATTTCTTACATGGATGTAATAGCTGTCAGCTGTGACATAAAGGTGTCTTCTAGGTTTCTTACAGCATGAATCTAAATCCACAATACAGCACGATTGGCCTGTTACAGATTAGAACAGGGGCAGCTGAAGTAAAGCACCCAGGGAGTTGCAGTGTCTTATTTTTTTGTTTCTTCAGGGATTGCCTTTCTTGACCAGTCATCTTTGAGAGGAAATTATTGAACAACACATAAACGTTAAACCTGCTCACGTTAATGCTTCTCCCTGCAAATGTAATTCCATACCTGTGTTTTTAAGTGACTTGTCAAGAGAAACATAAAAAGAATTCAAATATTTTTGGTGAGGTGGTGCACAGAAACAAACAGATCTTTGTAATCTCCCCTATCATTTTCTCTTTACTCTGACAGGTTAGCTTTGAAATCTTGCAGAGCTCTCCTCAGTATGTGCTGAAAAGAAAAGCAGAAACTATTAATAATGGCCTTCAAGCTATTGAAAAGATGTTACAACAGAAGAGTGAAAACATTGCAAAAGCCAAAGAAGTTCAGAAGGTAATCTTGCCAAAAAAAATTTGCAGGTATTAAAAGATTTTTGGTTGTTTCTACAGAGCCTGGTTTAGCAGGTGTATAAAGTGGCCCTCCATTCATTTTATGTCTGTAAAAGGAGAAGTACAAGCAAGCATTTAGCTGGTGAATATTTTACCAGTTCTTTCTCCCAGGAAAATATGTGGTTTTTTCAACTGTGAATTGCACTAGTAGATGCAAAGTGTTCTGTTCTCATCATATCGGTCCCGAAATCTTTACAATTCCAAATGCCCCACATGAAGAACAAATAACTCTGCTGTTATCTTTGAGCCTGACCTTATATTTCATTTCCCCTCTCTCCACATGCAGCAAATCTGGGATATGCTGGACCTTTGGCATTACAAACTCAATGAACTGGATGCAGAAGTGCATGATATAGTAGAGCAGGATTCCTGCCATGCACAGGAGTTGATGGATATCTTAGTGACCCCCCTTCAGCAGTACCAACAGGTCTCACAACTTGCTGAGCGCAGAACTGCCATTTTAAACAAGGTAGATGCAAATGTAAAAGTTTTAAAAAAAAGCACATCGTATGAAAAATAAAATAAAGGCTTTGTATAAAACCTCATCAAAGGCTCTTGAATAAAGAGTGAAAAGCCTGCTGTAGGTGCGTTGGCTTATTGTAGCTAAGAGTTTCTGGAGTGGCAAACATCACCTCCAGCTGCTACCCCAAAATACCGGCTCTGCACCATGGTTGACGGGGGTTAGTATGGGGAATTCATGCCCCGGATGGGTGATGAGATGGTTCTTTGTAACTCTGCTAATGAGCTATCCATTAAAGTAACATTGCCATATAAATCACAGCAATGCCCGCATGAAATGTAAGCACGTAAGCATGTAAGCACATAAGCACCAAAACTACCTTTGATTAGAGGAGATAGGCTGAAATCTTGAAACTGTTTAAGAAAAATTATGATCTTTATTTCACCATACTAATTTAACTGACTTTGATGAAAATGCATCCCGTTTTTTTAATCTTGTCCATAGATGTGTTTATCCTATACAGTGAATAGAAAAGCGTTTCTGCCTTTTCATAAAATCCTGTCATTTCCTAGGCTGCCAACAAGATGGAAGAATACGATGAACTCTTGAAGAATGTGAAAGATTGGATAGAAGACACCAACTGCTTGTTAAGAGCAGATGCTCAAAATGACTCTGCAAAAAGCTTACGCAAACATACTGATGACCTTCAGGTAAGTGTTAATGCAGATATATGATCTTGTTAGAACTGGTTGCTCTGTACAGACACAATTTTGCATTCTTAAGTCTTACTGACATAAATAATTTACCATTTTCAATAAATCCTTTAAGTGAAAAATAGTTCTAGTTGACACTCATGAAATATAGATAGATACCTTTTGGTGTTGGTCATATCTATCTTGTGAAAGTACTGAACTGTAGTACATCTATCTTCCAAAAATGTATGATTGTCTTTTGTTACCCTATTGTGTGGCTATAATCAGTTTTTACTGCCTGAATACATACAGTTCTTTCTGTATTGTCTGTATGTGATACAAAAGGATAAAGTGGTATACTGACGTCTGTGTGTTAGATGGAAACTTTGAAGTGAATTGTGATTTGGAAGGCAGTTCTCACTGTTTCTTCAAGGTAACTCTGATTGGTAAATTCAAGAATCAAATGTCTGTAATATTATAGGGAAGATTAGGGCCATGCAAGTGCCAAGAGGATTTCTGGCAATTTTGTATTTGAAATTCAGGTTTTCTATATGTCCATTCCTTGGCTTAGGCCAAGAGAGAATGTTGGTGCTCTGAACATAGGTTTTTGTACTAACTAATAAGAATTCCTTACAGGAAGTAGCTGACTGTTCTGGACTGATATGTTACAGAGCACATAGCCACAGTGGGGAGACTGTGATTTCCAAAATCTGTAAACATTTTTGTGACAAAAGCTTATTGTCTTCTGTGTTTGTGGTTTGGGGTGTTTTATATGTTCTGGGCTGGGAAACTAGTGGATTTGGAAATGCACCCAAGGCTTGCATTGGAATTGAGACATGCATTCAATCCTTTCCTTCAGTGGATCACATGCATTTCTTGCAACCCTCACTGTTCTTCATGAAGACATTTGTTGTAATTAATCCAAAAGCTCATCCAGTTAGCTGCAGGAGATGGGAAAATTCTTCCCATCATGCACAACTGGAGCATTTTGTTACATCTGCTGCCTGCAGGGTGGTATGCAGAAAACCCTCTTCAGGTGTCTGGCTGACACGTCTTGTTTATGTAGTTGGGCTCAGCCTGACCATGGCACAGGAGCTGGAGAGGGATCTTCTCCAGGATCTCATACTTTTCTTTTTTTGGGGGTGGGACCTCTCTCTAAGTTTTAAATCTTCCTCTTTGTGCCTTTTGTCATCCTCACGTAGACTTATTTTATCTAATTGATTACCTTAAAATTATGGCATCAGTCCCTCAGTTTTCTGCCTGCAGGATACAGCAGTTCAGCTCCTTTAGGAGTGAAGTGTTTTAGTCTGAACTAAGCTTTTGGGAATATATGCAATGGATAATGACATGCAGGAAATTAAAACTGATTCCTTCTGGTCCTAACCTCTGTGAAACTTTCATGTTCAGCATTGGTGGATCAAACTAAGCTCTTATTTTGTCTCCAGATGGCTTTGGAAGACTCAGAGCAAAAGCAAAATCTTCTACGCAGTGTTTACTTGGAGCTGGAAGAGCTAACACCAGTCTTTCAAACAGACACTGTAATGCAACAGCTAAATGAAGTAGATGATCAAGTAGCAACTTTACAGCATGAGATAGCAGAGATTCTTCCACAGATCCAGCATGTGGCTGATGTAAGTTTGGGTGATCTATAAGTGCCTTTTATCAGAGCTTCATCATATGTTATGAAATACAGCTTACATTGCCTGCATAGAAAAAAGGTGTGCTGGTTTTAGTAGGTGTGCCAAGTGAGGAAATTGTTTGGAAACAAACCATCAGAAGGTGTTTGGTATCTAATTAAGCTGTAAACTTTAGGAGTGTCAATGAAATTCCTTGTTTAGGAGGAGAAAGGCAGGACTTGTTGACTGCCAAATTAAAAGGGCTTATCTTGCTGGAGGGTAGGGCTCCAATTCAGAGGCACTTGGACAGGCTGGAGAAACAGGCTGACAGGAACTTCATGAAGTTCAACAGAGGCAAATGCAAAATCCTGCACCCAGGAGGGAACGTGTCCAAATACCAGTAAAGGCTGGGGGCCAGTCAGCTGGAAAGCAGCTTTGCCAAAATGGCCAGTGGTTCTGGTGGACAAGAAGTTGATCATGACACAGCAGCATGATCTTGCAACAAGAAGGCCAACAGCATCCTGCGCTGCCTAAGCAAGAGTGTAGCCAAGAGGTCTATGAGAGCGATCTTTCTTTTTGGCACCTGTGAGATCATATGTGGGTGCTGTGCTCAGGTTTAGGTTTCCCAGTGTAAGAAAGACATAGACATACCTGGAGTGAGTCCACCAAGGTGGCTGGGACCTGTAGCACAGGATGTAGGGGGAAAGGCTGGGAAACCTGGGTCAGTTCAGCTTGGAGAATAGACAGCTTGGGGGTGGGGGTATTACTGATGTCTGCTGCTACATAATGGGAGACTATAGACAAGTTAGAACCAGACTCTTCTTGGGGTGTGCAGAGAGAAGATGAGCAGTAACAGACCCAAATGATAACAAAGGAAGTTCCATCTACATATTAGGAAGGATTGTTTTTGCATTGAGATTGGTCAAACACTAGATCAGGGGCCCAAAGTGGGGGTAAAATCCTGATTCCAGGAGATACCCAAATCTCAACAGGATCAGGCCCTAAACGACCTGCTCTGACAGGTACCAGAGACCTCCCAAGGTCCCTTCCAACCCAATATATTCTGTGACTCTGTCTCCATGAGAGTTCACAAGCAGCTGTACTGTATGTGGATCCATTTTCCATCTGACCTAAGACTCTTCATATAGGAAGCTGCAACAGTGTAATTACACCAGTTTCCTATGCTGATGACTATCACCAGTGGAAAAGTGTCTTCTCACTACTGGTCATTTATAATGTGACTTTTCAAGGCTATTTCAATTCTGTATTCAGGGTGATCTTAGATACCTAATTCCTCCAGAAGTTAGGATGATGCATAATTTGTAATAATGAGCCTTTTGATTAGTAGCAACCATTAACATATCCTGCATATGCTGCACTTGGTTTTCAGTATTTCTTTTTAAATTTAAGTGAAAGGCAGAAATGCAAGCTGGCTTTGGTATTTGTACTATCTACGAATATTCTCTTTGTTCCCAAAATCTAGGAATTGGATGCCATTGAATCTCATGTGAAAACGTTTGAGAAGGACATTGCCAAAATGAAGACAATCCTGTCATCAGAAGATCTGTTAGAATTTTCTCCTCAAGACCAACTTAAACATGGACAGGTCTGTGAAAACTCCTATATAGGTTTTTTCCCCTATATATTTATGGATAAGTTAGCATAAATAAGCTTTCACAAGCATAAGGCTGTTTTGTGACGGCAAACTACCATGAACAAGTTTTCAGTATATGACTTTGAAATGTTAGTATCACACAAATTCTAACTCTCAAATCAAAGAGTGAAAATATTATTTCAGTCATGATTTTGGCCACATGTTTCTACAGTAGCAAGTAGTGCAATTCAAGAGGAGCACATCGGTAAGGTAAAACAGTTGGTGCAGAGGACCCGATACCTGTGTTGTATGTGTCCTCGGGGCTTACTTTGGACTGATCCTGTAGAATGGATATCCATTAGTGGCTGGGTGTCTTCAGAGGCTCTTCTGGAGAGTAACTTATGCTTTAGTTTTATTTGAAAGGAATCCAGTTTGCATGGTCCAAGACAACTGCTCAATGTAAACCTAAGGTGAGACTGTTGGGAGATCCCTTCAAGAAGCACAGTCATGGTTTGAACAAAAACATTTGAAATTAAAGCACTATTGAGAACATGCCCATAGAGAACTCAAGTACATAATTTATGTGTTGTCAGACATACCTACTATATTTGACTGTCTCCATTTATGGAAAGTTTATGGCCTGACTTTTAGAGACACTTGCTGCACATCACTCTGCTTAGCATCAAACAGTAAGTAGTCTGAAAATCAGGACCTGTTTTTCCAAAAATGGAGGCAAAATTTAGCAGGTGTTTCTGGAAACATAGGCTGGAGTGACTTGCCATAAAACCATTTCATCATACAGGGACTTCACTGCAAAGATACCTTGGCCAGATGGTTTTCCTTTCTCTGCTTGAGTGAAGTAAAGCAAAGCATTATGGTATCTTTTCTCTTATACCACATACAGTCCACATTGTTAGCTGACTGAAATGCAGAAAGCATGGGTTCAGTTTCAGGGGAGGGATAAAAATGTCATCATATCTCTCATAGCTTTGTTATCCAGAGAATGATTTTGTAATGGCTACATTATATGGAAAAAACTACAGTAATATTTATTCTGGAAAATGATGTTCACCTACTTCCTTATTTTAAATTGAAGCCTGGGTAGTACGCTAATAGCAAAAAATTCCTGATACAGGCTGCTTACAAATGAGAGAATAAGCATCTCTATTCCAGTTGGGGCCTTTTAAAATGAAATCTTCTTGAAAGGGGATTTAACAAAAATATTTGTAATTAAAAGGCCCGTAGGTGGTTTGTACTCATATTTTTTTTTTCTTCTGAAGTTCCCAGCTGAATGATATCTCAATAGGATTTCATGTTTCTTTAGAACCAAGAAGTTGTGAGTTGGTATTGCCATTCTGTCTTTCCTAAACTGATCACTGAGTCTTCCATAAAACATATATTGTGGTATGAAACTGCACATTTCTGTTCATCCAAAACTGATAAAGGTGATTGTAAACTGTGCATCCGCTTGGGGTGTTGTGATACGAAATGCTGTCTTTGACAGGAAAGGCATCTTCAGAGGTTTCTCCTGGCTTCCATCCAGGTTCATCACGTCAGCTACGTTGATAAGACTGTTTATAGGACCATAATAAAATGACTAGCTTTAACATAGGACATTTTGTGGTGGGTTTGCAGCACAAAAAAAGAAAAAACGGAGATGGCTAGAGTGACATCAAAGGATTTGCACCAGCTTTTTAACTGTCTTTGCTGCCAAAGATGTGCTACTTTGAAATTACATGCTTAGTAAATAGTAACTAATCTGAATGTGACCCTTTTTTTGTCACTGTGCGAACTTCATGTATGTGTATGCAGAAAAAGCAGAATTGTAAATGCTTTGTAAATGTAAATCTTCGTCTTGCTTTAGACAACCTCACCACGGATTTTCACTTAATTGTTCCAAGATTAAGATATTCTTGCTTAAACAGGAAGCTTACCAAAGAGAACTTTTGCACATCATGACAGTAGTATAAATTTTCAGTGTTGATTTTTTCCAACTCAGTATCACATCCATCATCTATCCTGTATCCTAATAGGTAATACTTGACCATGTTGGTCCCATGGAGAAGACCATTGTTCATATACAGTCCTACGAGGAAGCACTTCAGCTACCAGGGGTGAAAATACAACCTTTCTCAGTCTTCCAAAGAGCAAGACAACTCTTGAGAGAATTGAAGAAATTAGAAAAAATTACTAAGGAACAAAATGACCTACTGGAGGTAATTGATTTTGGGTTTTTTTTGCTGTCACCTAAACCACCTTTATTTTATAATAATTTGATCACTAGACAATATTGTTTTTACAGGCATATAGTACACCTACTTCATCTTCTATGTAATGGCTTGAGGATTTTTTTGTTCTGTTTTTTTTTTCTGTGTAATTTGATACTACAATAAGGCACACTGGACAGTACTGAAATTCATTTCAGTTTTCCAATTCAGTCACAATCGACACCATGTGTTTTAGCATATTGTAGAAGAAATGAAGGCCCAAGTGTCTTATGACCTGGGTTTGCACAACTGATGATTGAAGTCCAGTGTTATATGCAGGTGCTTACATCTGCAACATTCAAGTCGTTAAACTTACCTTGAACATGGAAATTCTTGTTGACAGACATTAGATAGAAACTGCTGTCAGCAGAAAGTCTTTTAATAGAGATGATCTTCCCAAATCAATGAGCCAGGAAAGTGACCATTTTCTACCACTGTCGCTTGGTTAATTCATTGTTTTGAGGCAGGCCAACTCCTGCCCTCAGAAGGCCCCATGCAAGGATGTGTCTGCATAAGTGAACATGTGACAGGGGGCTTGGAGATGCTGTTGGCCAGACCAGGTTTGGAAACAGAAGTGATATAACAGCATCACTGTGACACACGGCTGTAGGAGAAGGCAGTGCCAGCAGGGTCAATGAGCGTTAACTCATGGGCAGTATGAGTTACGAAACAGCTATGCTGGCTCCAAACCTGAAGTGGTATCTCTGCAGCACTTCACTGAGCAATGTGTTTGCACCAGCTCAGGAAGGTTTTAATTCAGGGATACCTGCATCACGCTCCATTGCCCAGGGTAGATATACTTGGAGGCAATCTGGAGTTCGGTTATGTATGTTCCCATGTTAGCAGATGTATGAAAATTCTCATGTGACCCATCCATTTCTTGGCAGGATGATAGCAGCACCTAGAAAAATGATACGATATCTTTGCTGATTTGGTTTTCCAAACCTGTTAAAGTAAAGCAGAGTGCTTTAAAACACATAACTTATTACTGGGCATTTCGGAGGCCAGGCACACACAAGTCAAAGGTAAAATGTTAATCTCCATCTTCGATTTTCAGTTTGTGAAATTAAGAGCACCATACCAAATGAAAACTCAAACATGCTACATGACTAATGCCTGCTTGGAGTTTGGAAAAAAGCAATGACCATGCGAGATCTCTATGATCCCTACAATCTTTTTTTTTTTTTTTTTTTTTTTTTTTTTTAGGCCATGAAATTTCTTATGTCTGAAAGATGGATGTGGTAAAACGTACCTTTTTCAGAGAGTTACTGAAAACACTTTAAAACCATCAGGAACAGGGTGCTTTGCAATTATAAAGTGTTATCATGAGGCTTCTAACCAGTTTATGTGGAGTATTAGGTCAAGGTTTAGATTATTCTCCTTTTTGAAACAGCTGTAACCTTTTTTACTCACCATTTGCCTTTATCTTACAGGCATCCAACAATCTGTAGCTGAGTGAAATTTCTTTGTGAGAAAACAGATTGGAAAAATTGCAATTCTTGGCAGCTAGGATATCAAACTGTGCAAAAAAGATTTTCCAGTCCTGTTGAATGGGTTGAAAGCAGAAGTACTACAATACAAGTCTAGCACCAGCTAAGACATAACAAAGGATAAAGCTATTAAAGGATGGCATTTTGAGTGCTGCATTAGAAAGGTAGTAAGTATCCTGATAGAGAGGAAAGCAAATGGGAAGCAAACTTCCTGTACAAATACATACATAGTTATTTTTTTCCTGAGGATTAGTTTTGAAATTTTAGTGTTTGCCCATATCTTTCTATCTATGATGCAACAGGATATTGCACTAGTAACTTTTGTATAATTAAGTTGCAGTGTAACACCTGAGAAAGCATAACAGAAACAAAACCTGTAATAGGTAGTGTAAATGCTTTGGGGCAGGATGTTAAGTGACTTAGATCTGTGTTGAATGTTGCCCTCTTTTTTTATTATGGCCTGCCAAGTACCACACCTATCGCTACCTAAATAATGTCACCCGGAAGAAGAGCTGGAAGCTGCAGCTGCTTCTACAGGTTTTCTGTGCATGAGAGTGGCAGTATTTGCATATTTAATGATTTACTGTGCTCATTTTCAGTAAGCTCTTCTGTAACAAATACAGTGCCTGCCTGCATGTACACTATGGGCAGGTGGGCCTTTTCCATGGGAACATCTTCTAATATTACCACAGTATGAAAAGTAAGGAGCAAATTTTAAACACGAAATAACTCAAAAGAGAGGCAACACTTCTAGGAAGAGATTCAGTCCCACATATATGACATAATTTATGTTATACTAGGAAAAGCATAAAATAAAATTTTTTGCCCCTCAGTGGAAGGCAGGGAACAGATGAGTTATCTTCAGGCAAGTGGCTATATTCACATATTGGCCTGTGACAGAAGACATTAGAGTCTATATACAAAATATTCATATTCTGTAGTTAATCAAGGAAATTTGAGGTAGTACGCATTTTACCTATTACTAAACAGTCCTATTCATGTGGAAATGAAGGTATGGGTAAGACAATCTCTCTTTTAGAAGGACTTTTAGTTTCTCATTAAAACTGAGCAGGAGAAGACCCAACTGTTTTTCCCCTCCTCTGATTCTTTGCCATTCTAGCTATGGCATTAAGATTATAGGCCACAACTAAATATCTTCCTCTCCAATTTGGCTTTTTTTTTTTTCCCCAAGTGGGGAAGATAGTTTTTTCTTCCTTTTAAAACCTGAAAGTACAAAAAAAAAATCATTTAGAACCTTACTAGTTTGTGTTTTATTGAGAGGGAGTGCTACAGTGAAGTGACTGAAGAAATGGCACTGTCACTGTTCATAAGAGGAGAGACTCTGCTCTGAAAGGCAGAGTCTGTGCATGCATTGCAGAGAGATTTTTCAACCTGTCAGGCAGTTCAGGTGCTGCTATCAGCAGACTAAGTTCAAGCCTGTTGACAGTAGGCTGCATTTTCTTCATTACCTTTTGCAGACACCTGAGGAATAGTCCTTAGATATACTTTGGTTCTCAGCCCATGGTTCAGGAAACACAGAGGCACTAAATGTTCCACAAATTAAATGTTTTCACAAAATATCCGATTTGTAGATGTAACAATTTCTTAATTACCTGAGACATTGTGACAGGCTGTGGCTGACAAACATGAGCAATGTATGTGGGGAGATTGCCAATTTCTGCACGAACAGTAAAGCATGGGGCTTGATGAGATTTTGCTGTCACTGTCAAATGAGTAAGAGTGAATTTGCCTGTTTATAACATATAATATGCTTTCTTATAAGCCATGTAAGAAGAGGAAGCTCACACAAAGTGGAAATACTTATCATTTTTATAGCAAGTATTCAAATTGTCAGATACTGTGGTTGGCTTATCCTCTGAGCTGCAGTGTCTGCCTGGTGTACAGCACAGTTCATTTTTGGTCAGTGCAGAACTAGCTGGCAGTAAAGACCTGAGCACCAATAAAAATCAGGTAGGCTTTCTAATTTGATACGAAACCCTGTAATTTCTCTTTTTTTATTTTTTTTTTCCAACCTGTTCTAAATTGTAGTGAATGTGATTAAATTTGCTCCGTTTGCATTTTATAGCCAAATTCAGAGCTCTACTCTGGAGTAAGCAAAGATGTGCTCCTAGTCAGAATACTCCACCATACTTTGACTTATAGATAGAGCAGTTTGTTTGTCTTTAGCAAGTGAATAATAAACTTAGTGAGGATAGGGTCGTGCAAAGTTAGCAGAACGGAGTTTCTTTTACACATAACTACAGATGCAAAGGAGGCTTCAGTACTCTTCAATACATATTTGTTGCATTACTGACTAGTTTGTTTCTGTACTATATAATTCAGAATTATTTATGAGGATTACCATTTCACAGGAAGCTGTAAAGAAAACAGCAGAATGTGAGCAAGAAATTGAAAAATTGAAACAATTCTTAAAGAACCACTTGGTTGAAATATCCCATGAAGATCAGCCACTGGCTCAGAAGACTCGTTGTCCAGAGGTGGGTTTCATTGTTTCCCCCCTCATGTCTGTTACTTGTCCTGACTAACACTAATTACGACGATGTAGAGCACTGAGAAATAGCAGTGCGCTTCCCTCCCCGCCACAGTCAAGCAAGCAATTGAATGCCATAACGTGACTACCCATACATAAGTTGACGTATACCGAGAGATATTACAATTAATATTAGTTTGCAAGTTGGGTATATCTTTGATAATACACTCCTTATTGATTTTGATGTGTCATTTGTACCTATATCAACTTCTAAGGAAAATTTAGAGTGCTGTTTTCATGACAGCTGACAGCTGTTTTGGTGAAACAATATGCAGCACTGATAGCTTGCCTGTGCTCAGCATCCTGCTAATGTTGCTGAGGTAGCAGCTTGGGATAGTGCATAAGGAGAGAACTGAGTCCATTTCTGATCACTGACTGTGCAATGGTACTTTTGGTGATTCTGGTTAGGGTTAGATTCTCTATACTCCTTTCCTTATCCTCACCGCCACACTGTTTTCATCAACTGATAAACATGTATTGCTTTTCTCCCTGCAGTTGGCTGCTTTCTGTAGTGGAATAATTGATTATTTAATGCAAAAATAACGTGCGTTTTAAGGACAGCATTGCAGAAGTCAGGAAATTACTAATTAAGTGTAATAACTATTTATAAAGTGCCTCTGAAATGCTCAGCTTTTTGCAGTCAGTCACAATAAAGTTAATACACATACATTGTACTTGCCTAATAACTATAATTACTCAGTAGGCTCCTAAGTACATAGCTGCTCTGCTTTCAGGTGGTTGGATGTTGGAGGCTTGATGCTAGTAATAAGCATGACTCATTTCCTGATTCTTACTTGTTTTTGTCTTTGAGTATAGGACTTTCTGTTCAATAGCTCTTGTTTTAGAAAAAAAACTGTTTCACAATTGTAACATTTCATGAATAGAAGTGGGCAATGGAATTGCCTATCTTATGGAGGGGCTTCAGATGAAGAAGTGATATTAATAAAGATTTGGTTTCTGAGGTTTTTGGCTAGTTAAGATTGCAAAGCAGTAGCTGGTAAATGTATGCTGTAAAGTCTCCTCCTGCAATGAAACAAATAGAAATACTGTTCTTAGTGGACATTTATAAAAATATGCCAAATTATCATAGATGGCTGTTCCTTCATTCCAAAGACCTTTTCTTGCCTCTACCTGTGGAAGATTTTACCTCATGAGTGTACAAAAGGAAAAAACATCCTTGTCTGAGCAGAGTTCCTATGTCCTTTGAAAATTTGCTGGGGTCCCTGCCTCCACATTCTCTGTCACGCAGCCACACTAGCGTTATTAATGGAAGAAGCTGTAGTCGAGACAGAACCAGCAGTCTTACTGCTTTCAGCTCTCATGGATTATCACTTGCATAGCATTATTTACACCATGATAGAGCATGGTGTGAAATTATTTCAAACCTAGTATCAAAGCTTGCTCTGATGGACTGATCCCAGGGTGCAATGGGATTCTTAACCATGTTTCAGTTTTCTGAGCAAGAAACAATGCTTCAAAGAGCTTTAGCACTTTCAGTAATGAAGGGAGTGGGGCATTTTATTCCTTGCCCTGTCCTACTCTATTATTTGTTGTGCTTTCTTTGCTCACCTGGACACTGGGTGGTAAGGAAAGGCCCTAGCAGAAAGCTCTAAGGGCAGAACACCAGCTAGAGCAATAGTCATGGCCAGGGAGGAGACCAGGATAGATTTATTTCCCCCTTTGTTAGTGGAGAGTTACTTGTGTTATTGTTTAATCCCTGCAGAACTTTAAGTGTTTTCCTTCTATTTTGTTGGGGACTACTGCTCCCAATATAACATTCAAAGACATGGGATAGTTTTGTCACTAAAACCCAGCAAATGGTTTGTTTCCTTCTTTTAGGCCAGCTTCAGCAAAGACAACTCAACCCTGAGCTACCCTTACTGCTGTCTTTGCCCTCAACAAGGCTATCCCAAGTGTTTTGTGTCAGGTTTCCAGAGAAGGTAGTTGGAAGTAACATCACCTGCTCTGACACACAAAGTAATGCAACCCAGCTGCATTCCCTCTGTCCTGAAGGAAACTCATATTCTCATGGCTATGCAGGACCTAGTTAGAATTAGTTATCCAGCCTTTCACATTTCCTTCCAGACTACCAACTTCTGCATTACAGGTGGCAAGTGCTGTCCTGAGCTGAATCTGTTGCTGCTGTTTTGCATATATCTGTACATGTCCTGCAGTGACAATGGGGAACTGTCCCTATGCCCGGAAAAAGGAAAAAGGGGAAATAGCCCCAGTCCCAGTAAGATGCATCACTGGTATCATCTGTTACGTTACTCTTTGGTTAAGTAAAAAACCGGATGCTTACAGATGTTGTTGCTCCTTAGGGAGAAATGGAAGCTGTAAAAGAAGAAATTATAAAGCTGTGCCAAAGAAAGGAAGATATCCTTACCGGGATGAAGAATTCAATGTCTGAGCTTCACCAGCACTTACAGCAGGAAGTGCCTGAATCAGGAGATGAACCCACAGCCTCTGGATTAGCACAAAGTGACTTGATTGGGACTGATGTTTCTGGTCAGCAGGTAAGTGGAGCACCACGTTGTAATCACTCACAAGAGCTGAAGAGGGAAGGTAAATAACCCTTCTTCTTCCAGGAGGAGTGGCATGTGAAAGAGGAGCACCCCTGCAGCTGTGAATCAATACTAATTCTCCTCCCCTTTGTGTTTCTGAATGGTCCCAGGACTGAGTTGGGAGAGAGGTGTGCCTCTGATTATTTTTTAGCATGAGCAGATCCAACAAGAAGCTTGCATCAAGCAATCAATAGCAAAATGCTTGATGTGTAGCTTTGTTGATAATCAGTTGTTCTGGGATTTTTGGTAAATTGTTTTCATGGAGCAAAATTAAATTTGTCCCAATTATAGCTGTGATGTTGAAACATTACAGCATAGAGAAAAGTCCCAGTTTTCAGAGGTGCTTAGTACCTGCAGCTTTCAGTTACTTTAATGTAGGGTGGCAGATATTCAGTGCTTCTCCAAAAGTGGACCCCAAGTGGTAACTTTCTTTTGGTTTACAGGCAGGAGAGAAGAGGCTTTTACTGTTCTTGTCATGAATAATTGGGCTGTCTCTTTCTGTGTATTTTTATAGTTGAAAAAAAGAGGAATGATGTCCTTTCTACCTTCCTTAGATGAAGAATCAGAAGAC
The DNA here is from genome assembly GCF_000737465.1 of Haliaeetus leucocephalus. Taxonomy (NCBI): domain Eukaryota; kingdom Metazoa; phylum Chordata; class Aves; order Accipitriformes; family Accipitridae; genus Haliaeetus; species Haliaeetus leucocephalus. The sequence goes on along the minus strand of NW_010973380.1, from coordinate 2,319,594 downwards.
TGTTCTTTCCACAGCAAGGTGAGTTCAGTATATATCTTATATATACAGCTGTATATGTAAGATACAAGATCTTGGTACAGAACAAGTGCTGAAAAATGTGTAAATCCAAAATACTTCAGAACAAATTGAAACATCTGCTATCACTCCAGGATACTAAGAAATTGCACTCAAGCCAGCCTACCAATATTACAATACCAATTCTATGATGTGTGATCCTGCTTTTGGTGGGATTGCTTATACAGTAATACCTCCTTTATGGAAGTGTTAGTGCCAAAATATGGGCTTAAATACCAATGTTTATATGTGGAGGTGGGGTTCAGACAGAATTAGACAGCCTCTGAAGTGCTAAAACTTAAAAAAAAAAAACAACCAAAGTGATTTGTATGTTTGAGCTTAAGAAAAAAAAGGGCATGATCAGACTATAGGGAATGAAGTTAAGAGAGATTTCTGGGAGAATGGGACAAACTGGGGGACACTGCTCAACAGGTTGCTCTGAATCTGGGGAGTCTGAATGCCCAGGTGAATTGCAGAGGAGCAAAGCTGGGAGTAAAGTTTCATGATAATAGCTTTTGGAAAAAAAGAAAAAAAATTCCATGAAACTTTCTGCACGCTTTCCTGCACCTTAGGGACTAAACGAGATGTATTTGAATGAAATCAGGAGTGTGTAGAAGTGCTGGCAAGCTTGTAGCCTAGCTCCCCTCTTGCACAGCAGTTCACAGGCTGCCTAGGCTGGTAGTGACCAGCTATTGTCACCTGCATCTCCTGGGAGGGACCGTGGCCTCAACCAAGTTTTGAAGAATCTCCGTTTCTCTGAAGTCCTCACTATGGATATTAATTAGCCTTTTGCTACACCCTTGCAACAAGAATCAAAAGGAAATGTGGCAAAGAGGTGATGAGTTTTAGAGGGGTTACTTTAGGCTAGGCAAGGATGAAACTCCATGGCTAGATAGTGCGAAGAAGTCCAAACAGCTTGGATAGAAATGGTGTCTTACTACTCTGATCCAAACACTTCAGTTTCAAGGTTTCTGATTCTGCACCTTCATTGGTGCAGTTTTCTTTACATACAGGACTTTTTAGGGGACAGGACAGGAGAAAGATGGTTTCTTGGGTTTTTATGTTTTTTAAATAGTGTGAAAAAAATGAGGATACTCTGAGGTATCTAGAGAAAACTATCAGTGTCATCCAGCTGCCATTCATCTTGCAGCAGAGCTATAAAGCAAGGGAAGCGGTGGGATTTGGGAAGCACAATAAAGATAGATAAACAAGGCAGAAACAGAGCAAAGTGTTATTAAAGGTAATTTACATTGCCTGAAGGAATATTTGAGTTTCCTGTTCACAAGCTAATGTTGAGCTGTTACTGCTTTCAAAGGGAAGTACAGCCACAGAGAAAGATGCAAGCTTTTGGCCTTCAGATAAAGATGATGAAAGGCACAAGGAAGACAGTGCAGCCTCCTGGTCTTCTGGTACCTTGTCGGATGGCATCGTTCAGGTAATGCACTCGGGTTTATCTCCACGGGGATGGGAACTCATCTTTATGGAAAAGGTCTGCACAAGTCCTAGGTATTGCTGAAGTCTGGAAATGGAAAGCAAGAGAACTGTAGAAATGCAGGACGTCATGGCCTTATTCAGAGCCTCCATCTTCCATACCACACTAAATCCTTCCATTTAAAATCTCTTTTCCTGTTGCACATCTTAGTTGGACTCAATGACCTTAAGTATCTTTTCCAACCTAAATGATTCTGTGATTCTTTATCAATTTCTTCTAGCCTGACAAAAACCCCGAAGATAGAAATGCACATTTGGTAGCAGCAATTTGTTTCACTAATTCCTGGAAAGGCTGCAAAATGTGCATTTTGTTGGGAGGATGATTTGTGGAAGAGGTTCTCTTTGTACATGAGTAGATCAGCATCTAAGACACCCAATTGGCTACAATTTTGGTGGCATTCTGCTCTGTTCTTCATGGTGTCTCAATAAGGTTGTGATAGCTGCAATTGTTTGTTTCTGTATATCAATGTTACAGGCATAAGAGAACTTCTCTCAGTGAATACTTTTGGGCCAGGACCACCATAGGTTGAGCAGCTGCTGCCTTTTGAGGCTTTTCTAGCACAACAAGTCAATAATCATAGAATCATTTAGGTTGGAAAAGATCTTTAGAATCATTGAGTCCAACTGTAAACCTAAGGCTACCAAGTCCACCACTAAACCATGTCCCTAAGTGCCACATCTACATTACTACACATCTATACTAGTACACATCTACACAAATAATACAAGTACTTCCACTGTTGCCCCTCTCTCTCTACAGGGTGCTGATGAGATAATGGAATCACACAGTAAACTTGGTGAGGAAACATCTATGCAAACTTTGCAGAACACTGAAGGCCCTGGCACAGGTGATGGCAGTCAGGCTATGGTGAGTTTGAAGGCCTGAAGTAGGCTGAACAAGGTGACCTTCTGAGCTCGTATAACCTACCTATTGGGCAGAGGCCCTGTTTCATTCTGGTTATGCTACTGGAGTTTGTTGCAGTATTTATGATGTGGTAGGATACCTACAACCCTTTGTGGGCCTCTTGATATTGCTGCTTTGGGTGATAATAAATATATTTTGATTTCCTCCTTGAAAAAGCAGTTTACTAGGGAACAAAATGGAGTATTTTCAGGAAGTAAATCGCTGGCATTCATACAGGCATGAATGGAGGGGTTCAAGTGATGTAAACATACATCAACTATGGGATTTTTACATGGCAGTTGAAGCAGAAATTAAGGAGATTGAGACTCCCATATGTTGCTGCTTTGTGGAAGGCATGCATAGGCTAAGGGAGGAGTGGGCGGCAAAAGGGTGTATGGAGACAGACTTGAATGCTCCAGGAAGGCCAGGAGGAGCAGACCGGTAGCGGAGCAGTCTCAGCTCTTCCTGGGTTTAGAGCATGGAATACGACAGAATCTGTTATTGCCTGAGGCAGGAGCAGGCCCCCAGGTCACTTTGCCATTCCCCCTGACTTCTTCCATCATGCTTAACCTTTAATTTATAGTTAAAAAACCACAGCAAACTATTAAAACCCAGCTAGCAGCACAATATATTCTGTATTGATATAGCCTCCTGTGAGTGTATTATGTATGATGTAATTGTATGCAGGATCTCTGTGTTTTTTCTCTCTGCTACACTGTGATGCTGTTCTCTGCATGTGCAGAACATGTCTAAGCTCCCTTGGCAGCTGCAGAAGATGTAGTCACTGCAGTACCTGAGCACAGTGAGTGGTTGAGCTGACCTCACACTACTTGTCTGTGTTAGGCTGAGCTGAACCCCTGGCTGCACTGAGTAAATCTCCACTGAGGATAATGGGAATTTAGACACCTGTATTGAGGAGACTTAACCTCCATCTGAACGTTTTGGGTTTCCAGGAGCCTTACAAGACAACATACAACATATGCCCTCCTGGCACCTCTGTGTGCCGCCACTGTGTTTTGTCAGCATCTTGCCTTTGAGGGCACTCGCAGCCCGTGGGACCCAGCAATACAGAAGTTCAGTGGAGCAGTTTCTTGAGCCAGACACAGCGGCTCTGTGGTCTGTGGAGAGCGTGCTGACAGGCTGTGAGCCAGGGTCCTGCCTTCGCTGCTCAAGTAGACAGGTTTCTTAGAGAAGGTCATCTTTCCTCAAACCATACCAGACAGCTTTTTTGCTTGCAACATCTTTTCTACTTCAGTTTTTTGCTACACTGTGACATTTCCATATGCTACACATAGGGAGTGATTTTGTTGTTGTTGTTAAATGATTTATTTACAAGATCAATTACTATTTGGAGACAGGAAGACATTTCTTTTCATAAATGGTAACTCTATTTGGTTTTGCTAGAGATGTGTGTATGAGTAGAGATTTATGAAGTCAATTATATTTTCTCCATTTAGAGCTTAACTGCATGCTAAAATTAAATAATTCCTCCTATTTTAGTGATTACTAGATGATACTGTTTCCTCCTCTTGGCATGTTGTCACTCCCATGCAAACATACCTGCTTCCAAATTCAGTTATAGCAGCCTAAAACACAATTTAGGATTCAGAAAAACATTTGAATTACTGGATGAGGAAGAAAAGACAGGTTATAGTTGTAGGTGACTCCCTTCTGAGGGGAACAGAGGCCCAATATGCCAGACAGGTCCTCCTCTTGGGGAAGTCTGCTGCATTCCTGGAGCCTGCGTTGAGGACATCACTAGGAAACTTCCTAGCCTGGCCCTCAAATTGCTACCCATCATTGCTCTAACATGTGGGTTGTGATGAAGCTGCAACATGTAGTCAAAGGGCAATCAGAAGAGACTTCAGGGCCTTGGGATGGTTGGTAAGGGAATCTGGAGCAGAGGTTATTTTTCCTCCTTCCAGTTGCGGACACTGACATTTGAAGAAACAGACGGACCCAGTCTATTAATACATGGCTCCATGCCTGGTGTCACCACCACATTTTTGGTTTTTTTGATAATGAGATGGTTTATGTGGCACCAGGCCTGCTGGTGGCAGATGGGATTCAACTTTCTCAAAGGGGGAAGAGGTTCTTTGCTCATGAGCTAGCAGGGCTTACTGACAGAGCTTTAAACTGGACTTGAAGGGAGAGGGTGATAGTATCAGGCTTGCCTGTGACAAGCTGTGGCATGACGTGCCAAGGTTAGGTAGATGGGGTGCTAGTGAGGGCCCTCAGCCTGTTGCTCTGAGATGTGCTGGGTACACTGGAGCACACTTGAGGTCTTACGTAGATGAGCCAGGGGATCCTGAGGTAGCAGGAGCCAAGAGGGAGACACTGGTGAAATACCTCAAAGGAATTGAGGTGTATTCCTCTGAGAAGGTGACACAGCCAACAGCCCAGCTGTATCCTGGGCTGCATCAAAAGAAGCATGGCCAGCAGGTCAAGGGAGGGGATTCTGCCCCTCTACTCTGCTCTGGTGAGACCCCACCTGGAGTACTGCGTTCAGCTCTGGGGCCCCCAACATAAGAAGGACATGGACCTGTTGGAGCAAGTCCAGAGGAGGGCCATGAAGATGACCAGAGGGCTGGAGCACCTCTCCTATGAAGACGGGCTGAGAGAGTTGGGCTTGTTCAGCCTGGAGAAGAGAAGACTCCGGGGAGACCTTATAGCAGCCTTCCAGCACTTAAAGGGGGCTTATAAGAAAGATGGGGACAGACTTTTTAGCAGGGTCTGTTGCGATAGGACAAGGGGTAGTGGTTTTAAGCTAAAAGAGGGTAGATTTAGACTATGTACGAGGAAGAAATTTTTTACAGTGAGGGTGGTGAAACACTAGCACGGGTTGCCCAGAGAGGTGGTAGATGCCCCATCCCTGGAAACATTCAAGGTCAGTTTGGATGGGGCTCTGAGCAACCTGATGTAGTTGCTGTAGGAGGCCTGATGCAGGCCTCCCTGCTCATTGCAGGGGTGGTTGAACTAGATGACCTTTAAAGGTCCCTTCCAACCCAAACTATTCTATGATGCTACTCTTCGTGACTTAAGCCATGGTAACTGTCCACTCCATGGCATCTCCATCTCAGTCTTGGCACAGAAACACATGATATCTGCATGAACACCTGAAGAGATGACACCAGTTTATTTTATTCAGTTAATTTGACTATATATCTAAGTTTCTATTTCTGTAGAGGAAGGGGATAAAGTTTACTGCAGTAACGATGTCTCGCTGGGGAGGGGCAGAGCATGCCATAAGTGTAAACTAAATGCATATGTACACATACATGTGAAAGGGTGTCATGCACAGTATTATGCATGTGTGATGTTTTGTTATTTAAATGAATGAACTAAAACAACCAGGCTTAGAACTAGAGCTCAAAATTCCAGGTAGAGGTTGAAGTAAACTGATACTTTTTTATTACTTCAGTCACATACACCTCAATGGACATATTTAGACTGTTCAGGGATCTGTATACTCAGATTTACTTTCTATGTTTAATGGCACTGTCCCATACTATCTGAGGCAAACAAGAACAGTAGGGATTAAGGTAAGGCATTGATAGCTGAAGCAATGCATTTTTGCTCTCTGATTTTCTGCCAAATCTCATTTAGCGTGGAGCATGTGCACTACCACTGACCATCTCAGTTGCCTGAATGTGTGCTCTAGAGCCGTGGGAGTGTACAGGTAGTTTTGTTCTTGTGGTGTTGTGCTTGATTTACTTACTAACCGCCAGTATTTGCATGTGTGGAGGTATTATACAGACCTGTACAGCCTTCCAAGCAACTGCTGATAACACCAAGCACTTTGGACTTCTTATTGTGGAAGTGCAATAAGGAGGGCAAATAACAAGAATTACACAAGACATACACCATTTTTTCTGTGTGACCTAGAGCCCAAAAAAAGCATATTTGACTGTTGGGACTGAACACATGCAAGTAGCTTGTAAGTGTTGCCCAACAGCTTGCTTTGCAGCTTTAAACTGCGTTGCTTTTACATCTAACTCCCACAGAAAAACATCTCCCCTCAGGGGAGAACTGGTTAATGGTGAGTCATCCCACTTCCTGTGCGCTCAGGTATACCTGTGCAAATGCAAATCACTGCCTGGTAACCTGTTACACCAGATCCCTGATCGGATCGCCTGGCTGCTGAGTTTCCCTTTTTCTTTTTCTCTCCTTCTTTTTTTTTTTTTTTTTAATCTGGGAACACGGTGGCAGAGTGGTTTCGGAGCTCTGTGAGTGTGAAAGTTAAACATTTCCCACTGGTAAGGGGAGGGGAAAAAAACCTAAAAAACAGATAGATAACCGCATTTCTTTCATGTGCTTTTCTTCAGAGCAACAAGCCGTCTCCCGTCCCCAACGCCACCCAGGGCTCTCAAGTGAAAGCGGGACATTTGGAGGAAGTGGTGGATGGCGGTAGGCCTGAGCCGGAAACGATCCTCCAGGTGTGCCAGGCCCAGGTTGCCGAGCTGGAACAATGGCTAGACAAAACTAAAATGTCCTTGAGCTCAGACCCCCAGACCCCCAAAATGCAGCAGATGGTGGAACTGCAGCTTGCTGATTGCCAGGTAAGATGGAGCGGTCAGTTTGCTGCTGCCATCCAAACATGTTGCCCTTCGCTGGGGTGTGTGTCTGCAGAAAAGCTATGCCTACTGCTTCTCTCCCTGCGTAATTGGCTTTGTTACACTGTGCAGAAAGCAGGTAAACGCTTGGCTTCGGTTTCAGGTGCAGCTTTCCAAGGGCTTAGTTAAAACACCTATTTTTAGAGTTGGGATCGTTATGTGTCTGGGGGATTTAGGTAGAATTCTTGAGTATTTTTAAAGCTTTGCTTTCTTTGGATTATTTTCAGAAACACGGCTCAGTGTAGCTTGAATCCTCTATTAAAAGGCAATTTTTCATAGGTCTCAATCATGACAAATCAGTTAGAAAAAAGCAGTATTTTTTCTTTTGACATTTTCACCTTCTATTTTTGTCAGAGTGATTTAAAAGACTGGTATAAGATAGCTTCTAAGCTGGTAAATTCTTCTTTAGCACTTTTGCAAAAAGCTGCCAGTATAGGTAGAAAGACAGGGGCTTTTCCCCTGCCCTCTGTGAGTAGTGGTGATATTTGGACCTACTAGTGGCTAGGACAGCCGCTTGCCGCGGATGGCAGTGGAAGGAAAGGAGTGGGTGGTACTCATTGGTGAAAATGGGTGGAGGAAAACAAGACTGGCATGAAGGGCTGGGGTGGGTGGGATTCCTGGAATGCAGCTTTTTTCTCTGGCATGCAGATTAGAAGAAAACATGCAGGCATGCCACTTTGAAACTCCCTGCAGCACCAGTCTGGTGTACCACTTTGCTTCAAGCACTGAGTCTACCTAAAGCAACAAAATTCACTCGCCGTAAAGGAGTCGATACCAAAATGTCCCCATTTTAAATTACTAAGAGACATTTCCAGCTGTTTTGTTGTTGCTGTTGGGTGGGATTTTTTTAATAGGAACTGAGTCCATGCCAAGAAGTGCCTCTGGGTTTAGGCTGTGATTCAGCCAAGTACTCAGGTGCTGAACTCTGTGGGAATTAGGAACCTGAATGCACCTAAGCAGCTGGCTGTGTCTGGATCCCATTCAGGGTTCATGTTAGCATAGGCTTCAACAGGGCCATTCCAACCAGTAAAAACAAGCAGGCATCAGGCAGCTGTAAGCGCTGCTGAATTCCTGTAGGCTTTTAGTAGTTTGGCTCAATGTTAAGATGTGAACTTGGTGGGGGGGAGTTTTTTCTAACCTAGTCAAGATCTACACAGAAAAATACACAGAGCATGAAGCAGAAACAGTCTCTAAATATGGACATATGGTGTAAAGCAGTTAATTTACTGCAGCTGATTACTTTGCAGTTGAGCCATGGTACCTGTTTCCACACACACCTTAAAAACACGAGTTTAAAGTAATGCAGAGATGCACTTTGATTCACAGCAGCTTGAAGCAAAAACCAGATCCCAACAGTTTACAATGGCCTGTCTGACACATGGTAACGTTACTATGTTTTAGTAATTCAGCATCATTCCTCCCAAAGGATGATGTGATCAGTCTGTTCACTGCCTCCTTCTCCCCCATTGGGGTGTGTTGTCTTCCTGGTTGCATCCAAATGGAGTCTTATCATTTCTGCTCTCCTCTTTTATTACTCCATATCTGAGTTAATATAACTTCCTGTAGAGGCTGTTTATTGAAACATTTTTAAGATTAACCCTATATAAAATTTATTTAATTGTTCAGAATAAAAAGAGAATATATTGGAGAAAATCTGGAGGGTTGGTGGCTATTTCTCTTTTTGCCTGTATGTTTCTGGTCTTTTCAGTCATGGGAAGTGTGAGCATTAACTTCAGAATGTTATCAGGAAAGGAATGTTGTACTTCTAAGAATGAATTATTGATTGCTGTCCCTTCTAGGCAAGGTTATTAGAGATTGAACAAAAGGTCCTTTATTTACTGGAAGATTGTGGAGATAGTGCAGACTACCTACAAGAGACTGAGGCTCTTTCCTTGAGGCTGAAGGAAGTGAAATGCAATTTGGAAGAAGTCCAGAGGATGCTTCAAGACAAATGCAATGAAGAGCAGGTAAAGCATATGAATGCTATGGAGAGTAACCATGAGAGTGTCATGGTGCTTTAATGTGCTGTAGTTGCAGAAGAACAGTTAGAGCTCACCATGTGAAGCAAGGAACGAAGAAAAGTCAATCAGAAATGTCAGACTTGCTGTTATTCTACTTTACAGTGCTGTATAATTATTTGTAGTTTGCTGCAAGTAGTGGATTTTTAATGAGTCTCTGAACAACATCTTTTCTGCTTTAAGTGCTCAGTGGCAGAGGTCAAGATTTTTTGAGGAGCACAGGAAAAGGATAAAGAGGTTTTTTTGTTTTGGTTTGTTTTTTTTTAAATGCCTTTAAAATGCCGTGATATTTGTCATGCACTATGGCAGCAGAGAAGCCTTTAAGCAGTAACTTTCTCTTTGAAGAATGCGTAAATGGCAAGGGCAGTGACTCTGCCAGCTCTCCTGCACCACAGCTGCACACTGCTGAGTTTCCCAATGGATGAGATGGTAACTCCCATCTTCAGAGCTAATTCCCGCTCTGTTGTGCAAGAGGCTGGAGAAGCCCACCTGATGTGTTAGTGTAAGAGCAGCCACAGTCTCTCCAGTGCTGGAGGAGCACAGTCTAAAAGGGAGCTTGCATGGCACAGGAGAGAATTAGCACTGGTAAAGGCTCCTGTTGAAATATATCTGTGAGCACAGACAGATAGAAAATACAGGTGCATGAGCAAATTTATAAGCATAAATTTCACATCCCTATAATTTGGTTAAACAATAAGAATGGAGGGTTAGTATCAATTAATTTTGCTAACGGGAAAAGCAAAACAAGCCTTGTAACTGTCAGGGGGAGAAATGTGAGGACTTTAGCAGCAGGTTAGAAAGGATCAAACTTTCAGTAAATGGAACTGGACAGAAATCTTTGCAAGAGTAGCAACTGTGTTTCATGCACTGCTGATTCTATGTATGGCAAGTCCAAGACAGCTCCGCTTTTGCCATTTCCCCAAACTGCACCTGCAGGTTCTGCCCTCTTGTCAAGTCTGGAAGCCTTCCCACAACGGGTCTGTCTTTACAGATTCACAACAGGGAGGGGATCGACCCAGAGCCCCTTGAGATCCTACACTCAAATAGCTCCAGCATGCCCCAGCTTGCCCTTGCTGAACAGCCGCTCATCTGGCACAATGGTTTCCAGCACCGACAGGTAATTCTCCTGCCATCCAGGAGCCAGGCTGCTCCATATCCCCTGTGGGTGTGGGGGACAGCTGCATTTATTAACTGCTGCAATTTTCACTGTGGAATCAAGTCTGTCAAGGGTAGCTTTCAGCCACCCCTCTCCTCCAGGATTAGGGGAGTTTGTCAGGATGGAGAAAGGCCTCACCCCTAAAATCTCATGTCCAAAAGGTTTAGTAATACTACAATGCTGAATGGTACCCCAACACTTGCTTTGTATCATAATGATTCAGATGGCATCACCCATCCCTCCAATCTCCTATCTTTGAAGCGTTGAAGTATTAGGAAATCTGAATCTATATATTGACATTGCTTTCGAAGATGAATTTGAAGCTAAAGCTTTGTAAACTTCCCATGGGCTAACTCACAATGACTTTAAGGTTGTTGTTAACACAATAAAAAAATCCTGTGAAGTTCTGTGCTCTGCAAACTACTTCTGTTTTGCTAACTGAAAATTAGCTTTTGCACTTTTCATGCTATTAGATAACAGTTGGAGAAAATGATCCAGCCTGAGCTGCTAAAATTGCTCACTTTTCACTCGACGCTCTCATTTTAACTAGTGGAACTCAACCTCATATTTGAGCAAATCTCCATTTTCCCTTGCCTTTTTCTATCCATAAGGATGGCAGTCGATGGCCTTTATATTTCCATATGTGCGTGATTTGTTTCTGACTGATGGTTTTTGCTTTTAAAACTTTAGCTCAAGCAGAAATGTATTCCATAAAAATACACGTTTTCAGAAAACGGTTTGTCTGGTAAACTCATGTTTACACATAAACTGCATTTTATTCTGATAGATGTATTCTTATTTTCTTTGCTAAATGAATTAATGTAAAATGTGATTGGAAAAACACAATCATCATTTCAGATTAATACAGTGCACACAACTGATTTTACTGTTCATGCTATTCTCTGTGCACAGGACCTGAAAGTAAAAGCAGCCGAGCAGAAAAGCGTCATTGACTTCATTGAGTCATGTGTGGAAAAGATGCAGCCACAATTTGAGGACAGCGTAACTCAGAAATTAGAATCAAGGTACAAAATAACAAAGTCAGTTACCAGATTCAGTGATGTAAAACTGGCTAAACCTGCTGAAACTTTGCAGTGGCATCATTGGTTCTGTGCAGGAATGTGTGCCTTTAGAAGAAAAATGCAGAAGCTGGGAGATTTCTGCCATCAACAGACTAGAGAAATGAAGTCTCATTTACGTGACAGTCTCTTTGATATTGGGCTGACTCCAGTGTTCAGAGTCAGTCTTGATATCAGGCAGGACTGACAGCTGCCATAAACTAAATCAGGCCCATGCGGAGACAAGCTGGGTATTGCTGTTCACAGCCTTTGCTATACAAATGCACAGAGACACCCAGCCAGGTTTAAAGGCAGCATCTTTGAAAAGGGGGCATTGGAATCATGCACCTTCCAGCATGGAACCAAGGCATGCTACAGGACTGTGCTCCCCATATTGTCATTTCAGAGATGGAGGCTGCCAGTAGGCCACTAGGGTGTTTCACGGGAAGGGAAAAGCCCGAAGAAATGTATCAAAGCTTGGATTAAAGGTCATCCATGCACTTGGTTTCACTCTAGTTTTGAGGCAGGAGGAACAGAAACTAAATCTTATACAAGAAGTCTTACAAATCTAATTTTGTTTATTCTGCTTCAGTTATTTGCCATTCTAACAATGTTTTCTCAATATAGCAATGGCGAATCTGATCCAAAAAGCAAGCAGGCTGATCCCACCCTAGCTCCAAAGGACCAAACGGGAAATAAATGGCAGTATTTACAGCAAGAGCTGTCATCAAAAATGAAGTCTCCCCTCTGCCAGCTTGCGGAACCTCAGGTTCGTTTAAGTTCAGTAAAACACACTTCTGCATGCAGTTAGTTGTGGTCAAGATAGCAATTAGCATATCTCCCTGCATCATTGTATCATGTCTCTTCATCAGATAACTGAACCCTGTGCAAGTGCTCTCCAGAGGAAATTGTTACTGCATACTGTTTTCATGATTGTCTTTTAATTTTACTTTGAGGTAAATAATATCTCTGAAGTAGTGACTACTAAGCATAGTGTAGGAACACATAGGTGAGAACATTTTGGTCAAAACAAATCCCTGGCTTCAATTTTGTTCTGCCATTCACCATTGTGTTCTCTCTTTCTCACATATCAAAAGTGGAGTTTGGACTGCAACAAGAGCACACTATGTATTTATTCTGAACAAACTGCAGAATTTTACTGCTTGGAAAAAACTATATTTTCTGTTATAAACAGTTTTGTTCACATTCAGTTAGAATGACTAGATTCCCTGTTCTCTGAAATTACTGCATTACATGGAAGAATATCAGTCATGCAAAATGATGAATGTCAGCTCTTTTTCAGACTTACACTACAGTGAGCAGCAGGGCTGCCTTAACACAAACTACAACTTGTAGGCCTTAAAGGTGGGAATCAGAGGCTTCTTTTTCAGTCAATCTCCCATCAGGACATAGCCTACCCAACTAATTTTTGCTAGTAAAAAGGGAACCCTGCTATCCAGGTGCTTTATGTTAATGTCTTGAAACTTTCATTTTAATGCTTTTTGAGAGGAGTGTTATCTAGTTGCCCATAGCCCTGTCTTCATTTGAGCTGTTCACCTAATTGCAATGTTCTTTTTCCAAATATTAGATTACAACAAAGATGAACATGCTGCCCCGAGGCACATTTGCTAGTGCAGGAACCCCAACTGTGGAAGAACTGAAAACTTACACTGTCCAACTGGGAGACCTAAGCCAAGAAGCAAATGTGGTACATACACAGGTAAAAATGGCATGTCATAGCATTGCAAAAAATACCAGGGATTCTAAACACAAGACACTGTTTGGGCACTGGGAAACATAGCCATTAATCATATTACTGCAGATGGTGTTCACTGTAGTGTGGCTTTTGCATCAGGTATGGACTATAATGTAGAAATCAGCTTAAGATTTTGAGAGGTAACATTTCAAGTTTCGGCTATGATTCTTCTGATACCTGAATCCAAAGATTTGCTAGTGTGGGTAAAACTCCTCAAACTGTATAAATATAAAGCAAGGAGCCTGTGAAAAATTTCATAAATCTGCAGTATTGGAGCTGACAAAACAAATTTTGTTGTGCCCATTCCTGGGATTAGACACCTGTAAGACCACAGCCACTCCCAATACATAAAGGGTCATTGTCTCAGCTTTGGCCTTGACAGTTCTGAATATTACATGCATATAACTCTTATCCAAGTCTGTCCCTCAGTATTTCATTAATTACATTTTATTATTAGCTGACTGAACCTCTAACCTTATACGAGTGAATAAATCTTAGCCATGCCTTGGGTGAAAGTACTGAAAACTTCTGACTTGCCTTTACCCAGGATAATGTGACAGAGGAAGTCTCTTCCAATTTGGACAGAAAATTGTTTGAGCTGCTTCTGGCAATCAGCCGATGTTTGAATAACATGGAGGAAATGTTAAACACCTCAGTGCTCTCCACCGAAGAGGCAGCCGTGCAGCAGGCTCTTTATGAGGTAAATGTCCTAAAGCATCCAGGGAGGGAGAAACCCCAGTGCATTTGTGTTACAACAGAATATATATGGCCTGATATTTCCTCTCTGTTTTGCTGGTATTATTCAGGAATAACACCACCAAACAGATTTGGGCCTATTGCTTTTAACAACAATTATCAACTTCAGCCCTGCTGCCTTTTACAGGCAGGAGTCCTTGGACAGAGACCATTTTCACTCATGTTATCTTTCTTTCAACCCTTTAGACTCTTTCTGTTGAGCTGCAAAAACTTCATGCTGATCTGAGTGATAAAAAGGATGACCTTCTAAAGTCTATTAGTTGTGCTGGTGGGAGCACAGATGTGTTCTGTGAGTGCTTTAACAACTTGCAGGCACGGCTGGAACAAACTCAAGCTGCCACTGCTTCAAGGAGCAACTCAATGAAAGCTGGGCTGGATCATAATAGCAATTATCAGGTACTCCACTGCCAAATGCACATCTTGTTTCACAGCATCTATTAGACTTGTCAGTGTTAATGCATTTGGGTTACAGATGAGCACTCTATAATGGGCTTGCCTTTTTTGTGGTACTAAACAAACTTGTCTTGGCCTCTCAAGAAGCAAATTAATTTTGCTGTTGACAGTGCTGTTTGCAATGCTGACTACCTTAAAGGCCTTGATCACAGTAGAAAATCTGCATGCAGAAAAGATGGAATTAACGTGGGATCCCATGCACGCTGAGCTACAGGCTAAAGCAAGTTTCTGTGTGTAGGGATTAGGCCAAAGAGGGTTTCGTATATTCCTTCTGCTGCTGTGTGGACACAGGAGAGGCAGGCTTTTTCCCTTTTGGTGCCATGTCTGGCATTGGGCTACTTTTAGCTATGTATCGGGAGGTTGATTTGACCCTTTGTATTTACTGTTCCTTTAGATTTTGTGCTGCAGAAACCATAGTTTTGCGAATTTGCGTTTTTCTGTTCTTTTTCAGAAAAGCAGATAATGAGGAGCTTTTCTATAGATTCTTGTGATGGGCTACATCTAGTAGCTATTGCTGGAAAATATTCAGATCAGGTATTTAGGCTGAAGTAAGGAAAGAAAAGCCTGGTCTTTGAAATACAGTTTCCAATGTCCAGCAAAATTCCAGTGTGCTCACCGTCTGCAAGTCAGCCTAGCTCTTTACTGCTGAATAATAAAACAGTTCCTTTGAAGTACACTGGGATGTTGTTTCCAAACAGTAGCAGGACTAGTCTTGCAATGTTTAGTTATGCGAAATCCATGGAGCTTCATCAGTTGCCAGTAATGGGGTCATTTTCTCATTTTCAGAAGAGAAGAATTTGTTTCTCTGTAAGTTTCACAGATTTTGATGGTCATAGAGGATCATTGTGACAGAGACTACACAGACTTACACTACACAGACTACAGAATTTCCTTCTTTAAATTACTGCTTTAAGCCCATAATGCACATGCTTTATTTTGTTTTTTAAAAGAGGAAAAAATTGCTTTTGCTGCAAGAAGTAACCATTTTGTTTGCTGTGTAATTTTGTCTGGCCACTACTATATTCCTGATATGTGTTATACTTACGATGTTTGTTTCTTTTGCAGAATGAAACCAGGCTGCTCTATGATCAGTTAACTGAGAAAAAAGCTACTCTGCAACAATGCTTGAATGCCATACGTGGACATAATGTTTCCGAACAGCTTCAGGTAATTTCATTTGAAGGAAAAGAGAGGAAAAATCTCAGCATTAGCTATTATTTCCAGTTTTGTGTAGTCTATTAAGTTTTATATTTTCTAAAGTTTGAGTCGTACTTAGGTTTTAAGAATGGAGGAAGGAGAGAGTTCAGTATTCACCACCCTTTTTTTTTTTTTTTTTTTAACTACACCTCAATCCATAGTCAGATCTAATTCCAATCCTTTTAGTAGTTGGAGTGGAGGAACCAGTCTCTCCACAACCTCTCAGAGCAAATACACCCCACACTACAGCAGGGAAGAAAAAGAGCTACACAAAGTACAGCACTTCACACATTATGCCTTTTTTATAAGAAAACTAGCTTTTCTATGTGGGAATAGGACTCCAGTATTTATATCTGGTTATTCAGCATTTATAAGCACTTTATCATATGGCATTTGACCAGTTAAGCTATTTTCTTTGACCTTCATAGGGATTAGCAGAGAAGTGAAAATGAATAGACTTCATATACTCCCCAGAATGGTCATTGGCCATCTGTCTACTTGTTGGTGAAGCAAAGAGGGTGTCCCAAAACTTTTTTTGTTACAGGCTCATAACCTTGTTTACAGGCATAACTTTCTGCCAGGCTGAAAGCTATGTTCAGAACTGCTGAATCCCCTAGCAGGTACTGCTGCCTTAGATATATTCTGTCAAGTAACCCCTCTTGGAAAAGAAATGCCAGAAGTACATAACTTCCCTTCCTTCAGAGAGAACCTGTCTCAATCCATCCCTGACTGACTCTTTCTGATCCATAAGAAAAATGGTATTTTCTGACTCTGTGATTCCTTTTAATGACTGCTCTTGAATTAGTAAACTGAAATGCATGTTGAATGTTGAACTGAGACACAAGACCTGAATTCACTTCCTGGCTGTGCCATGTGAATCCAGTAAGCTGTGTCATGAACAGTCTTGTCTATTTAGCTTATAAGCTTGTTGGATCTCCGTGTCTCATTGTGAACTTATGAAGTGTTGGCAGAGCAGAGATCCAGCCCCTGGATCTGCTGTGCTACTAGTAATAATGGAAGGTTTAATGGAACAGAACTCTTCCTGATAGCTTATTTTGTCCTTAATTCAGAAAACTGATGCCTGTGCTTTGGAGCTGCAAAACTTTGAAAACCAAGTAGCAAAATTGAGAGGCCATGGGGAAAGATTTCAGTTACCTATCACCTTAATCCAGGAAGCTTATAAATTAGAGGTAAGAGCACAGTATAGTTTCCACTTACTCAGCAAGGTTTGATTCTTCTAAGCAATGTATTTTTAGCATCAAAAGGCTGATGGTTGGTTATTTTGCATTCTGGGAATGTGTGTGTGGGTTTGTAGGATTCATTTCTGTCCTTTGTGAATCACTAAACTGTGTTTACATTGTAGGATGTTTTGGATGACATGTGGGGGATTCTGAAAGCAAAGTATGTGGAGCTGAACTCTCCTTCTGTCAGTGAGAGCCAGTATGAGGACTTACTTCGTGGATTTGCAGAGCTGGTAGCTATTGGACGAGAGAAGATTGCACAAGATCCAAAGCAGCTAACAAAAAGCAGAGCAGCTCTACAGTCTCACTTGGAAAATCATAAGGTATAAGATGCTTATCACAGCACTGCTCAGATCAGCGTAGCAGGAGCACTGGTTTTTGTGACTGGTTTCTCTCCAGTGTTATGGAGAAGAATGACTAGCTCATAGCATAGGGGAGGGACTGGAGTACAAGCAGAAAACAAAGCAAAGTTTTCAGTAGACCAAAATAGGACCCACTAAAATATGAAAAAGAGGTTGTTATTACAACTGCAGTTTTGGTGATAAATTAAGATCAGGATTTCAGTTTTGTCAGTCTAATCTACTTTGGCTTACCTCAGAACATATTGATGTGTGAGGAAAACACATGTCCTTCTAATTACTGGTAATAAATCAGTAGTGAGATTCCTGAAGTTGCTGTCTAGCAATTGGGAGTTGAGCCTTTGCTTTCAGCATTCTGTGCCGTCGTGATCTGATGGAGGAAACTTACCCATAACAGCTCCTTTTCTGAAGGGAGAATAGTTTAGATCCTCCCCTTGGCAGCCCAGTGTCCCCTGTATCCAGTGCTACATGCTTGATGGCAGATGGGTGAGAATGCACCTGCATCCTCGCTGTCCTGCTGCTTGGCAAGAAGCCCTGGCCAATGCTAGTCACTTGAAGATGTCTCTGTCACGTCAACACCTTGATTTAACTGCTTCATGTAGCTCAAAGTCCCTTAAGAATTGCTTCAGGATGCTAAGCACTGCAAACCACTACTCCAGAGTCATAGGAATGGTGTTTGCCACTCACAAATTGCCCTTATCAAAGCAAAATGTTAGGAATTTATTTAAAAAGGAAAACAAATAATGTATCTGCAGTCCACGTATACATACATTGATTTACAAAAGCAAAAGAAAACTGCAAAAGCCATTTTCCCTGCCCTCGTTATCAAGACTTATCAGGATGCTCACACAGCCTATGCCTGGGGTATGGTCCTTAAGTGAAATTCTTGTACTAGGTATTAGTTCTTAGTGAAGAAGATCTTGACTGAAGAGTGTGATCTTAAACCCTCAAAGCTTTTTTGTGGGTGAAAGTTCTGTGGAGATTCAGACATTTCCCAAGAGCTCAGCTGAGCCATAACTAAATCAAACTGTTACCTTATAGTTATCCCAAAGGATTATTGTGCCCTGCCTACTGCTTAGGCCTTAGAACTGCTAATACCCTTGGTGCTTGGAGTCACCTCGCAACCAGGTGAAACAAACTGGATAATGGCTGTCAGGTGATAACTACCTCACACTAAACTATGAATTTATTTATAGTTAAACTCTTCCTTCCATCATCTTCCTACAATATCTTCATATTTCATATGAACTGAAGATGTAAATGTAGATCTTTTTCTTTAGAAATGTATAAATGAAAATAGTGTATGCAACTCATCACTGGTTCCTGACTAACTATAAGATGATCAGTAACTGCCTATCTTGGGGTGATGCAGAATTTGAATAGAAGGCTCCTGACTCTATGAGCTATGAGAGACCCTGAAACTGGCTGCTCTTCTCAGTGAGTCTTCTCTGTCTTCTTCATACTCCTGCTGTGGGTGTGTGATCCCTCTTAAAGACCAAGCTTTAACTTGTTTTTTTCAGGACTTTTTCCACAACCTCATGACCCACATGGCTTTCATGCAAGCATTTTCCAAGAAAGTGACTCCTTCCATCCTACAAAAGAGAGAGGAATTCTGGAGAGAGCTGGTGAATGAAGTCAAGTTGCTGGAGCAGAAGGCTTGCCAGTATGGTATACACTTAGAGAGCCTGTTAAAGGTAATGAGTCAAAAGAAACCCAGAGTAAAAACTGGAGGGAAGAAGGAGAAGATTTGTGTCTTGGGGATCCCTTTCCATACCAGTGATTCTTTGGCTAGTAATTGTCCCTTCCTGTCTCCATTGGACGGCAACAGTTTATTTCTCGTTCTGTATGTGTCATTAAACTGGCTTTTTTCCTTGAAAACCTCTGAAAGTGGACATTTCAACTCATTATTCTGACATGGGTGGGACTTTATGACTTGTTGCAGTAATTTTTGAGTGCCTGGACTGACAGAAGAGCCCTTTAAGGCACAAAAATACCAGCACCGCTTTAAAATAGAACTTAAAACACCCTTAGAGAATAAAAAATTAAGTATAACACTTTAAAATAAGAAAACTTGAAGATATTGGAGAATGAAATAATTAATTCATCTGTGGTGAAATCATGTCTTACTCTAATATTTCCATATTATTCACTTATTTTCATGTTCTGTTTTATTAAAGCAAGAGCTGCTGTTGCTAGAATAAGCATTAAGGGCTCACTCTGGTGTAGCAAAAATGCAGGTAGATGCGTGCCATGTTAATGATGCAATGTATTTTTTAGGAATGGATGGAATTTGATGATGAATGCCTAGTTTTCAATAAGGAGTTAGAGGCGCTTGCCTCTACGTTGCCCACTGTGAATTTGGTTGAAGAAACAGAAGAAAGATTAATGGAAAGGATTGCACTTCTAGAGGTATTTATGTGTCTGTGTCTCTGGTTTTCTTCGTGGATCTGTAGAGCTGGCAAAAAGATTAGTTAGAATATGAGGAGAAGATGGTTTGCAGGGCACTGTTTCCTTTGTGTCCTTGTCTGTGTGTGGATGCAAGGTGAAAACTTACTTTTAAAAGTAGCAGGGGATTGGGCTGCTAATTTCAGCCACGGGCTGGGCTACAAGTTCATTTAAGTGGGAGTAATGACTATAGCTGCTTCAGAACTTGGTCTTCAAATGCAAATATTTGCGAGAAGATAGTGTGCAGGCTACATGAATCCCAAGGACAGCAGAGAGCCTTGGAGTGAACATAGAGCCACTTCTCTGTAATTCAGGAACAATTTTCATGCCATGATGTAAAACCTATGGAAGAGGAGAATCAATCTAGTGCCTTCAAATATCTGAACCCCTGGTTACAATAGAAGGTCTACAGATTTACCAGCTCCTTTTAAAATCGTGTCCTGATTTCTATCTGACCAAAGAGAATAAAATTCCTTTTGTACAGAATGACAAATAGGCTCCCAGTTTCTTCCCAGCTGCATCTCTGATGGCAAAGCTACACCTTTAGTTAAAACCTCAACTTCAGTTGGAAACATATTATCTATGGTTTAAATGCATTTAAATGTAAGGATATGAAAGCAGCCTTTATGGTTGTTTTATAAAGTTAAGAAGAAATAGTGTTCAATAAACTTAGTGATGTATCTTCAGAGAGTGCTCTACATTCCTCACAGATTTGACCTTTCTTGGTCTTCAGAGGACCATTTCTATTAGAAATTCTTGAACTAATGAGTCTTTGGGTCTATATTGAGTCCAGTAGGATATTTAAATTCATACACTATAAAGGCAGAAAGGACTACTGTAATTTAATCTAGTTAACTGCATGAAACAGATCATTGGACATTCCCAGAAAATTCTGAGTTACAGTAAAGCTTTTGAAATGAATCAACAGTAGATATCTACAATCATATTGGCCCTCTGGTGCTTTTGATGCCTGTTGCACTGAGACAGGAGACATGCAATATTGCTGTATCCATTCAGTGTGAAGCTGCCTGGTTTCCTTTGGCTTTTTAAGTTCTTAACTAGCTCTTCACTCTTAAGTCTTTATTTGTCTTTAAAGACATCAGAAACAAAGTAGTAAAGCTTTAGAAGATGCTTTTGGGGGGAGTCCCAGCACTGGAGTTTCACAGTTTCAAGGACAGAGCAGAGTAAAATTCTCTGGGGCTTAATTCCTGTGAGAGAAATATCCCTATTAATAATATTGTACAAGCCCCTTATGCCTGGAGAGAAGTGAGATACTTGCACATCGCGCAATTGCTGTTTTCTGCCTTCTCCCTAGGACTGATCTACTTCCTGTGGTGTTTTTTTTTCTTTTTTTTTCCCTTTTCTCATTTTGACCTTCCAGTGAAGTGTAGCAATGGTGAAATGATGCTTTATATTTATTCAGCAGTCTAAACAAACCAGACCACTCCTATGTCTGTTACTTAATGTCTTCACTGTTCACTCTTCATTCCTCCCTGCCACTATTATTCAATAATTATCCCAACAGCTTCCTTCAAAACACAGCTAACATTTTTTTAAACAGGATAGAGCCAGAAGGCCATCTAAGAACAGGAGGGCAATAACTTTCTGCTGGGGGCAGTCATATATTTGGACAATGCAGCCAGATGTGATGGAGAGTTTTTGTCCATTGCTTGAGGTTTACATGTGTCAAAAAAGCCCATCAAATCATAACACAGTCATTCTGATAATGTATGAAATTATATTGAGATCTCTCTTGATCTATCCAGAGGAAACAAAAAAACCCCAACCTGTGTCCCTTTTTTATGTAATGAAGTACAGATTCCTTCTGTTTGGAAAATAAAATACATGACAGAGAAAATTATATGTGTTTTGCTAGCTGTGTTTTCAGTTTTTAAAATATTATTGTTTTGCAAACTTCCCATATTCTGATAGCAAATCAAAAGCAGTGTTGATGAAAAGCATGCCAGGCTGTACCAGATGGTGAAAGAAGGGAAGAAATTGCTGACTGCTGTGAGCTGTCCAGAAATAAGAAGCCAGATTGGGAAGCTGGAAGAGCAGTGGTTGTCTTTAACCAGAAAAGTTGGCCATGAACTACACCGACTTCAGACGTTACTCAAACTCTTGGTCAGGTGGGTATAACTCAAAAGCAATTAGCGATATCAGCTAGAAATTAGTTTCTAACCTTCTATAGATGTATTTTCTGAAATATGGCAGTGAATTAATAAATAACACAGCTCCTTTAACTTAAAACTGAGAAAAAGGAAAAAAAAAACCCCAGTGATTATCAGAAAAGTGGCCCTTTATTACACAGCTGATCTTTTCTCACTCTGTAGACAAGTGCTTCACTTCCTGCTTATTTTTGTAGGAAAATATTTTGATTGCTGCCATTGCAAAGTCAGTGCATCTAGGTGAGAGTTAGCTGCATTGTGCTGCAGTTTTTACATTGGAAGTATTAACAGAAGCTCTGATCATGCTGCCCTAAGCATTTTGGCCTGCTATGAATGCAAGCTAGCCTTGATTCCCATGCAAAAGCATAATGCACCTGTCTGTGCACGTACCCTATCCCCCTTACAAATGTTCAAGACCTGGCTGACATGCTGCCTTAACTTGTGTTTTGAAGCTCTCCAAAGGGGGATGACCCAAGCATGCTCAATGCTTTCACATGCCCCAAGCCAACTGTCAATGCAGTCCTGGCAGTCAGGTGGAGACAGTTTGGGGTTCTACAGCCCAGTCCACCAGCTGATGTTCCAAGGTCAGCTCTCCCTGCACCTGGTTGGCTGGACCCATAGTGTGGACAGAGCATGCCAGTGTTTGTTGGTATTTACCTCTGCTGTGTATTCTGCACTATATCTCGCAGTGTGCACAATCTCCTCTGGTGGTTTTGACCTCCAGCAAATCTCTTTTCACCCATGTGAGCTTGTCCTGGCAACTGCTGGGTGAATACAGAAAGAGGATGTTTTCAGGGAGAGCAGAGCAGCTGAAAAGAGCTGATAGGAATAGTCTCATGCGTACCTCCAGCAGAACTGTCGTGTTGCACATCGATCCATGCTTCTGCAGGATTGTGTAGCAGAATAGGTGCCAGAATAGCACATGCCTCCTCACAGAGAGGAGGACAACTTGGGGGGTGAGAAATGTATCCTAGACTCAGCTAAGAGGTATATGTTTGTGTGTTTCATTCCCTCCTTGTAGCTACAACAGAGACTCAGAGGAATTAATGAAATGGCTGGATTCTGCTCAGCAGAGAATGAATTTTTGGAAGGAGCAGTCTCTCAACGTGTCACAAGATCTTCCCACCATCAGGGATAACATCAACAGCTTGTTTGTAAGTCATTTCTCCTGCCAGGTTTAGATAAGGCATTGTACTTCCAGGGAAAATGACCCTTTTGAGTGGTGTTTTTATTTGCCATGACCCAGAAGCTGCCCACATAATATAGCACTGAATGGCTGTGTGTGCCAAAGCCACTCCATTATCTGTGTGGGGAGCCATTAGGGTGGGAGGCCACCAAAGGTCTTCCTTCAGATTGCAAGGACAGCCAGAGTGCATAAATCAGAATGGAATCCTCTCATAATGAGCTCCCAACTGCAACACATCACAGCCCATCCAGGTTCTCTTAGGCACCTACGGCGTAACAGCATGGTGTCTGTCTTGCTCCTATGCCAAATACCACATACAGCAGTTCAGCCAAGCTGATGGGCCACTTACCGACTGAATTTGGAGTATGTGCTCAGGGAACAGGGGTGAAGACAGTGGTGCTGTGAAGATGGTCAGACAAAGTCAGGGAAGAGAAACATGCTGAATTGTATTTCATGTCTTTGCCTGCCCCCTGCTGCTGTGCTCCCCTTGTATGACTAGCTAGGAGGTTCAGCCCCAGTGTGAGCCCTGACAGAGGGAGTCTTGCACAGTGGGAAAGCAAAGCATCGTGAAGGTTGGACTGGTAGGTGTGAGTTGGCCAGAGACTCAAGGATTGGGATTGTTCCCCGGACCTCTGTGTGAAGTGGGGACCAGGATATTCCCAATCCTTGTGGAGCAAAAGGTGGCATTCAGCATTGTATCAAGATAGGCAGAAAAAGGCCTTACCTGCTGCCAGAACATGTTGAATTTAGGTTTTCTGAACTTTACAAACTTGCTAAAATCTGTTTGTTGAGGCAGTTCATCCTGTCACTGAAAATCTGGTTTGTCTTCTTTATTTAAATAGATACATAAATATTTACCCTCTCTTAAATTTCTCCCATGCACCTCAGACATTCTCTAAGGAAGTTGATGAAAAATCTTCCCTGAAGTCATCTGTGGTGAGCACTGCCAACCAGCTCTTTCATGTGAAGCAAGCTGATGCTGCAGCACTTAGGTCATCTTTGGCAAAGTTTGAGCAAAAATGGGGAGAACTGATTACACAGCTCCCAGCCATCCAAGAAAAGCTTCACCAGGTGAGGAGAAACTCTGCTGCCATCTCTCTGTTCGAGCTAAATACTTTAAAATGTTGCTGCTGGAATTCAGTTGGCTACTCTATAAAGCCCCCAAAGCACCTCTTTTCTAATTAGCTGTCTGTCTTGCTTTCAGAATAACCCCAATATTGTCCTGCAGTTTAATTATTGCAGTGTCCTTCCTGGGCTGTTTTGCACATATCTATCATCTTTACAGTTTTATATGAAAGTCTGTTACAATTAGAAATAATTTTATTTCAAATTTCTGAATTCTCGAACTTTTCTTAATTTAAGTTGTATGCCCCTCTGGAGCACAGTGCTCACTTTCAAGTTCATACCGCTATAATTGCAATTATAGTGCCTGAGCCTTTCTAAAAATACAGATGTCATCTTTTTTGATATTTCTAACAAGCAGAGTGTGGAGGATTCATTATATGCTTTTCCCCCAGCTTCAGATGGAAAAACTGTCATCACGGGAAGCTATTGCTGAACTAATGACCTGGCTGGACCATGTGGAACAACAGCAGGGACATGAGGAGCCAATAAATTCACAATGTAGTGCTGCCCAAGTCAGAAGCCTTCTTCAGAAGTACAAGGTAAATGGGAAGCTGTAAGTCCAGGCCTTCTGCAAGGTGTTCGGCTGTAAAAAGGAAGGAAACAGCCTACAGGCACTGTTATATCCTTCCCCTTGCTCTTGGGAGGGTTCCTCAGTCTCGAAGGTGCCTTAACATCTTCCCTTACAAAAACCTTTTGCTTCTATGCCACACAAAATACTTCCTGCCCTGCAATGCAGCTACTGCCTGCTGTGCTATAGTCTCCTTTTCCTCGTGCTGTCCCATCTGTCTCGCTTGGTTTGCTCTCTCTTACATTTAGATTATAAAATGTGTTGAGCAGGAAAGCTTTGCTTCCTTAGGAGGATAGACTCTGTGTTTGTGCTGGTTTAGTCTGTCTTTTCAACAAGAAATACCTCATAATGGAGCTCCATAACCAGGATCTATTTAACTAGAGAACAGGGTTTTTGAATATTACATCTCATCAAAAGAGCTAACCTGCTAGGAAGAAGGGACAAGATGAACATCCCTGCAGAGAGAGAGGCTGCAGCAGACTCTTGGCTCTGTTCAGATGCTAATGCACCAAAGACAGAGGCTGATTGCTCCAGACACAGGAAGGATTCAAGCCGTGCTTGTACCTCCATAGCTGCCAGGGAGCACAACCTCAGGGCACAAATCCCTACAGAGACATATTTTGCTCTGCCCTTGCAGAGCTACCGAGCAGTGCTCTGGACTCAGTCTACAGCTGCAGTTCTCAGACGCTTTGGTACTGCACGAGGCAAGTGCCAAAGTAAGCATTTCTTTCCAAGTGCCTTAGTATAGCACATATATAACATTTTGCTCTATATCAGTTGGATTTGGTAGTTGGAACATGTAGGTGAGGTGCTGTTTTTAACCCTTTGGATATTTAGAGATCATTTTGTAGGTGTGTTTTCTGTACTTATCAGCAATGTGGGGATGTGTATGCTGAGAAGAAAGCTGGATGAGGGTCATGAATTCCTACAGGGAAGCAGCTATGGCTTCAGTACCTCTACTGTGCTGTTCCCTGGTGGCTTTTTTCTGGGTTCTACTAGATACAATGAGGAGCCCTTTCCTGCCCTCTTCTTCTAAGACCTTCTGAAATAAAAAGGCATTCCCTTATGTTCTCACTTTGCGTGTAGTTTCTCACTTGTCTCTGTGGGCAAGGACTCTGGTGCTGGAGGATACTTCTTCCTCCCAGATATTCTGATACTAGGTATTTTGATAAAGGAGCACAAGCTCTTGTCTGCACTTGTCTGTGAGTTGCAGGAGTGTGGAAAGGCCTCAGTCTTAGCCTAACCTGGCAGTGTGATGGTATTGTCCAGTAGATGAAGTATTGGGTCTGGTACCCCTAAGTTTTATTCCCTGCTCCGGCACTAGCCTGTTCTCACCTGCCCATGTAATGATAGTGATTTTCTGCAAAAGTGGATGGAAATAACTACACAAATATAGAATGGTAAAAATTGAGAATTATTGCTACAGCCAGGTCTCTTTCAGAAAAATATTTTAGGCCATGGTTCAGAATAAGCTGTGAATGTCCCATAACTATGCCTTGAAGCATCATTGGAACTGATCGGATTAAAACTGCCAAACTATTTGTTTTACATTTTTGGTTTTGTGTTTTTTTCCCCTCCAGGAATATATGATGGAAATGAACTTTAAGCAGTGGATGGTAGATTTTGTTAACCAGTCACTCTTGCAGATGAGCACTTGTGATGTGGAAAGCAAGCGGTATGAAAGGACAGAATTTGCTGAGTGTCTTGGAGAGATGAACCTGCGGTGGCACAGGCTGCAGGCGTTTCTGAACAGAAAGGTTTGACTGAGTTCTCATTGCTTTCTCTCTCACAACTCTGATCTTGCCTGTGCCAGTGCTCTGTATTTTGCAAGCACCCTTTCTGCCTGAGTCTGAAAACACTGTTGAACACAGAGAGACTCTCTGCGCTCTCTGCTGTCTGTCCATCCTACTGTCTCATGGGCAGCCTATGGAGCGGTCTCATAGCACATCAGCTATCAGGTGGTGGGCAGGCATCCAAGCCTCAGCAAGGTCTGGGAAGGTAAATTCTCCTGTAACTTGGGGGGGGGGGGGGGGAGTGGAAAAAA
>NW_010973380.1:2287148-2292992 GCF_000737465.1 Haliaeetus leucocephalus | reverse complement strand
TGGTGTGCTGGGGGGGGGGGGGGGGGGGAATGGACAAAAGCTGCTCTTTGTGACAGCCTGGGATTTACCCTAGTTGGCTGTATTAGGTAGAAAAAATAAGATTCCTCATATGAAGAAAATACAGTCAGTGACATGTCAACAAAGATGACCTATATTGAGAAACTTTTAAAAAGGAAGAACTCAGGGTAGTGTCTGCAGGTGAACCTGTTAGTGAAATCTGTTGAAGCTTTGGGGTACTGTGAAAGTTGAGGCATTTAAAACTCAATGGGAGAAAACACTGGATGGTTTGTGGAAAGGACAAGTGCTACACTGCTTGTTAACAAACAGCCAGGTGCTGCTCAACAAATGCAGCACCAAAAAAAGCAAACCACCCCTCCACATGCCATATGATGGGAAGGAGAAATAGGGATATATTAAGCTACCACCCGTTTTCTTTTTGTAGCAGTTGGATTTGCCAAAAAGTAATAATTAAGTAAGGAGTGTTGACAGCCATATTCATATGGGGACATATGACCCTGCTGGAAAAGGCACAGCAGGGATCGCTTCCCAGCCCTGCTCCAGCTCTCCTGGGTCACTGGAAATGAGTTACTCTGTGTCTGTGTCCTCCTTCTGCAGTAATTAAATACACTTTTCCCAACTGAGTGCTTTGAAGATCAGCAGTTGATAGGCAAATTCTACATGTAGACTAACTATACCAGCACATCTTCTGTGTTGCTCTGTAGAAAATCTGTTCCAGGCAGTGCCTCAGAATTACTTTATTCTAGTGAGGCTAGAAATAATCCATGCATCCAAGAGTAGATGCTGCTGCTTGTGTGCCCCGGTGCCCAGGAAAGCTAGTGTGACTCATTTGATATGGAAAAGACCAGGGGAAGGTTAGCATCCCAAAATGCAAACATGAGGCTGCTGGAACAAATCCCTCTACCAGCACATTCCTCTTTCACCTCTGTTTTTCTCCTGAATTTACAGGGCTTTGGGAGAAGCTGCCCTCCCTGAATCCAGATATGAAAACTGCTGATCGAACAGAAAATTCCCAAATTTTTCTGACTCAGAAAGTCTTCCATTCAGTTCCTGCACAATTGAAGATTTCCATTATGAAATTTCAATTTGGGGAGAGTGGGGGGGAAGTTATCTTCTCTAACCATTTTCAAGAAACTGCATTCTAGGATTTAATGGATCCTCAGGACCAGGATTGAAGATAGGAGGCCTGAGGTCCCATGCTCATTAGTAACTTTGTCAGCTGGGTTATAGGGAGAATGAGGTTTTCAGACTTCATATGAATGTATCTGCATAGCCCAGGGTCCCCCAACTTGTCAGGTCCGGAGACTGCCAGCTCCAGAACCTACACTGCCTTGTTTTCTTCTCAGGGAGAAGGTCAGATCCTCAAGAGCCAGTAAAACTTTTTAGCTTTTCCTTTCAAAATATTTTCTCTAAATAGTATTTTCAGTGCAAATATTGTAATCTCAAATTTTGTTATGGAAGAGGGAGCCCTGTTTCTACCCCACCTCTAGGTTTGAGTAAGTTAAAATAGTTCTGTAACTTTCAGATACAAGACCTGGAACACATTTTGGAGGATATTACTGAAAATGAGAACAAAGCACAGACTCTACGCAACTGGCTGGAAGCTCAGAGTGATCGACTGAGATCTTTACAAACCCCAGCAAGTCTGATCTCTGCACAGAACACATTAGATGATTGCAAGGTAAAGCATTATATGTGTGATACTATTGTAAAAAACATATTAGCACTTTGCTGAATCCAGACTAAAGAACTGCACAGATTTTAACAGAAAAAAATGTAAAGGAAGTTGCCATTTCCTAGAAGTATACTACAATGTAATTTTAATTAAAGCATGTTAGGTTCAGGTGATAAAAAGCGAGGTCCACTTTTAATGTGAATTACTAGCCATTTCCTAGAAGTATACTACAATGTAATTTTAATTAAAGCATATTAGGTTCAGGTGATAAAGAGCGACGTCCACTTTTAATGTAAATTGCTATTTTGTGGGGTTTTTTCCTGCAACTGAAGATGCATCTGTTGTTGTTCCATGGTATTTGGAATGTTGTGCAGCAATATTGTAGATCTTATTCTAAGATGCCTCCAAAAGAAGTAGTTCTCAGTTCAGCACAGCCATGGCAAAAGCTATCAATTCCATTAGTTTGAAGAGCTCTGTGGTAGAAGTGTCATGGAAACTACACAGTCCAATTTGGAAAAATAGCAACTCTCTCTACTCCTGCCCTAGAATGTAGTATCTCTGTGCCAGCCTCAAGAATCTGAGTGTCCTTTGGTTTTGTTTTGTTTTTCTAGGCATCAGCTCCCTCAAAAATTAGTACAGGTGCAGCCAGCTAATAATTGGCTCCTATAACTCTGACACTCTGCTGTTTACATTCAGTACAGTGTTCCCTCTATTTTTTAACACGGAATATTTGTTCTTTCATTGCCATGGTTACATGTCTCTCTCTTGTAGTAGGCTACTTTTATCACCTAGAGTGCTCTGTTACACACCGAGTTACTTGTCTTCTCTGAAGCGCTCTGAAACGTGTTGAGGGGCCAGAATGGAAGAAAGGTGCTGGCTATCTTTGACTAAAACACTAACCTGCTCATTAAAGTTAATTTGCTCAATAAAAATGAGGTCCAAATTTGAAAATGTTTTGGGGACAGTAAGTGGCGGGAAAAAAGGTTGTGGCTTTAAGCGTACTATTATAGGAAAATGTTACGGCCCATTTTGTGTACGGATATTTACTCATTTTGTGAAGAACTTATTGCTGCGCTTTCCTGAGCATGTCAAGACTAGCTTAAAATCTTTCTGACTGGGGGAGAAGTTATTCTCCCAGGCATCCCTATTGATTTCAGTAGGGTTTCTCCCATGGGAGACAGCCTCTGACTAAGAGGACAAACTGAGAATAACTTTCTAGAAGTTGTTAGGTTGTCAGGGATCCTTGTATTGCAAAGTCAGTTCCTTTCTTACCTTTGTCTGCTGGAGCAGAGGAGGACCTGAATGCTAACCTGCCCAAGGAAAAGTTCAGCTGCATTAATAGAAAAACTTTTTGCATCTGGAGAGGTACAAAGAGGCCTGCATGATGGCTGAGGAATTAGATCCTGATGATTTTCTTCCCAAGCATGATGTCCAGTGCTCATGCTGACAGTAAATGGACTGATTCTAGCTCTACCTGCAGGAGACTGTCTAAAGCAGCCACTGTCATTTTGAATTCTGTGAAGCAGTTGTTCTGTGTCAGAGTTGAAATGGTCGTGGTGGTGGTGTTGCATGGCTGAAGAATTACACAGAATTGGTTTTAGAGAAGGAATGTTTATCTAAGCTCCTCACACAAAAAGGTTTTTTTCTATGGTCTCATTGAAAGATCTTATCTATCTTCCTTTTTTTTTTTAATTTTCTCATTTAGGAGCTAGAAAATCAACTCACAACTAAATCCAGAACTCTTGATGAGCTCAAACAGAGTTTGGCTTCAAATGGTGGGGCAGAACAAACCCCAGAAGCTCTGTCTCATAGGATAGCTGAGCTCTGTGAAATGGTGGACAGCATTGTAAGCCAGGTAAAAGCTTTGTTTGCATTCAGATTTCCTCCAGTACATATTCTTACCACCAGTGTTATTAATCTTCTTCATGGGATGGCAGGAGCTGGTACAAAAAAGATGCAAAGTATTCCTTTCCATCTCCCAATGACTTTCATCCACATGCCTGGATGGCTTTCACGATCTTCAAATCCTATGTAGTTTCCAGTTTCTTCAAGGAGACTCTGGCAGATTGGTTTCCTGTGCAAATTGACTCCCCAGCAGTTTGCCTTTATAGTTATATTCTCCTTATACTTGGAACTGATCTTTTTTTATCTAGGTGTAATTGATAGGAGCATGAGATATAATAATGAGTACATTTATGGATTTAAATTTGTGATAATAAATAACCATATACTGTAGAGGTTTATATGTGATGCAGTGATTGTGTTTATAGTTAAGATTCCCTTACACTTTCTATTGTAAATGCCTTGCTTTTGTTCCTCAAAACTTTGTGAAAACTGAACCCTTTTGCTTGAACTCTTCCACATGAGATGTCGGTCCAGGATGGCTCTGCTGCTTCTTGTTTTAGATTTCAACAGAAATCGTGGCCATTTCTTACTAAGAAAGCAGAGAAATTTTTGTGTGTGCACATGATGAAAGTCTTTCCTTCAGCTGTAGAGCTGGCAATTGAAATTGGCAGGATTGACAGCCTAGTGCTTTTTTCTTCCTACAGTCACCATGGGTCACGTTAATTTTAGTATTTTTATGACTTAAGTATCTAATTTACAAACTGCAGAATGTTCTTACAGCCTAGTTGTCTGCATGTGCGATGAAACACCAAGTGCAGCTTTCTTCCCACAGGTGACTGCTCTCAGCAGAGCCAGGCTGTGATTTCAAATATAGGTCTAAGGAGATGTGATAGCTTGATTGTATTGTCAGTAGGTTGATCTCAAGACTGTGAGTCTGTGGCTGAGACATTTCAAGAGCACAATATCTTTCCATCTTCCTTGAGTGGGCAGTGATTAGTTGCAGGCTACAAAAAGCAATTAGAGATTCCTCCCACCTATACCATGATTCAAATGAGAATAGGGATGATTAATCCATCTACTCCTGCATGCCTGGAACTCGGATACTAGGATTCCATGATCCATGCAGTCTATTTAGCGTGCACTACAGTGTAGAAAAGTCTTCCTCTTCCATTGTGTGGATGCATAGTCATAACTGAAATCTGGCATCTGGCTTTGCCAGGTCCCATGGAGACATGCTTGTTTGCTTGCCTGGTTTTCATGCTCTTCTCAAAGCATCTGGTACTGGCATGACTGAAAATAGATATTGAACTAGACTAATGTTTTGTCTAGCCCAGGACATGCCTTATGTACTTTCCTGATACAGAAGGATAAAAATGGCAAATCAAACTGAAGGAGGACTGTTGGTTTGTGTTTGCAATGTCTGGGAGTGTGTGGCAAATGGAAACCATACTTGCCCCAATGTAGCTTAAATTACTATAGTAATGAAAGAGACATAGAAAACAAAGAGGATATCCATAATTTAATTTTATATGAGAATCCTGAAGTTCCTAGAACTGTTCAAATTTTCATTAAAAGGAAACTTGATCTCTGCACCAAACTATCTGGTTCCTAAGAAGATTAAGGCTCTCAACTTCCTCCCACTTCAAGTTGATTTTGGCAGGAAGGAATACACAGTTCGTTATTTCAGTACTTTTTACGTTTTAGGAGGTTCTGGAGTTGTGGCTGACAGTATAGTGCTACCCTGAACTCTGGTTAAATTTTTGTTTCCAGCAAATTCTTATAATTTGCTCTAAATACTGTTTACTGCTTCATTTGAAGCCTGCACACTTCCTTAACAAGTGGAAAAATACTCCAACTTGTGAAATTGTTGTGGATTGTCATGGAGTGAGCATTGCGCTTAGTTTTTTAAGTCAATATAAAGGTGATTTATATGTCAGGACTATCCAAGAAATAGTAACAAAAGTGGTTCGTCTGCAGGTTGCACAGTTAAAGACCTCAATGCAGTCAATACTGGAGCAGTGGAGAGTATATGATGAAATTTATGCAGAAGTCAGCCTGATGACAACAAGATATTTGTACTGCATAAACCAGTGCAAACCTTCTGTGGTGTCATTAGAAGCTTTGAAAAACCAGGTCAAAACTCTCCAGGTAAATCTACTGAAGTTGTCTTATTTCTGTACTTCCTTCTTTGCCTTTAAACAAACTAACTCCAGTGAAAAAAGACAGAAAAATGTATCTAGGCAACTTCCTCTTTATTACAGTGCCATCGAAGTCAGTGGATTTGGGGGGGGGGGGGGGGGTGGTGT
>NW_010973380.1:2096545-2287138 GCF_000737465.1 Haliaeetus leucocephalus | reverse complement strand
GGGGGTTTGGGGGGGGGGGGGGGTGTTTGGTTTTTTTGTTTGTTTGTTTACCTCCAGAGACACCAAGGACTATTTTTAGACTTTGTACATTATTTAGCACATAGGTTCAACTTCGGTGCAATTCAGGTACCAAGGTTCAAGAGAGAAGTACAGGTCAGCTGCTATCATGTCTGCCTTACTGTGGCCTAGCAGAGCCTCCATTTTGGATTGCAAAGATCCTTGACATTTTCGTCCTCTGCATGTGCTGGAAGGCAACCCCATATGAAGCACCAGGTCCTCATGCTCCTTTGCGTTACAGAGTCCAGGTAGACATGTGCACTCCACCACCATCCCTCATGCTAATGTCTACTTGGTCCATGTCTAATCCACATGGACAGCAGGAAGTTTAGCTGAAAATACAGCTGGCAAAGGAAAACCTAATGCCATCGCTGTATGTGTTTGCCTAAAGGTTACTCACCATTCAGGTGAAAGATGTTGGTTCTCAGCTCATTGGTCAAAAGGAAATTTGCCCTTTCACTTGCACTTGCCAGGGAAATGCCCTGCCATAAGGCTGTAGCATAACCTGGAAGGAGATGCCTGTGCATTGATGCTCGGACTCAGTGCAGAAATGAAGGAGACCTGGGAGAAAATTGGCAAAGGGTCCATGTCTCTAGATCCATGATTTGAATGATCCGCTTGGGGTACTATCTCCCAGCCACTGTGCCAGTGACCACTGACACATTTTGCATTAAAGCATCCTTCCACATAAACAGCACAGGAGTCAAGGTCCAGGACCCAGGATTCCCCTTCCCAAAAGCTGTGGCTGGGGTTAGGTGGGCACAGCAAGCCCTGGGGCAGAGCAGGGCGATCCCCAAGCCTGGCGTTTCTGATTGCTCCAGCGTGAAGTCAACTGTTCAGTCACTCTCCAGACAGCTGGAGTTCCCTGCGCAGCCTCTGAATGAGGCTGGACATAAATACCAGACGTAAATGCTCTGGATCATCCTGCTGCTCTGCTTGGCTGTTACAGAGTCTATTGGGGCATCTAGAGAGGCAGTCCAGCTGGCCCTGGGTCTGAATGTTTTACAGATATGGCTAAATCCCCTTACTTGTCTTTAAATGAGTGTTGAAAGGCTGTGTAAACACTCTGTGTTTTGGTGTAAATAAGGCCTGTTTTGGTTTATTTTCAACTCATATCAGAAGTGGTGCAGGACAGACAGAGGCTCTGAATCCTGGGCACATGTCTCTCGGCAGTAAAGCCTGCATAAGCGCTTTCCACCCTCACCTGGGGACATGTAATAAATGGAAGGAACTGGGCACCTTCTTACCTCCTTCCTTCCATCACCCTCATTGTTTTTAATCTGGATCAGTTCACAGATACGACCCCTGGCAGGGTTCTGCAATTGCCTGTATCAAGAGGGGGAACATGCATCCAGGGACAGGAGTTGTCAAGCCAACTTTACTGCCAGTAGAAATTTGCCTGAAGCAGTGGCTTAAAATAAAAACATTTTTGGTTTCTAGTGAATTAATTTAATCAGTTTAAGGCTGTGGGTTTGTTAAATGAGCTGTTTCTTTAAGAACAAATAAATTACCTCAGCTTAAAATGTGCCCCCTGATGACTTTTTAACTTGGACCATTTCACCTCTCTTTTAGCTTCCTAATTTTTAGGATCAGGTGTTACATTTTTCACAAACATTTTAAACTGTGCTGCAAACAAGTGGCATTATTGCCAACCTATCCCTAGCAATCTATAGGGGAAGCTATACATGTGTCATTCATCTCCACTACTAATTGCAGTAATCCATTTTGCAGTCTCTTCAAGATGAATCAGAGAACAGTGAAGAAAGTTGGGCCAAGCTCCAGGCTGCTGCCAGTAACCTGAAGAAGAACTGCTCCCCCTCCTTTGCAGAGATTATTGAACAGAAGTGCATGGAGGCACACACTAAGTAAGCTTGCAAAAAAGACCCCCAGTTATTAGTATTTATAAAAAACCGTTGCTGAGGCAGCACTTGAATGTCTGTCAGATTTTTAAATCTATATTAATATGACTCACCTGTCTAAGGGTACCTGTGTGAGCAATAGTTGGTACTACCTTTTTTGTGATGGATCACAGAGCACAAAATGGTGCTGTGTCAGCGGGCTTTCAGTAACATGGGTATGAATGCAAAGAAACTCCCACAGGAATCCTACACCAAATCATATTCTGGAGGAGAATCTACTAGGAAAATGCTCTCATCCTTTGATATATTGGCAGGTGGAACTCAGTAAATGAAGAGATCACAGATCAACTGCGTGCAGTGCAAGCAACCCTGCAGCTTTGGGAGCCCTTTGATACTTTATGCACTGAGGCAGCAGCCAAGTTACACCAGCACAAAGAGCAGTGCACTCAGCTCTTGGATGCTCAAATGCCTGAGGATAATATGATAGAGACCCTGAAGCAGAGGATACAGGATATAAAGGTACATGAATGTGTTTCTGCTTCCCGGTACAAACAGGATTTATTTTTGAGAAATAAATTAAAATAACACCTTCTTCCCCCCTCCTGCCCCAAATCCAGTCAATGGAAAACATAAAATCTGTGGGGTTTTTCCATTAACAGGCACCTTTGTATTTCCTTTAAATACTTTGACCAGATCCTGAGACCAGACCAATCTTGAGTTAGCATAGGATGAGAAGAGAGCAGAAGGAAGCAATCATATTCCATATCTGCCTGTTTCTGCTCTATGCAAAGAATCAGGCCTATGTTGGAAAGGACCATTAAACCAAAAATTATTTACTTTATGGGGCACTGTTTGGGAGAACAGATAATACCTATTAGAACAATAGCTGGGGAGAAAAGACCAGTTTTCCAGAACACAGGACCACCTTGAGGTCTTCTACAGTCTTCAGATTGATTTTATTTGAGTTTGGTACTTTTTTTGGCCAGGTCTGATAAGTTCACAGATTTCTGAGCTCATTAGATTATTCTAAATGCTTCTGACTTTAGGCAAATAAGATCTCATGCTGAGATCACAGGGTGCATTTGACTCTCTCAGGCAGCAAAGCTGTCATTAGGTTCTGACTGCTTTCAGACTGCAGTAAAGAAATATAATAATCATTTCAGGACAGAGCAATGATTCATCATGCTTTATGAACCTCTAGCCACATATTGGAAGAAGTCTAAAGTACTCCATTTTGCACATGGCCAATTAAGAAACTTTACATTATGGGAAAGAGAACTCATATATTTCTTCCTGTGTCAGAAACAACTGAGAGCAGCAAAGCTTAGACCAAAACATTTTCACTTTCTTCTGATCTATTAGTGGCTGTGACATAAATTCATCAATATGTCAGCAAAAAGGCATCACATTTTCTGGAAATTTTTGGGAGGAGTTTTGCACCTACTAAGCAAGGCAAGACCACTACAGTGCTATAGCACAGTAGATCGTATCCTACTATGTGTGGGCAGGACACACGGAATTTATAGGGTTTTTTTGAAAGTGGTGAGTTAGAAGAATGGGGATCAGCGATATGGCTTAGGAGTTACATGTATTTGAAAATATATGTGCATTACAAAACTGTATTTTAATCTCTCTAATCTTTTCCTGTAGTTTATATTAGGAAAGATTGTGGTTTTATGGAACTCTGTTGCCACAACAAATAAAAATAAAGTCCATATATAGAGAGTAAGAAATCAAAATGGGTTATTTACTAAATGGCTGAAGTGGCAGTTTACAATATGATCCATTCCAAAGACAGGGGTTAGGAACTAAGAGCCATTTTGCAGTTTAGGGAAACAGGTCTGTTCTTTGCTATCAATCAGAAGTCTTTGTTCATTACTCACAGAAAAGACAATATACAGTGACAAATTCCAGGGGGTTTCATGGCTAAACATAAATAACAGTTGTCCAGATTAAAAAAAAACCAAACAAACAAGTACATTGAACGAGTATAAAATGACTGCCTTTGTTCTTGTACTGCCTTTAGAGTTTAATTTTATAGGATCTTTTCTGTAGCATTTCTCATCTGCAGCATGGGCCAGTTTCTCCATGTGCTAGTGTAAATCCATTCTGTAGAGAGGGATATTCTGATTTCTCTCCCTAATCTCCTCTGCAGCAGTAGTCTCCCACTGCCTGAAGTCACTGGTGTTCCATTGAACTTTGAACTGTGCCTTTCCCAGCATTAGAGTCAATGGAATCAGTTCCCATTATCCTCTGAGCAAAAGACTGAAGCCTTCACCATAGCTGAATTTGGCTCCCAGAGGAGATCAACAAAAAGAGCTTAGTTACAGCAACAAAAGATACTAAATGAAAATGGCACATGAATGACGATCTGATGCATTTGCTGACTTCTTTTTCTTTCCCCTTCTCTCATCAGAATTTACAGCATGGCCTTCAAAACATAGCAGGATGCCGTACCCAGATTTCTTTGCTGGCTGATAGGATAAAACAGCAGGCTGGAACAGCTGCACAAGCCATTCTGTTGGAGAAGCTGCAGCCACTCCAGAGAGCATCCTATTTGGAAAAAATGTTGCAGAGGAAGTTAGATGAATTTG
Organism: Haliaeetus leucocephalus; assembly: GCF_000737465.1. Lineage (NCBI taxonomy): Eukaryota > Metazoa > Chordata > Aves > Accipitriformes > Accipitridae > Haliaeetus > Haliaeetus leucocephalus. Next base: position 2,282,628 of record NW_010973380.1, on the reverse strand, counting down.
AGGTATTTTTTTGAATATTAAATTAGCTGTCAGTGTGAGGTAACTTCTTCGCTACAGCCCTGTGTGAGCTACCTTCTTCACTAGAGCCCTCTAGTTCTTGAATTGAAATTAAATTTCAATAAAATAAAACTTGAAAGTATGATCAACTACATAAAGAAATAATACATGAAGCCAGAGGGACAGATGAAGGAAGGGTTTCACTCTTCTTACCTGCTTGTGTTGCTCTAACAAGCCTTTGTAAGTGGACCTATTATAGTCAAGCAGTACGGGACCCTCAGATGATTAAAGGTTAGGAAACGTATTTTTATTCTATGGACTTTGAAGTAAGTTGTAAACTTTCTCAGCTCTGCCTTTGAAAAAACCTAATGGCTTCAGTTTGCTTTGGTAAGAGTGCACACAATGTACCCAAAATCAAACAGAAAACTGTGGTCATTTGATGTAATTTTGAAGACCAGATTCACATCCCTGTTCAGGCAGAGTAGGGAGGGACCCGGAGCCAGTTTCCCTATATGATGCTCTGCTCTCAGGAGTGCTGTGGGATTGACTTCTCCTCTGCGCAGGTATTCCTAAGAAAGCTTCCATGTAAATGTACTGCTGTACGTTTACTGATGTAAAACTAGTCTGTTCCTATGAAAAAAGTCTGGTTTCAATGAATTGTTCTGTTCTAAAGTAAACCCAAATTCATCAAGAAATTTTCAGCCAGCTCTATTTATGACTCCATCTACCACCACAGTTCAATGGCTGGAAGCCAAATATCTTTGTGAAGGTGACAGATTTCTCATATTCCCTGTGAACTTCTCACTCCATGAAAAATTTCATTTCTGGGTAGTCATTTGCTGTGGTGTAACCCTGTAGTGTTACCACAGAACTGTCTCTCTCCCAACACCAATTTTTTCCATTCATTCCTTATAAAAATGTTGCTGTTTCAGTATTCTTAGAGATGTGGAGCTTAATTCTTGCAAGAAAGAAAAAGTTTTCCCAGTGCTCTTCTCCCTGACCCAAAGAAACCAACCTAGTGAACAGACAACTTGAATTCCAGCCCTACTTATTTGTCTCCACAGAGCTCATGTGAGCTGCACAGCCTTGGCTGTAGGCACAGGGGAGCAGGCCCTTATATATGTATAGCTTAAAGGAAGCTCATTTTCACAAGTTTCTTCCCTCTGATAAGCTAAGTTTTGGCTTTCCAATTTCATAATAAATCAAACAGCCCAAAGCTACAAAAAGGTATCAGAGATGCCCCTATTCCTTCCAGATAGATATGAATCTCTCAGGGTTTAGAGATTCAGTTTCTTGCTTTGTGCTTTGGCTTAAATTTTCCCCTTATCCAGTGCAAAACCAGCAAAAGTTCAGTGAGTGAGTTACAAATACATTGGAATTTGGATTTAACATCTGTTTGTTTTCTGGTGATACTGCTTATTGCTCCTTTTTGCATATTGAATATGTGTATTAAATCATAATTAACATAAACATGCAATATTCACCCTAGTTCAATCTTTCACAACTGGAGGATTTCAAGAACTGCCTTGAAACGCTGGAGGGTCACGTCCAGAATTGCACAGATGCCTTCGATAGCCTCTGTCTAGAGGGAGAAACAGACAACTCAGAATTGCTCATGGTACGTTTGGATTCCCAAGTACAAAAAGATACTACTCAGGATTTAAGCGTCTGAAGGATACCAGCTCCTGCCTACTTCAAGAAACGCTTTGTGTCCTAAGTATCGTAGTTATAGCACTTCCATCTGAGTAACTATAATCTCATCCAAAACACAAAAGCAATGATTTAAGTTCATAAAAACTCTAGATATGCATTGCAGGCCAAATGCCTGCATGGAGGGGAGGAAAATCACCTACATTTGGGGTTGATGGGAGATCTTTTTCCCAGCTTTGCTCTGGAGCTACCCTGTTGTCCTCAATGTAGGGTACAAAGTAAATCTGCAAGTACCAGCTCCTGAGTATCTGTTAGTACTGTTGGAAAAGTGGGCCCTGTGTAAGGGTATTGAAACTTTTTTCTTAACACAGAAATATGGGGGGGGGGGGGTAGGGTAGCATTTTGGATGCATAACGTTCGGATACTTCCTACAGAAGAGAAATAGGCTTCTCTATTTCTTTGAAATGAAAGAAAGGCAGTATTTTTTGCAATTAATTTTTTTTTTTACTTCCAGAATCACACGCTGGAGCTTGCTGCACTTTCTCCAAGCATAGAGAGTTTGAACGAAGCAAGCATTAAGCTGCCACTCAGTGACTTCACCCTGAAGAAAATGCAGAGTCTGACTCGGCAGTGGAATCAGAAAACAGCAGCTGCTCTGGAACGCTGCAGGTCCGAAATGCAAACAAAAAAATCCCTACTAACTGTTTCCTTTTCTGTGAGGAAAATCAAAACCAAATTAAAACACGGCAGGTCTTGCAATCTGTTCTCAGGTTTCTCAGGGGCTTTCCAAGTTGAATTCCTGCCCGTTCAATTTACTTGATTATTCAGTGGCTATTTGTATTCCAAGTCACTTGAAGCAAAAATCTGGATGTTCATAGGTGAAGAAGGTAGCAAAGTGCCAAGCAAAACCCTAATATGTTAGTATTACTAGCCACCACGTTAGACCGCATGCAAACATATCCAGAAAAACAACCAGCAACACAGTAGTTTCTGATTATTCCTTTTGTTTTACAGTATGCTTGAGGGAACTCAAAATGACGATAAGAAATTCCTTCAAAAATGTGAAAACTGGATGAAATTCCTAGAAAAAATGAGAGAGGCCTTAAAAACAAATATTCCAGGACGGTTTGAAGAACTGCAGGAGCAACAGAGAGTATATGAGGTAAAGCTAACTCTAAAAATGGAAGCATCTTGAATGGTGAAGGTGGGGGGAAATCACTAGAAAATGCTATGCCTTTTGAAATTAGATCTGGGCAGAGTTTTACACAGCATTTCGCTCTTGAAATGTGGCCTTGTACTTATTCAGAGGAGAACTTTGAAATGTGAAAATCCTTTTTCAAAATGGATGGATCCCTTTTTGCAGGGATCAGACCTTTAGGAGTGCATCCTCAAGTGTTGTGTCATGTAAGTCCTAGATTTCTCCAACCCTGAGGTTACTTGCCTGTCTGCCTGTCCCAGAGCACTGAAGCCTGTGGCAACTAGCTAGGCAGTTTGCTGGTGATCTGCCAGGAACCTTACCAGTTTCTGGAAGAACTGCATTTAAAACAAAATGTTTTCACATGTGGATGCAATTCTAAGCAAAGTGTCTACAGACGTTGTCCTAGTGGCGGGAGAATGGAAAAACAACCAAAATACAGAAAAAAAACCCCAACATAATCATGTGGTAAATGCTAAACATCATGAACTGTTTGGGTGAGCTTTGTGCTGCCACAGTGGAACACAGCTACACACTACCCAAACTAATGTGGCTAATTCCACGGGGTGTTAAGTCTCTGCATGTCAGTGATATTTATTAGGGTCCACAGAAAGTTATTTTCTCCTTTTTCTTGGACGTCTCCAAATAAATTCATTCAGTGCAATGAAATTATTTATAGAATAAACTTTTGCTCATTGTGATTAAGAGTAAATTCACCCTTATATGTAGCTTTTTTTATATACCTTTTCTATGGGTTTCTCTCTAGATTGCATTTCTCATGAATGAGTCCAGCAAACTTTAGGCTTCAGATTACCTTAACATACACCTCCTGGTGGGTTCTGCTGTCACATGTGTGCAAATTCCTCCTGGTATTCAAAAAGCATGGAATCTTTTAGTATGCATTTGACACTAACGCTTGAAAATAATAGAGCTTTCAGCATTTAAAATTAAATAAATGCTGAGAGAGGAGCAGAACCAGCTTTCATAGCAAAGGTTGTTCAGTGAATAGTTAAAACTGTTGTTCTCACGGTATTTTCAGATGCTGCAAACTGAGATTTCCATAAATCAGCAGACATTTAATTCCATCATAGCAAAAGTTCTACTCTCCTTGGAATCCGGAGAAGCAGAGAAAAGGTAATCTATTTGTTTTTCTCCCTAAGATTTTGGTAATTCAGTGAATATGCTCTCTTCCTTGGAGTTGGTATTGAATCTTTGCTCTCATGAGGACATAAACCCAAATTTTGACTGGGTTCACTCTTTAAATAACCTCCTGGCACATTTTGCAAAACTGTGAGGAGGTGCAATGAGAAAGAAACACAGGTGCCCTTGCCAGGCTGTATTTTGGATAATAACTAGATGTTCCGCCTAACAAAAATAATTGCTCCTGAACAGGAGTCTTCCCTGTCTACTGCTACCCTGCAGTTGTTGAAACTATAACTGTGGTTGAGAAGTTACCTTCTTACAGACTGTAATGAGGATGCTGCATATGAAGGATCCTTTCTCCCTTTCTAGACCTCTCTACTTTTTAAAGTGCAGAGGTGTGAGGTTATCCCTGTTGCCCCTAGGGCATTGAGTCATCGGCCAAGCAACCCAAAACATTTGGTAGCTAAACCTGGTTTTTATCAGTCTGATCTTATACTTCTCTCTTAATCAATGTAGAGTGAGAAGCAGCAAGTAATATTTGTGAGCAGAGGTTCAGCTGCCTCAGGCATTTCTGCTGTGAACACGTTACCCCTCTCAGCCAGAGCTTGCTGCTTCCAGAGAGTAGGCAGGACACTATGTGCTCTCCTCAGCCACTTCAGTATGAAGTCCGCAGCTTGGCTTAAAGCTGCCAGGGAAGGTAGGGCTAAACTAAGCAAAGCTGCTGGATCTTTGTATTGAAACTAGCCCCACAAACACGGGTGTTTGTGTAAGAGCTAATCTTACATGGCCATGGCTTCCTGCAGAGGAGCAGAATGGATAGATGGGGGTTGTCTTAATTACTCCAGCTAGATCTGCTGGATCATCTAACCATGTTGTAGAAGAGGCAAAAAAACTGCGTTGAATGGGTTCAATAACAACACATAGCCTTTTCACTTTGCAGTTAGGTCCCGCTGCTGTAGGATACAATGGTGGTTGAACTCCCACTTACAGGCTGGTAGAAGCACAGGTCAATTTTGCAGCATAATCAGAGACCTTGTCTCACTTGCATTGACCTTCTGTTCTTCAGAAAAGTGTTTAGGGCATATTGCTTTTGTGATTGCGGTACTGTATGTTGCTATACCACAATAGCAAGAATGACTTGCATTATCCATCCTTGTATCATGTAAAATGTTTTTTGGATTGCTTAAAAGACAGAATACAGAGAGCAGGGCTGAGCTTAGGGCTGCATAGAGCTTTTTGCATAGTTGGGTATTATAACTGGAATATAATGTTGCAAATGGAAATCCATCACAATTATTGTAAAATGCAACCTTGAGGTAAAAACATTAACACTGAACACTTGTCATTTTCAGAACGGAGTTTATTTCCAAGCTCACATTGCTGAAAGAGCAGTGGCAGAATGTTATCTGGACGGTTCAGCAGAGGAAGAAGGATATCGATGGACTCGTGAGCCAGTGGCAGCTCTTCAGGAGTTCCCTGCAGAGTCTCAGCAGATTTCTTGCTGATATAAACAGCTTCCTCATAGCTGTGAAGAGCCAGGACTGCTATAGCCTTTACCAGCTTAGAAATCTAATTCATGATTTCAAGGTACTGTATTTATTTCTCATAAATCTAAACTCTGTGGGTTTTTTCTCAGACTGAAACAACTTCTGTCCAGTAAGGTAAAAAGCTTTAAAATCACATGCTTTCTGGGGAAAAATAATTGCTGACAGTTTTTCTTAAAGCTGAGCACAGATGAGAAAACAGTGACATTGTGAAGGGCTTATTATACTAGGAAAATTCCTGGTCAACGTTGTCTTTTAGTAGCCTTGCATGCTTTAAAAATATTACTGATATGAACACAGAAATGCAGGGTGCCAGGGAGATTAGGCAGAAACCCTGGTCAGCAGGTAGCCTCTAGGTCTCTGTGCACCTTACTGACATGGCTGCTGTATGCAGACCTTGCAGTTTGCCTGAAGGAAGCAGGCATATACCCGGCAAGACAGGCCATATGCGTCCTGTGTGCGCAGGGATGGGCAGGAGGTTTCAGGAGCAGAGGATAAAGCACTTGCAATGGGGTCTGTCCTTGGAGCCACCACTCCAGGGTGCACAGGATGCACAGACCTGGGCAGTTCTTCAGGGCAGTGAGTGCATTTTACATGCAGTGGAAAAAAATATATTCCTTTGTTAATTTGGGGTATCTGGGTATCTTTCACTCTATAGATTCAGCCTGTGAAAAGCTGTTGTAGAGCTTTATAGATCAGAAGGTCAGAAAGAATCTGATTCTTCTGAAATAAAAAACATAGCTAGGAGAAGATCTATTCATTACTCTTTCGTGAATGTGAACAAACTAGTGCCTTGTAACTCCCTTTGTGAGCCAGAAGTGCGCTTCTAAAGCTTGTTAAGAACAGGTTAGAAACTTAAAATTTTTTTATTTTTTTTTTTAAAGAGTAAAGCAGTGATTCTTCAGAGGTGGCAAGCCATGTACTCCTTAATCATCGATGTCGGGGAGAAGTTGCGCACCGTCTCCGATACCGAGACCAGCGCTATTCTCCAGGAGGAGCTCAGCCAGTTACAGCAGAGTTGGGGGGACACCCAGGTCCAGCTGGAGAAGAAGAAGATGCAGCTCAGTAGCACCCTACAGGTAGATGATGCCCTCCCCAGGGAGGAGCGGCACCTGCTTCTCTGGCATTGGGTCTTGAGAGCTTCCTGCCCCACCATCCACAGGGCTGAGCTTTGTAGCAACAAGGCAAATAGTGAGCTGCTGCTTGCTGCAGAGAGGCTCTGAGGGAAGTGCCTGTCACGTGCCATCAGGGCTTGTGGGAAGCTAAAACTATCGTCCCCTGATTCTCCAAAGGAAAATGGTGTTGGCATCCATTTGTTGCTACAATGGATGTTCCCGCTCTGATTATTCTCATGCTCCCCATGGCCTGGAGCTCTCTCCTGCTTTGGGCTGTGAAGCCTGAGCTAAAATTTAGCTTAGAGGGAGTTAGCATGACTTGTTGCTCCTCCTGTTGCACCTCTAAACGGAAGGGCAGGTCATATTTATCTCCTTAGAGCAATAAATTTGCTTTCATGGCTAGACAGCACATACCTATGTCTTAAAATTGAATACCATCATCGATATGATCCCCAGCCCAAAAACTATGCTAAAAGCCTCTCAGGTTGGACAAAACAAAATTAGCAGAAATGCTCTGTAAGACAAACCTTAAATACAAGAAAGGGTGCAAGTTCTTCTGTAAATCCATGCACCAAATTCTTGTGGGTGGTAAAATGTATCAAAAAGAAAATCCAAATAACCAGAGCACATAATTATTAATTTCAGTGGGTTGAAGAGGCTATTTTGTAACATATCCATATGGTACAATATGTCATGATAAAGTGTCTTAACCTTTTATAACTTCTTTGGGCCTCCTTGAGCAGAGTTGGGACTGCTGTGAAAAGCAAACCAAGGAACTGGAAAGCAGGCTGGGAGAGCTGAAGGAGAAAGTAAAAGATCCCCTTCCACTTGAACATGAAGAGCTCTACAAAGCCAAGGAACACATTAAGGTATTGAACAGCCATATTGTATTTAAATAGATGTAGTCTTTGCACAACACCTGATCCCTGTAAAATCAGTTTTGCCTCTTACCTGCTCTTCAGTGACACTGGATTTCTCTCCTTTATACCATCCTGATTGCTGCCAATCTGCAAAGTCCAGCTGACCAAGAAGATTACAAGAAGAGTAGTAGTGTTTGGATTTTTTTTCCTGCTTCTGCTCCCGTTCCACAGTCTGAATTTATAAAATAAGCAGTTCCTCAAACAAAAGGGAAAAACTCCCTGGTCTCAGCTCAATTGGCTGCTATCCTAATGGCTGAATCTCCCTTTTTGTTTTCCAATCCATTTTGGACAGGGAGCTCCTCAGGCAAGAGATCTCATAAGTCTACAAAGCACCGTGCACACCTGCGGGATCTGAGAATAATTAAAGAGAAGGAAAATTAAGAGTAAGGGAGTGGCAAAAGCCCTTGCAGGCCATAGTGCACCATGAAAATTAAACGGCAAGGAAAGCATTTCCAAGGGATAGGAGACATTTTGTCTGGACTGGTCAGTCTTTCATCATCCTTTTATGAAGTGAATTGTTGACCTATGTAGTGGGAACAAATAAGCTTATTAACGAGCCAAGGCTTTGAACTCATTATCAGCTGTCTGAAATCTTCTTTGTGAGTGCTGGCTGCCTTTCCCACGGCAGCAGTCTTGCTGTAGGCCTGAATTATTAGTGAGGTGGCAGCACACGGCTTCTGCCTCTTACTCCAGTAAGAGAAATTCAGCCGCAGAGGCGTCAGGGTCAGACAGTGCCAGTGCAGTTGCTGCTCTTGGGTGCCACGGTATAATAAAATAAAGGACCAAAATGGCATGGGGGAGAAGGGACCGTCTTTCCTCGCCCTGCATTTCAGTCTTCTATGGGATAAAGCTGTTTTTTCTCTCAGGCCTGGACCTTGTACGAGGCTAGCAAAGTCCCATGAAATTCCATTGTTAGCTCCATTAATGCAGGGATGTGACCCTTTTAAAAATACATAAATGCATGTGTGCGCATCTGTAGGCAGTAATTTGTTGTGAGCTCAGGTAAACTTTAGTCTCAGGTTTGTTTGGGTTTTTTCCTCCAGTGTTGAAGCAGATACGATTTTTTTAAAATTTTTTTTATTTTTTATGATTTAGGTAAGTGACTGGATCAAAAGACCTGTGAAAATGTTCGTAGGGCTTGGACCCAGCATACTTTTCCTGATACCAACACTCACAATTTTTCCCTTTAAAATGAGACAAATTGGATCCTCTGTAAGAGTGGTTTTTGTTAGAGGAGCCAGTGACTCTTCCCAGCAACCGCCTTGCAAAATGGGACCTAGTACTTCGTGTGTGGAGTATCATGTTTCCCAGCTGCATGCAGTGGTCTGTCTGCTTTTTAGGTGACAATTTTAACACCGATAAGGAAAACGCATAACCTTGTTATAAGGGGAAAGTGAAGTCGGGGGAACAAAGCAGAAGAGAGTGTTTCTGTGAATGAGCAGTTTAAAAGCTCCACATCTGACAAATCTGATGAAGTGCCTGTGAAATCATTTATTAGAGGAGACTAATTTTATTTTTTTAGCGTTTAAATAAATAACCTGAAATTGGAACAAATGCAGGTGGAAAGCAACTTGGCCAAAATAGTAATAAGGAAAAAAAAAAAAAGAAACCCCAAAGAATTGGGCATGTTCCTTCCCGGCTGTGAAACCCCGAACGCTGCCCTGCAGCATGGGGAGCTGCAAGGGCTTAGGCAGCGTTTCGACACTTTTGGATGCATCGGGGGCGGCTGCCGCACCAGTGAATCAGCAGCGGCTCTGCCCTGGGCTCCAGTGGGCTCCCAGTCAGGACCCGAGCCAAGCACCCGCGGACCCCATCCAGCCCGGCCGGAGAGCGCTGCACAAGCGGCTGCACATTCCCCTCCCCTCCTCCCCCACAGGCCAGGCAGGGGATTAACGAGCAGGTTTGGAAACCAGAGGAGCTTAGTGCCAAGGCTTGTGCTGGGTGCCTTTCCATGCAGGAGCTGGAGCAGTCGCTGGCGGACTGGGCCCACGACATGAAGGAGCTGCGGGCCATGAAGGTGGAGCTGGCTCACTGCATCCTCACCGAGGACATGATGGTGCTCAAGGAGCAGGTGGACCATTTGCACCGGCAGTGGGAAGAGCTCTGCTTGCGAGTAAGTCTTCTGCCTCCTCTGGGGTTTTATAGCGGAATATTCGTAGGACCTGGCAGAAAAGGGGAGCAGGTTCTCGGGGTCGGCTCACTTTTCCAGTCTTGGGTGGGGATGGGGCTTCTCCTAGTGCAGCTGACCGGGGCCGAAGTTTGCACTTTGTTTCCTGGACACAGACCGCTGAGAGATTTTTCTTTTGCAAACCCTTTGTAACTAGCGAGTGCCTGAATTACAGAGAGCTCAAATGCAGCTGTTTACTGAAATAGGTGGCTTTGTTCTGGGCTGCCGAAGGTTGGGGGGGCGGGGCGGGAAGAGGGATAGACACAGGAATTGCCTGAGGGCATGGGGCAGGGAAAGGAAGGGGGAAGGCTTTGCAATCTGATGTTAAAAAGAAAAGCGCCAGGAGAGTTGATAAAGAAAACTTCGATCTGTTTAAATACCGACTCCTTGGGTTTAAACACATTAACAACTGACTTGTCTTTTCTGTAGCAGTAAAATACTGTGAAACATTTGCATTCTTTGTGGCTTGTTGCTGTATTACACTTAATTTAGTGCTGCATGTAAAACTGCTGGGGAACATTTACCAGCAAAGTCACATGAACTTGATTCATTAGGTTATTATGCAGTTTGAATGTGTGTTTACTTTGCCCCGTTAACAGGATTGGAAGAAGTAAAATGCTTCGGGGTCTTAAGTTACTCTGGATGGCTCTACGTGCCAGCAAGCAACTCTTGCCTCTCTTTACTCACAAGTCGATAGCCTTTATTTTACAGTTTGTAAAGACGTAGTGAAGCAAGTTAGTATTTTGTGTCTAACTCGGGCAAAAGTAAAGCAATCTTGGTGGAAATATTGCCAGAGTAATGAATAGCTATGCTTATTTCACAAACTTTGGTGTGATGAAATAGTTATTGGGGTTTATTTTTTGCATTGCAACAAGAAAGAAGAGTTTAGTATCTTTGCCTTAAACTGGACAACCGTCTAGTTTATAAATAACTTTGTTGTTTTTCCTTTTTTGGTGAACTGCTGATGCCTGCTGTTTCTACTGTGGTGAACAGCCCTGAAAATTAAACTATCTTTTGTATGTACCCTACTACAGTCTATCCAAGTAGTAATTTCCTGTAGTAATTTCAGATTTTATTCAAAATTTTCATTTTAATTTCCTGTGGGAACAACGTTTAGTTCAGTCTGTCTTGGAGAGAAGAAAGGGGTGACATTAATGTGGCTGTGTTAAGCACAAAAAAACCTGTAGTGGGAGGAATCTATTCAGTGCTGGAGCAGAGAGACATACTGAAATGTTTACACAGCCCTAATGACCCTCTGGAGAGCCTGCACTGATGCTCAGCGCTGGACACGAGGGTAGGAAAGCAGACTCCATCGGTTCTGCTGCTAGCACGACTGCTTTGTTTGGGCTAACAAATTACGAGGAGTCAAGACGTATTGTGTGAAGAAAGATCTGCAGTATAAATGCAGAGAGGTGAAGGCCTTTAAGAGCGAGACGCGGCTGCAGCTGTCAGGGCCGCGGGAGCGGAGCAGCCAGATGCCTGCGCCGGACTGAGCAGGGACACAAACACACTTAGTGAGCAGATGCACTCAAGGGATTAGCGTTTACATAGCTGCCCTTGCAAGGCACATGTAGGTCAAAGATTTAACTATTCGTATCGGCGAGTATCCTGTCCTATTGAACACTGGCGTATGGGTTGGGCCTGCGCCTTGATATTCTTTTAGCCTCTCGGGAATGCTCAGATTGCTCCTGCATCATGCTGTGGATGCAAAATGGAGCTGGTACCGGGGCAGCGGGTCTGAGGAGAGACTTCTCAAAGCAATGGCTTGAAGGGCTCGTGTTCCTAGAAGCTCGTCTGGGATTTTTTGGCTTATGCCTGGTTTACCCCCAATCTGTGCTGCTTAGCCAGCTAAAAGGTGCTTCCTGCTCTTAAAATCCTGCCTTTCCCCATGCTTAGCAGGCAAAAATGGAGTCAGGATCATTTCAGGATTTAACAGCGGTTTTGCTGACACGCATAGTCTCTTCTTCCACTGACCAAATTAACTCGTCTCCACACATGGGAGATGCTGCAAGTGGCAGCAGAAGGATGAGGGATTTACCCTTCATACGTCTGAGGCCGAGGGTACGAGGGAGCATCCCAGAGCAGAGGCCCTCTTAGGGAGACTTTCTGAGGTCCCTGGGGTCTCCAGGAGACTTCTTCCCATTGAGAACTTTGGGGATTGTTTCCCTGTGTCCCAAGGCAGTGCTTTTGGCCTCATCTCTTTGCTTAAATCAGAATGAAAGATTTAAAAATCACTTTCACCTCCCCATAAAAGCAATGTAGTGGGAGATCACATGGTGCCTCCTATTTTGATCCTGGTGTTACGTGGAGCTGGTCTTGCTTCCACACTACACACTTAAACTTCACTCTGAGGTACAAAATAGTTTTAGAGATTAGTCTAGGAGAATCAGTAATGGAATTTCGAGGAGTCATATGCTGTGTAAGGTGCATATGAGATACGAAGAGGGAATGTTTCCAGCCGTGGGGTGATATTTATGGTAGTGATTCACAGCCAAGGCAAGCAAAATATTATGCTCAGTCTTTACAAAGTTTATTGGTGAGGATGAAGGGCTAGTTGTTTGTCTTGTTCTCTTTTAGTAGAATTGTACAATTTTTCACTTCCTTTGTCCCATCTATCTTAGTACAGGAATCTATCAAAGTAGATAAATGAATACAAATATATATTTAAGACCCCTAGGCTAGAAATCAGCATTATTAGCTAGTAGAAGAGTGACCCTGCTTCTTTCTGAGATGTTGGAGCAGTGATAATAGCTTTGCTGGTTCAGGCAGAATCAGACCTTAATTTCTGTCTAGACAATTTGTTTATCCATCCTGGCAAATGTAATTTTGAGGGAAAAAATCCATAGTTTTCAATAAAAAGCATAGATTCTTGATGTTGGGGGTTTTTTTGGAAGTCCTCCAAGAACTGGTGAGCAAATGGAGAGAAAAGAGGAAGGTTTTTATAGAGATAAAATAATTGCAGTCAGTAGTTGCAAAGTTTCTCTTACAGTTGCAGAAAAATAAGAACTTAACCTAGGTATTATTTCTCTTGTGTTATATATGAGACAGTACTAAACAGTATTTAGTAATTATATATTTTGTATTCCTTTTTTGTTTGGCATTTTCAGGTTTCCACGGAGTAACAGTTAAATTGTTACATAAGCTCATTATTTATAAAACTGTCACTCAGTTTAATTCTTCTGAGTGAGAGAATCTGGTCTTTGCAAGTCAACTTTTGGCCCTGCTATCCAAAATGAGATGTAATAACAGTCTACTTGCTGGCTTTGTAAAGAAAGCTAGAGATACTTGATAACTGCTTCTGCAAAATGGAATATGATCAAATGCACATTAGAAAATAGAAGGCTCATAATTGCTGGTTTCCGTCCTAAGAATGATGTTGCCAGCAGTTAATGTGTGTGCTTATCCATAGGTATCTCTGCATAAACAGGAGATCGAGGACAGGCTCAATGCGTGGATTGTGTTCAATGAAAAGAATAAGGAGCTGTGCTCCTGGCTGGTACAAATGGAAAGCAAAGTGTTGCAGACTGCAGATGTTAGCATTGAAGACATGATAGACAAATTGCAGAAGGTAAGTAGTAACGCCACTTTTCTTCAATTGCAGTCTTGATAGCTCATTATAGAGACACCACTCCTCAATTCTTCCTTGCCTCTCAGAAGTGATACGTGATACAAAACCAGCACCAGCACGTACAGGCTTTTGTGAGAAGATGAGCTTTTCTAGCCTCAGCTCTTATCTTCTTCTTGATGTTCAGACTTGGAGCATAATGCAAAACAGAAATGCCATCTGACTGCATTTAGGCATGGAGTGTGATGTATGTGAGTTGCAGTGGTGGGGGTCTGGGTTGTTGGGCATACATGCACGTACAGCACTGCTCAGAGCTTTCCCAGCAGTCAGAGGGCAAAGAAAAGATTGAAGGACGGGGTAGGTCTTATGCCAGGTGAACAAGAAGTTACCACAACCAAAAATAAAACCTAATTCTGGCCCTTCACCTTGGTAGTCAGTGCAGTTAGTGCTTTCTAATACTTCCGTATTAGCTTGATTTTAAACAGGACCATTATTCTGTTGCAGTGTTCCTCCCCGTGGCTTAAAGGTCTCAATATCTAATCCCAGATCTCCTCTGGTTAAGAATACCAGCAAAATAAAGCCATTCTAGACTTGAATTTGGGTTCTTTTGATGTAGCTTGATTGAAAAATTACGTAAATCAGGAAAGCAGAGACAAAATTAGAACATTAAACTGCTATTTTTAGGAGTACTTACTCCTGGCACTTGCAAGACTTTAAGCTGCTTATTTTTTCATAGTGGCTTCATAGTGAGAGTGCTTTTCCATTGAGGTTTTTGTTTTAAGTGAGAGAGTTCTACATGCTAATGTAGAAACCTCAGCCATCACAAGCCAAACCTGACTTCACATCACACGTGTGGGAAAAGAAACAGATAGTTTTGGTTTGGTTTTGTTGTTTTGTTTTGTTCAGGAATTAAGCAATGTTTGTGTATATTTATCAGGATTGCATGGAAGAAATAAACCTGTTCAGTGAAAATAAGCTTCACTTGAAACAAATGGGCGATCAGCTAATCAAGGCTAGCAACAAGAGCCGAGTTGCAGAAATAGATGATAAACTCAACAAAATCAATGATCGCTGGCAGCATCTCTTCGATGTCATTGGAGCACGGTAAGAAAATGATTTTCAATGTTTTATATGAGATAAAAGTCAGAGGCTAGTGTCCTTGACAGTTAGAAACAGACTGACATGACTTTTCAGTTCTGTCGAAATTTATTATTGAGAGTCAAATTAAACTGAAGTTAATGCTTTTTCATTATGACTTGTTGCTGTATTATGACACCAAATGTCTTAATTTATCTAATGGTAGAGGGCAGGGTGTAAGAATTCATATAAAATATAATTTTAATAATGGGAGCTATGGAAAAGGAAGAGTCAAAGTGATTTCTCTGTTGCATGTGTTGAATTGCAACTTAATTTTAAGGCAGTATGGTAGTTCATTCGGGTTCTTTAGGAGAGCCTCCTGTTTTAAGACAAGCATCTATTTCACCCTATGTCTGAATGCACAGAATTTGTGAATAGATTCCTGGCCTGTCTCTATAGACAGTCAGATTTATATGATGATAACGTTCCTTTTTTACATCCAGAGGTGAATGAAATTTCATTTAATGTTAGTGCTATTTGTTTACTCAGTCTCAGAAGACCATACCATGAGTTTATTTTTTAAATTTAGGATCTTCTGCATGATGGTGAAATGGAAAATACTATCAGTTGAAATTAAAACAAAAACCTGCATAGTCTAGGCACTAACCCCTTGATAAAGGATTAAACATCTTTGTTATACTTGGCAGAGTTAAGAACATCATTATCATTTTAGTATTAGCCTTACTGAGACGATCCCATTTCAGTATTATCTCTGAGTTTCTACCACAGCTTGGGAGGAGGATGCTGGGCTGGTCTCACTGCCTGCCCGAGTTTATTAGTAATCCAGAAATAATAAGGCTAACACCGAATTAGTATTGGTCTAAACGTCTCTCCCAAGGTTTTGTTTTGCCTGTAACCCCCCCTCTCTGGGCCCTCAGAAGCTCTCTTGCTCAGTTAACGTTTGGGACAGATAAGGTGGGTGTTTCTGCTGTGACAATGTAGTGCTAAGTGTGCTGGATCTTAATCAGGAATGAGATCTGAATTAATGGTGACACATGAGCCGTGAATGATTAAGCAGAAGCTGCCTTGTTAAGATCTAACACTTTGCAGATAGTCTTGCAATGGTTGTCTCAAGGTGTCTTTGTATTCGATCTGGTGTTGAAAGAAAGCTTCACTTTTATAACAGCACTTTTTCTCTTCTCATGGTAGTATGCCACTTTTAAAGCAATTTTATCATCATTTGTGTTCTGCCGTGTGTTAGTATTGAATTGTAGCAATTTTTAAATGCAGATTAAAATGCACTATTTTAAAACTGAGGTAAACATGGCACATTCTAGTAATCTTTAGGAAAATATGCTAAAGAACTGATGGGATATTTAGAAAGAGATCCAGCAGTCTTATTGAAGTAGTCTGTGACAACAGAGCACTTGTTTGTCTACCTGGGATGTCTTAAATCTTTACCTTCAGACAAGTGTATGGTGGTGTTTTGAAGTACGTTAATGCAGATTTGCCTAGAGCATCAACGTAGCTCCCAGTATTGGATATCTAAGTGGATATCACAGCCACTGGGGAGTTGGTGAGGTGCTCTCTGATTGTTCCTGTGTTCTTAATCCCAAAAGGTCTAGAGCATACTAGCTTCTACTTGTGATTTCTACCAACTTTCTGGTCAGAACCAGGGTAATTAACTGGAAGGACCTGACAAAATGTGGTTTTAAGCAGCTGTCTCTGTGATCCAAGGTTATCAGGCAGCCCAGTGGGCTCTGCTGGTCCTCTTGGACTTAATACTAATGGAGGTTCAGCATATTGCAGCGTTTTGCAGCATGGGTGTAGCACACCTCTTCCCTCACCCTCCCTCACCACCTTGCTTGGGCCTGGCTCGCGGCTCAGCTGTTCTCGGCTGCTCAGTCATAAATAACCACCGGGCTAGACACTCAAAATAGAAAATGAGTATGGTCCTAAGAGTTTATTTTGTCCTGTTTACAACCTTCCAACTTTCTGTTTTGAGGTTGCTGCTATAGTGGTGGCTTGCCACTGAGATTTGAATTCTGAAGGAATTAAATTAGACTTCAGTTGACTGAAATTTCCACCTCACTCACAGGTAAGCTTTGGGGCACTCAAGAGAAGGCTCCTCCTGTACTTTTGGGTAGCCTCTCTTAAGCTCAGGTGATGGGGAGGAGGCAGCAGTTCTACCAATCACAGATGCGCCACAAGTTGGGCCTCTTCATGAAGGAGCAGAGCAGAGCAAGGAGCTCTGGGCTGGAGGTGAGATGACCTGTCAGTGTGGGTTGTGATGCCCCATGCTGATAGACTGTCTCCTTCCTTTTCAGTTTGCTTTTGTGAAAACTTAGAAGAAAAATCGCATTTAAGCTGTGTTGAAAGAGCGCGTGAAAATAGAGTGGTGGCAAAATTCCTGTTGGCCCTGTTGCATGAAGCCATCACAGTCCAGACATCCTCACAGGATCTCAAACATCTGCCGTCACCAGTTTCATTTAGTGGATAGGATGGGTCAGCTCCAGGGAGGTTGGAGCTTGTAAGGTATGGTACAGGGGCTGTACACCCAGTGCTGCCCAGCAGAAGAGAGACTGGAGCACTGCACAACCGCTGCCACGGCAGAATACTGGGACAAAGCCCTTTTTATTGGGCACTGCTTCATTTCTTGGGGAAGATAAAAGGGATGGAGGAGATGCTTCAGGGCAGGACTGCCAGAAGGCCTTGGAGGGTTTGAGGCAATTGAGGTAGGAGAATGCTGCCTGGAGGGAAATGATTAATTTCATCCCTGGCAGGGAGGCAATCTTGTCTTGCTCCTGAAAAAACTACTTGTAGGTACTTATTTTCACAGCACCTCTGTGAAATGAGGAGGTGGTTTTGCTCCTGGCTTTTCAGATCAGTAGCTGCGGCAAGTAAATTGAAGTGAAAATTTTCTGAGGTTTTGGGTGCCGAATCTGTGACCGCTTGAAGCTTTTTTTTTTTTTTGACAAGTATTACGACTTCAGCACTTTATGTTAAATACATAACCAGCTGCTGCCTTTATTTGTACTTGAGGGTGCGCCACAGCCCACTGCACCAATTCCCTGGCCCCCAGTGGCTGTATATCACAGGGGAAAGGACCAAATCTCATGATGTCTTCGTGGCAGGCCAAGACTTGGACAGTAAGTAGGCTACAGAGCCATGCACTGAGTAAGAGGAGAAAATGTACATTGAATAGCTAGCTGTGTGTTCATTCTGGGCACTGAATCTTTCTGGTAGACAAGCACTTCATGATCATGTTGGTTAAAGAGTGTAAGATAACCTGTATCCACAAAGGAGTCTAATTGAGATTTATAGCCAGTTTCAGTTCTGTGGTTTCCAATGTCTCCATGTCTGACCCTGCAACCTGCATAACATTTTATGTTTTCTGTAGTGCAGCGTATGGCTGTGTGATACCAACATGAAACCAAACCAGTCTTGAGCCAATGTATCAATACAGAGCATTCCTCCTGATAGCTTATTTCACCTTTTTAAACCAATAAGCGTCCTGGGACAGATGGACAAATTAGGTGAGCTCTCTCTTTAGTCCTTGAAGTGATTCTCTTAGTTCATGGTGACAAGCTCAGATTTGCCATATGGCTGCACTTGCAGGACTTAACACTTTCATTATATGTCTGTGCTCGGCTTCTGTGGTAACAAAAGCTTTGCTGCATGTGTTGCAGCTGGAGGGTGGCTTGGTGCAAACTTGGAAAAGTCTCAGAATGTTAATTGTCATGGGATAAAGTAACCATCAAGACATTAGCATGCCTGGAAAGAACAAATGAATTTCTGTTCAGCTCGGAAGATACTCTTACCAGGGGAACTTCTCGTGCTGAAGTCTCTGTTGTTAGAGGGGGAATACAAAAACATACTAACAGGCAGAAAAGGAGCATTGTGCTGTCTGTAAAAACAGACACAGAAAATCTCTTGCTTTTGTTCTCTTGTCACCAGCCTCATAGCAGCACTCTGCCAGAAGAAACTACTGCATGCTTGCACATGCACCCAAGTGAAGGCCTGAAACAGTAGGAGTGCACAGGCTGCACGGGGGTGGTAGACATGGAGTGGGATTTATGTCCCTGGCATGCTCCGGAGCAGCACTCCCTGGCCATGCATTAACTGGCAAGAATTGCCAAGGGAACCGTGTTGTGCATAGCCATGTTCTTTGGTGTCCTTCCCTGGCACATCCACCACTGATACTGACTCCATGCTTTGCTTCCCAGCCCAGCAGGGAAGCGTTTACCTTCTGTGCTGCTGTTTGCATACTGCCTGTTGGCTGACTGGAGGAGCACCCATGTGTCACAGGAGGGTGTCTGCGCTGCCTGGGGTTGTGCAAAGGGTTTGGATGGTGCTTGAGCCTTCGTTGAAGCCACCAGCTTCATCAGGGGGCTGCCTCCAGCAGTTTTGGGTCTGCAGACAGGTCTCTACAGTAACAAACGTTGCATTTCTGTACCTCTGGGCATCCTGCAGCTCTTCTCACTGCCGCTAAGCTGTGGAAGGGGGATGCCATTTCTCAGCTGCTCTGGCTGTCGGCACACTGATGTGTTTTCTTACTTGGTGGGTCTGGTTTGTGTTTTCAGCCTTGTGGAGAAAGGCACATTTTTTGTGTATGTAGCAGGAGTGAGTTCAAATGACTGTGACCTTTAATGTGAGCATGAAAATACAGGGAAGATAGCAAGGCCAAATGTGCCTTCTCATCCTTTTAAATGCAAATCCTTGGCAACTAGGTGTTTTCCCTGTGTTCACAAGCTGCCAGCCGTTATTGCAGGGTCCAGGAATCTTAAACTGCCACGATCAAAGTCAGCCCCTTCCTTCCCACATCGAACTTGGGAGATTCAAGGTGTTTTCAGCTGGTTTCCTGCATGCCCCAGCTGAAATTCCCAAACAGCGTGAAACTGCTCAGGTTGCAGTAAAATGGGAAGGAGTTGAAGCTCTCCAGTGATACCACCTTGTGCTGTGCAGGGGCTCCAGAGAGATTTTATTGGGGAGCTCCAGTGAGCTGCCATTCTGTTTTTCCCCTTCCTCCCTGCACCCTCACTGCGGCTGGGCTGCCCTGATAGCTGCTCCAGCGGCAGGTATGGGGAGCGAGTAAGTTCATACCACCTCTCAGCTGGTCTCTCTATTTATTTTCTGCCACATTGCTTACCCTTTGGCAGGGCAGACCATCGTGCACCACCTGATAGCGTGCAGTCCTACCCTGTCGCAACTGCGACCAGGCAGCCAAGTTCAAAGGTCTTTTTTAAATTGCTGCAGATGAGTATTGCATGGCAAGGGAAGCAAAGTATGCTGCAGTGAGGCCCCTGGGTAAACAATACAGCCATGTTCAGCAGAATTATACTGGTTTGTGGCAGTATCGCTGTAAAATCTCATTCTTGTAATTATTTTGGTGCGGAAAAAAACCCCAATACCTGGGCAGTTGAAATCTCACTTGCAAAGTGCCTGCTTTCTTTCCGTGTTCTCTGGGCTCCCTGTCCTTTAGGGATTACGCTTCTCTTCGGTGCAAAAGCTGTGACAGATTTCATTATCGAATCAGGCAGGATGGTTGGGCTTATTTTGGTTATGCAATGTGTGCCGAGGTGTGCCGGGAGCAGGGGGAGCTGGCAGTGCAGGGGGGGGCCCTGTCTTCTGTGCGCTGTCACCATTCCCAGTGTCTGCCTGTCAAGCTGGGAGGGTTATTTCCCTGTTTTCTGTCTCAGACCTACCATTTCGAATGCGTTTTTGAACCTTCCCGGGCCATAATCAGGTTAAACTGTCGAGGTGACTGGGCGTGATATCCCAATGCAAATAACTGAAGCCTTCTCATGGTGAGCGGTGTCTTCCCAGGCACTTTTTATCCTGTGATATATTGAATGTGAGCAATTGGCAAGTCGATACAGGTCTGCAGAAGATTGCCTGAATACTGAAAAACCTTTGATTTCAAAATCATTCCTTGCATTTTTGGTGGGATTATCATAACTTCTTTTTTTTTTTTTTTTTTTTTCTGATGTTGGTTGGGTGGGGAGTGACTTTTAATCCAAGGTTCTCCAACTTCCACCATTTTTCCCACCCCGTGATCTCTGGCAGTCATAACACACAGAAATCATGACAGCGTGTTTTTCCACAAACAAATGATGCCATAAATGAAGATTAGGGGTTATTTTGTCCTCCAGTGTAACAGGCTACTTGCACTGGAGGCCTTCCGCCTGCACTGGAAGGTTAAAGAGAGGACAGGTTAGTGTGTGGGAGATTTAATTCGTACTTAAAGTACCTGGGATATAATGGTAAGGGCAAGAAAGAAGAATGCTGGGGAAGTAAGGATCCATCTGTGTGCGTGGTGCTGGTGCGTGGATGTACGTTTTCTGGGTTTTTTGGGTTCGCTTCAAACTGACTCTGCTGCCTATCATCCGGGTCTGAGGCTCCAGTCCTTCTTTCACGCAAGAAATGAACACCGCGTCCACCTTTTTCGGTGCCGAAGCCTCCAGCCAGCAACCTTTTTGTCGCCAGCCGCGGGCAGCCGCTCGGCGTACGCTTCTTGGCGTGCTAATTCTCTTGTGTCAGAATAAAGCTCTCGTGGTTTTGTTCTGAGGAGGGATGCGGCCGTTTGCCAGGTAAAACACCAACCCAAAACGTCGGGGTTAAAACTGGGGAGAGCTGTAGTGGCTCCTCAGCTCGGGGGTCGGGGAGGAGGACGAGGATGGGCGAGCCTTCCCCCCCCCCCACGCGGGATGCTAAAGCGGCGAATAAATAGGGCATCTGTGGAGGAGGGGTTTCCTCTTCCATGCCTGCCGCCGTCGCCCAGACGGTCCCCCTCGCAGCTTGGGATTTGCAAGCCGAGGAATGGTTTTTTCTCGCGAACCGTAAGTGCCATGTTGGTAAAAGCGGCAGCGGGTTCCGCGGGGGTGGGTTTTCTTCGAGCGGGCACCGCCGGCGCAGCGGCACCGGCCGGGGGAAGGGCACGGCGGCGGCGATGCGCCAGCGGCTCCCCGCAGAGCCGCCTCGGGCAAGTCGGAGGAGTGGGAGATGGGGCGCGTTGGGGCCTCTCCTTTAAAATCAGCTGCGTCTGGGGGTTTTGCGCCCAAGGCGGTGGAGAGCCGCGGCAGCAACCTCTTGGACTCGCCGGCCGGGTAACGCGAGAAAAGCCGCCTCCGGCGCACCCGCTGCTCGCCCTGCTCGCCGTGCTGACAAACACACCCCGCTGCTCGCCCTGCTCGCCCTGCTAACACAACCCACGAACGCGGGGGATTCCTGTCATTGCACCGGGGCCCGGAGCCGCACAGAGGAACGTCCTTGCGTTCTGTACGAAGGCCTAAAATCTGCCTTTGACATCACCCCTCCAAATCGGGTCTTTTGTCCCTCACATGGTTAAGCTCGCCCTGCGACTTACTGAACAAAGGTTTCCTGCGTTGTGCATCTCATTTGCCTACCGGGTTGTAAACAATCTTATCAGCTGGCAGGGCAATTTCAGCTCCTCTTAGGTTAAAAATAAATTTATGTGGTATCTCTTTCTAATGACATTTGTGCTTGTGAAGGAGAGTTTGGAATATACATCCGGATGTTTTTCATTCCTTTAGACGCTAAAATTTGAATGATACTTATTACCCCCTGTGAGCTTCCCTATACCTTTTCCTGCAGCATTTTGACAGCTAATGCAATGCAATTGGCAGGCATTTTGCAATTCTTTACGTTGGTGTGAATACGTTTCAGTCAACCCGAAAGTGCCTTCCACTGGCTAGATACTTCCTGAGTAGGTACTACAGAATATTCTGTGTGTTAATGATTCAGCCTGAAAAAGCTTAATGCGTTTCTTTTGTAACCCAATGCTGGCAACTTCGTCGGGGTTATTAAGACCCAAATCCAATCTCGAGTCAGGTCAGTTGGTCCTTCTGTTCACTTTTGCAGCCAGCTTTTAGTTGTAATCTACTAGTTTTGTCCTTTTTCTGCCACTTCTATTTTGGTGTAAAGATTAAGACATTTAGAAACTGGCTTTGTTTGGCTTATCCCCGGCATCTTATGCATGTGTCCAAGTGCTGTTTTGAATCAGGAAATCTTTTAAGCTGGGCCCTTTGCAAAGTACAAGAGATGTTTGAGTTTGCTGAGGTTTTTTAGATTAGTGGTGATATTTGTTGTTTGTGGGTTTTTTTTTAATTATTACTATTTTTTTGCTTCCAGGGGCATGTTAAATGGTAGCAGGTGAGTTCTCATTGGGAAGTGAACTATGGGTAGGTAGGCCTTTATTCAGTAAACAGTAAGTTTTGCCTGTTTGACTAAATTACTTGAAAATTACACTTTGTAGAGGAAGAATTGAATCAACAGTGGTGGCAGCCTTTTCTGTCTTCTTGGTAACTAGGAGGAGCTCATTTCTTCTGCTGCACTTGAACTTTTATTGCTGTTAATTCACTGTGTGTTGGGTGATTGGTTACCTGGATGTGGGGGGAGCTTTTGCCCCCAGGTTTGGTGGCTCACATCGTGCACTCCCACCCAGCTCCCAGGAGGCCTGTCTTTCCAGATGAATAAGTCCCTTCAGGATGCATCTCAAAAGAGTTCATGAGGTTTCTTTCATGCAAAGAGCAGGTAATTTGCAAGAATACTTGCAGTGTGCAGAAATGCATCTGAGAATGGTTGTTGCAAATGTAAGACTTTTATGGATGTAATTAGTCTATTTTACGTTTTTCTTTGAGCTGTAGCCAGAGAAATGGCAGTTCCCTGTGACTTCTGTGCAAGCAGAGGGTGCCCAAGGAGGATGCTCAAATTTTTCATCATTTCTCCTCTTGCTTCAGTGTAGAACCCTACACTTTCCTTAGGCTCTGTGTCCGCAGACTACAACGAGAGCAGATCAGCCAATGTGAACATCTGGACAAGGCTGCCTTCCTAGTTACACACTGCGCTAATGTGAACTGTTAGGTTTTTACTCTCTGGCTGTTTAGCTCCAGTTTAAGATTAATGACTTAGAGCATTAAGGGTGGTTAAATGACTGACAAATGCCATATTCTATCCAGAATATGTAACAGATTAAATTACTTAATTACAATGGTGTGTCAGTAATGGCAATTGCTAGAAAATAAATACAAGCTCACAGTACCACAGTGATGCTATCTTTGAGACTGTTGCTTCTAGTAACACTAGGAGATAAAGACCCACAAATTTATGGTAATATCTGTAACTTGAATTTTAGAGTGATTTCTAAGCCAAAAGAATATTCTTGGGATTCTAAACCTGTTGCTTTTTAAATTTACTGAATGTGCTGTCAGTCATAGAGACATTTATTTATAATCTAATATCCCTTGGTTTTGCTTTGGACTTGCATGGCTATATTCACCTACCTGTTATCCAATATGCAGACAGAAGAGAGATGTCTTGCAACCCATGAATTTTTCTGTAATGTAACTTCAGGATGAGAAACAGGTGGATGCAGACAGAGAAGGGAGTACAGGGACACAGAGATGGTAGTGAGCAGCACAGTAAGCTGTGGTCTCAGCAGGTCAGCTGTGGCATCAGGTGGTCCCAACAATGTGTATCTCTTGCAAGTTGTCAGAGAGACATTTCCAAAGCACTAGTGGGGAATGTCACAGAATATGCAGAGAATAAATTGCCACTGGATATAGTCAGGGACAGTGCAGCGATCGAGCCTTGCTTTCCTCCCGACTGGCCTGAAGTCATGCAGAGTTAACAAGGCAACAGCACAGATGTTTGGCTCGGACTCTTCCTCAGGCGTGGCTCTTCTAGTGGTTCTTCCCTTAGGTGCTCAACACAGAGCCTATATTGTCCCATCTCTCCAGGGCAAAGGGTTCCTGAGTCACCTGTCTTTGGTGGGCCACGTGCCCTGAGGAGTCACAGGCCCTGCTGAGCATCATAACCAACTGGATCCAAATTGACTGGTGGGACAGAAGCAGGGAATAGAGTGGAGGAATAATTAAGTCTCCTGGGTAAATTACTGCTAGCCCATAATAGCACAAGAAAATGCTGTACAGTTACTGGAGTATGACATGTTCATCGAGTGCTACTTAATAGAAGCAGAACCAGGAGCAGAAAGATTTATATAGCAGCTGTTTGTTTGGGAGCCAGATGCCTTCTGCATACAGGGTTGAACTTGGGAGCAGACCTCTGAAAAGAGCTTGTTAAGGAAAGCAAGAGCAGCTAAATGCTTTTGTCATGTGCTGGCTTCCTCTCTATCAGCCTCAGCAGTGGAAAGGCATCGTCAGTGTACAGGGGCAGAGGCATCTGCTTTGCACTTTACACCACTATCTGTGGCTTTGTGGGTGCAAGGCAGGACCAAGGTGGAAAACGGACTTGGGCCAAAATCCTTCAGGCTGGCTTGCAGGG
The DNA here is from genome assembly GCF_000737465.1 of Haliaeetus leucocephalus. NCBI lineage: Eukaryota > Metazoa > Chordata > Aves > Accipitriformes > Accipitridae > Haliaeetus > Haliaeetus leucocephalus. The sequence continues at coordinate 2,257,953 of NW_010973380.1, read as the reverse complement.
TTTCATCAACCAGACAAGACTAATTTTACATTTTGGAGAGTGCTGAGTTGCTAAATACCTGCCAGGAGTCCTAGTGTAGGACTGTGCTCTTCTCGCCTTCCTTGTAAAACAACTGAAAGTACTGCCCGGTCCTTTTGGGACAAGAGGTAGGGGAAGATGCTTCCCATGCTGCTAATCCATATGAGACCCCAAATTCGCTGGCCTTACTCTGTGCCTTCACAGTAACCAATAGGACTGAACAAAGCCAGCAGGATCATTCCCACATCTCCATAAGTGCTTTGCCTTAAATCAAGTGTCTAGCTGACTTACGTATCCTCTTTGATTACCTTAAGGTTGCTAATAAGATCAGTTGTTGCTCACAGAGTGGCATATTCATTATTGATTAGCTGTCCTGCATATCTTCTGTCATTGTATCATATGCTGCAACAGGCAACTGCAAAAGCCACTTGGTTACAGGCAGTTTGGACCCCTCTCCTCTAAAACTTGCTGGGATAGTGTGGCAGCAGGCAGGTCGGTGGGACAGGAAACTCGTTTTTCTTGCAAGGAAGGGCAGGTCCTTTGCATGAAGCCAGCATCCAGGTAGCCTGTCAAGGACACTTCTGTCTTGGTGTAATCTGTCCCTACCTGCACTAGATGAGATTACAGCCCCCCACCCTGCCCCGGTCCTAGGTCGCACAATGCTGGTGTTGCCAAGTAGGTTAGGGTTCCCCTCAGACCCCTCAACAGTCCCCTGCGTTTTGGGACATGCAGTGATCCCCTTGTGCATGCCACCCTTCCAGTCCCAGTTGCTGGTTTTGTTCAGCTGGTAACAGTTGCTAGTCATGGTGGCTAATGAATGTAAAATGTTTTGGCCTTTTCATGATGCATACTTCAACTTTTTGCACTGCACTGCACTTAGATAATGAGGCTCATCTGGGTGGTTGCTAGACCAGGCAGTAACTTAAGGTTTAATTCAGAAATTTGCATTTTAGAAATCACATGCAAGGTCCAAAAATCCATCACAAGGCACAGGGACAGAACTAGACATCAGAGGGATGGAAGCAGCCAGGAGGACAGCCCAGGGAAGCAATGCTGGCTAAGAAGTGGGTTCTCCCTAGGACAGGGGTGGAATCATTTCACTTGACTTTAGCATCTGCAGTGTTGATGTTTATACTACTGCAGGGTAGACCATTGCAGTTCATGTAGAGAAATATGTGCTTTTTTGGTACAACTCATCTCATCTTGTGATCTGGATGTTTAAGACAGGTCTGATAGAAATCATAATCTAGATTTTTTTTCTTTTTTCTCCGTTAACTACCAAGGTCTAGATGGCAAGCTCCGCTATCAGTCTGAAGTCAGAAGAGCTAAGTGTCACACAGGTGTTGGGCTTTTTAGTAATTTTTGTTGGGAATTGCAATAAATGAGAATTTCAAGGAAAGATTTGAGAGCATTGAGGTAGTTTAACAGATACTCCTCCTAACACATGGGGACAAATTTGCCAAAGCGTACAAACATGCTACTTGGATAATTTGAGGGGCTGATAAGGGGTTTTGACATGGGAATATGCTGTAAAAGCTGGAAATAAAGTTTGTCTGCAGTTTGAGAGCTGTGCTACAAACAGCTGTAAGAAGAATAAATGGTCTTGATGGTTCATTTGCTTGTCTGCTGCACAATTCTCTGTAGCTGTTGGATATTCTCCCTCGTCAGGATTGGGTTTTTTAATTTTCACCCACCAGGAAAGTCTGGCACATCTCTGCACTTTTCAGTGTGTTGTTCAGAAGAGCTTTTAATGTCGTGGCGCTGTAAGTTCTACAGCGGCTGTTGTTCAGGCCTTCTCTCCCGTCAGCATTCATTTGCTTGGGGAGTTGGACCTGTGGTTTGGGCAAATTCTGCCTCTGTTGGTGGAGCGGTACCTTGCTGATTAGAGCGGGCCTGTTGGTTGCTAAAGACGACACTGAACATAATTCACAGCAGGAAAATCAGACCATAGATACCTATTTTAGTTTAACTGCAGCATGTTAGATACAAACTCCCACTTAGACAAATCTCCCAAGAACTGACTGAAGAGGTTACTAGCAGATGAATGAGACTACAAAAATTCACTCTGCTCATACAGTTTCATTAAAGAATTCACACAAGACCTTCCTGCAGCTGTAGAGCAGAGGCCTGCTGAGCCAATTTAGGTAGGTTTTGACTAAAACATGGCTCTGATTTACAGGCAACAGCTTGGTGTGACAGTAAGTGCTTCATAAAGCCATGCCTGTCATCACCCTCTGCTAACATAATTTCCACTGATTGCAGATCTTTGTAACAAAATGTTCTTCCTGGTTTGCTTAGGGTGAAGAAACTGAAGGAAACATTTGCATTTATACAACTATTGGACAAAAACATGAGTAACCTTCGCACCTGGTTGGCCCGGATTGAGTCTGAGCTTTCCAAGCCTGTTGTTTATGACATCTGTGATGACCAAGAAATCCAGAAGAGACTGGCAGAACAGCAGGTGGGAAATAGCAGCAGTCAGAGTAAATGAGCTAAAATGCTGCTGATTACAATTAGTCCTGGTTTAAAATCACCTGTTTCTTTTCTTTAGCAAGGCCTTCTAACTGTTTGCTTTTCATGGCATGTTCCTGCCAAGATGCATTACATGGAAAATTTTTATTTGCTTGCTGTAATTTCAGTATTGTGTTGACTTACCCCCACTTCTCTCTTCCCCCGTCCACCCAAGGAAAACATGCAAAATACAGACAAAAGCATTTTTACATTTGATAGTTTGCTCAGTTAAGTACAGCAGATTTCATAAGGGCTAGCCAGGGCACAGACAGTGGGCAAAATCCATGAGGATGACTTAGGCTGACAAGGCGTGAATGCCGGGTCTCCTGCAAACTGGCTGTGGCAGATCTGAGTGCTGTGATTTGATGTATTGCCCTCACTAGCTCAGTTCTTTTCTCCTCCTTGCAGACAGCAGAGCAAGCTTGGCAGAGAAGGATGTTTGAGCTTTGGAGGGTGGACTTGTGCAAACACACTTTTGACTGAGGCCTGATCCAGTAGGCAGGCTCTGAAGATCCCCTCAGGGTTGGGTGAGATGGTGTGTGAATCCTGCTGAGGCATAAGTGTGAACCAACCTAGCACCATTGGGTGTTGGTTGAGTGCGTGTAGGCATTTATCCGAGACAGTGGCTTACCAGGGGGATCTTAAGAATCTATGCTAGTTTTAAGTGCTGGAGATTGCAAGGATCGGGCACAGCTGAATGTGCCAGCTATCCCAGCCAAGTGGAAGTGTGAGATCAGTTGGATAGTCCTGGAGTAAATTTCTCTCTCGAGCAGCCAGGGAAGGAAAAGGAACTTAACCAAAGCACAGACTTGCTGGTGGAGTCAGCCTTTGCTCAGGGCTGTGCTATAAGTCTGCCCAGGTTCAAAGTGCCTCACTGGGAAGGCTGAGAAAGACCACAGCTGTCATCTGGCCTTTGTGTTAAACAAGAATATTTGCCCTAAAACTGAGGATCAAGAATAAAGCTGTTAAACATGGAAGCTTTATGGCATCTGCCTTTAAGAACACCTAGGGGTGTTCTTCCCATCCTTCCCATCTTCTCTCTCTCCGGCTTCTGCTTTCATGTCTAAGGAAAGATCCCTGAGTGACCCAGATCCGAGGGCTGTGTTCTCTGCTCATTAATATGGCTCTCCATCCACTCAAGTCCCAGACATGGCAGGAAGGGCCAGCTCCTCTGCAACAGGAGTGGAGATGGCTCCCACCGACTCCACTGCAGGAGTTGGTCAAAGACCAGAAGCCTTGGCCCAGTGCCCCTTATGGTTTCATCTACCTTGTGACTGGTCATGTAAACAAGAAGGAAATATTTCTTCCCATCCAAATCTTTTGCATTCTCAAAGGCTTTGATAAATTGCCAGGCAGAGAAGGACGTAGGGCACAAAGGAATTGTGTCCAAACTATTTTTATTATGAGCATTCGAGCTTCAGCTCACTGTAAGGGCCATCATTTGTTGCTCAGAGCCACTTACTACTTTGTTGTTTGGATTCTGTTTGAAACACAGACCTTTGGGTACCTCTAGACTCCTTCTACTCTAACCTTTTAGCAGACTGAGTGTGAGAAGACTGTGCTGACTTAAAAGACCACAGTAAAAAAAAAAGCTTCTTTTGCCTCGCATTAGAGAAACCTTTATCTGAATGTGACAAGTAAAAAGATCTTTCTTGATTTTATCCGAACAATTATTTCAGCAAGAGCAGAATGATGGTAAGAAATGCCCTACAGGCTTCTTTTGTTTGACGTCCATGAGTGGAAAAGCTTTACCTGTTCAGTCTTGAATAATGACATTTAAAAGCATGGTGCATCCACAGAGATGTTTTGTGGCATGTTTGTTCAATTAAAGGATGAAGATTAAAACATGAATAATATTAATTTTAAGATTTCAAAGCTGTTTCACTAACGCAGAACTCTAGCAGCGTGTAGTCTGTTAAAGCTCTCTGGGCAATTCTGTGCAGAGTTGAAGGAAAAGTACCTTTTTGGGCACAACGTATGTTCCTGGCCCCGTTAGTTTATTGTGTTTGTCTCACTGTAATACAGTCAGGTCATTTGGATGGAATAAAAGCTTGGAAAACAGCAAGGATTCTGCCTAGGGTAATTCCATGAACCAAGGCATGACCAAAAGTAATGAGATTGTGTCAGTAACATTACCATAGCGCAGGTAGAGTGGATTTGTAATCTGTGGTCCAAATTCTCCTTTTCACTAATACAGCTGTAAATCCAGTGTAATTTAATGAATTCAGAAGAGTCTCTCCAGGTACCAGCCTACTCTCAGACGTAGAGCCTGTGTTAAAAAGATGCTGCTGCCTCTTGCTCAGAAGACAGCTGTGAATCCTTAATAAGCTGTCAAAAATTATGTTGGGTCTGCTTCTGGCAGTCTCTCATCTATGTAAAGATTTTGGCTTCTACATTCCTTAAAGCTGTACATTACCACAAATTCCACAAGCCAAATTTTGAGCATTTATGGCCCAGCTGTTCTTTGAGGTACCCATGTAACACCACTGAAGACTGCCAGTGGGTGATACTCAACTCCTTGCAGCTTGTTGATTTCTGGGAAGATCTTCCTTCAATTCCTTTTGCATTTACTACAAGCTCTGTCTGTTTTACGGGTTTTTTTTGTTTGTTTTGGTTTTGTAAGTCTAGAGCAAAACCAGTTCTGCTTCACCTGTTCACTGAAATCAGTAATACCATTTAATGGGGGTTCCTGTTCACTGTTGTCAGTAAAATATTCATCTGTGTATGTTGTTCTAGTGTTATTCAAGCAAAATCTCTGTATCCTTCATTAGGAAAGCCAGAAACAGTTGAAAAAATGGAAATGTAGTGGACATTGACATTTCATTAATATTTACAGTTGGTAGCCTTGTACAGAGCTGCCTTTTCAATAAGAAATATTTAGATAAGGCTTTCTTTTTCTGTTATTTAATTACATTGACTTTAGCAGTGGTTATAGGTCCAGAATGAGAGGCCAGACTGTGATGGAGATGGAGGCTATGGAGAGGAAACCTGTAGTGTAGATTAGACAAAGGGTCTTTGCCAGACCCTTTAAAATAGTCTGTCAAAACAGGAGCTCTACAAGAGGGAATAAGAAAAGTAGTGTAACACCAGCTACTTGCGTGCTGGGTTTCTGTGTTTCATGATATCAGCCTGTGATCATATAGTCACTAAAGTACATGAACTGTACCACAAGTTCCCTGTCAATTCTTACAGTGTAGTAAGCTGATATGAGACATTGTCATCTTGTACTGTCAAAATCAATAAGTACGTGTTTACGGTAAGGTAAACACAGTAGTGTATGTGTAAGGTTTAGTATGTGTAAGGTTTGGATTTTGAATGCACATTAAAACTGTCCAGACTGTTAATGAGAAGATGGAGCTTTCACTGAGATACCAAAGCTGGACAATGCCTTTTTGCATGGCAGTTCTGTCCTGACGTGTCAGCCTGTCCTCTGCACGGCTCATCCTGCAAGTCTGTTTTCTAAAGCTAAATAAGCTTTTCCTGACGCACAAATTGCTCTTTCCCCATCCTCTGCAGCATTTTGAAAGGGTATGTCTGAAGTCTAGCCGCACATGTTTCCTTCTACTGAAGCTATTCTTTTGCCAATGGCAGGATCTGCAACGAGACATAGAGCAACACACTGCAGGGGTGGAATCTGTCTTTAATATTTGTGAAGTCCTGCTACACGATTCAGATGCGTGTGCTAATGAGACAGAGTGTGACTCCATCCAGCAGACTACCAGGAGTTTGGACAGACGGTGGAGAAACATTTGCGCCATGTCTATGGAAAGGCGAATGAAGTAAGTGTCTTTTTCTTACCCCTCCTAAAGAAGCCTGTGTCAGCATTTTGGAGAAACACTGTAGCTTTTGCCACAAGCTGAATTTTGAAAAAGAAAAAAAAATCCAAAATTAATAATTAGCTTGTGATAAAACCTTTCCATTTTTGCACCTCCCTCTCAGAATTGAGGAGACCTGGCGCCTGTGGCAGAGGTTTTTGGACGACTACTCTCGCTTTGAAGATTGGCTAAAATCATCTGAAAGGATAGCGGCTAAGCCTAATTCTTCAGAGGTTTTGTACACACATGCAAAGGAGGAGCTGAAGAAATTTGAGGTGAATTTTTTCACTTCATTTTTTTTATGCTCAGCAGCAGGCTGAATGGTCAGACTGCTAAATACTTACTGTCTGTGTGAAATGCCTGGATCACTGGAAAACACCAGTTTGACACGGGTGGTATAGAGAACATAAATAATCTGGCCAGTGTGTGGCTGCTAGGTATCTCAGTGATTTATTTGTCTCCAGAATTTTTTTAATGTGGAGAATGCAATGCTCTGAACTGACAAGATCCTGCTTATAAGTTAAAGATTTGCTTTTTATAGGCAGGAGACCTTTGTGGGTTGATTTTTTTTTTTTATTCCTTTTCCTAATGAGCTAAGTCTGAGCAGATTATTTAAAATGTGTGTCTTTCTCTGGATTTAATTTTGCAGTTGGAAGGTCTGTTTTTAAGGGGAGGGCATCATCATCATCTCTCTCGACGGATAGTATCATCTGGATCCTTTCTCTTATCTGCAAGGGAACTGAGTTCCTTGATTTGCCTTGCAGGCATTCCAGCGGCAAATTCACGAACGACTCACTCAGTTGGAGCTGATCAATAAGCAGTACAGGCGCCTTGCCCGCGAGAACCGCACCGACTCAGCCAGCAAGTTGAAGCAGATGGTGCACGAAGGCAACCAGCGCTGGGATAATCTCCAGAAACGAGTCGCTGCCATTCTGAGGAGACTCAAGGTAATTGCACGGTGGGGTGAGAGAAGGAGAGGAGCACTTGCAAGTTTCTGTAGGAATTACCCAAGGGCAAAACGCATACTGGAGCAAGTATCTTGTGTTGGTTTGTGTCTTGAGTTACTAGTGTAGGAGAGCAGCTCTGGAAAGGTCACCAAGTACATGGCATAAACATGTCCTTGGTAGATGGCTTCTTGGTAGTTAAAGAAGGATAAGGGAAGAATGAGTGCAAATTTTGGAAGATGTGTTGGAAGCCTCACTGCTCCTATCACACTCTACTCCACCCTTGTCACTGGTGGATGCATTCATGCACTTGCACGTTTTCATAAAAAAGAGGCAGAGAGACAGAAGGGCCCCAGTGCAGGTATGGTTTGGAGTTTACAACACAGCTCTACTTCATGCCAAGTTATGATTCACCTACAAGGCATTAAACATGGAGATGTGATGGAGAGGCATGCTGCTGTCACCAGCTCCTGCTGTGCTGTCTGCCTGATGGAGGAATGTTGTCAAAGAGTGTATTTGTGACACTTCAAATAAGTGTCCTGCTTGTCAAGTTAAACTGATCTCTGGGCAGATATTTTGTGCTGGGCCCTGGGGGAAACTTGTCACTGCCTGATTTTTAAATACAGCAGTGCTGCAAGCAATTGACAGGGAAAACTATTAGATCCCCCAAAGTCCGTGGATGAGGCTGTGAGAGTGCTGATGGGGTTTGATCTGTGCAGTTAGGAGGTGTTGTGTTTGGGATGTTACATGATCTCCTTCCTGAAGAGTAAATCCACCAAGGAGAACTGGGGCACTGCAAGCTGCATGTCTGTTAGCAGCTTCTGTGGGAGATGGCAGCAGAAAGAGCTCCTCCTGGCTTCCATGCCAAATGATGCATTAATTACACTGGCATGGTCATCCATGATCCAGCTTCTCCATTGCTTTACTGATTTTAATGTCATAGTTTTAATTACTTTAGAGATGGGGCTTGCTTCTTTTGTCTGTCTGTCTTCTAAATTTAGAACAAATTGGCTGTTAAACCTGAGTCCGAGTAACTGTTACACAGGTATAATGATGTGGGAGAAGGTATACAGTGTAGAAGCAAGAATATAATTTTATAGAAGCATCTTGCTTCTGAAGCTTTATTCCCTCTCCCATATGAACAGTGTACTAATGTAGGACACTTTTTGTTCCAGCATCACTACAGGAAGGGGACAGTTTTTATACGTGGCATGCTGCCATTTGTGCCCTGAAGGCCTTTAAGGTGAACAGCAGTTTTGAACCAAAACACTGTTTTCAGAGGGCTCCTGTGACCATCTTTTTTAGTAGCTGAAGTCTTATAACACTGGCTCCCTTCTTCCTATTCAGCACTTCACCAATCGGAGAGATGAGTTTGAGGGGACGAGGGAAAGCATCCTTGTTTGGCTTACAGAAATGGACCTCCAGCTGACAAACGTGGAGCACTTCTCAAAAAGTAACTTTGATGACAAAATGCGCCAGTTAAATGTACGTATCCTTATAAAGCAGTTGTTTAATATAGCCCAGCTGATCCTGTTGGGCTACCCTCTCTTGACAGAATCATTTACTTTTCTGGAGCTTCACAATAGCCAACAGATCTCTGTAGGGCTATATTTGTTTTAAGACACCAGTAAATTGTTAAGACTTACCCTCTGAAGCAAGATTAAACTGTCCAGTATTTAAATTCAGATTCAGTGTTCAAGGTCAGTTCCATCCTGCCATTTTCTTCTAACACCAAGTGTCAGTGACAGTGATACCTGGCCTGGAAAGGAGCACATGCAGGTTAAACAGAAAAAGCTACATTCCTAAATTCAGGCAGGTTTTTTTCTGGTGAGAATTTTTTTTTAATTGGCCTTGAGGCAGCGTTTCTCCTCTGAGTCCGTTGTTTATAGCTGAGACTTTCAAACAGAAATAAGACAGCAGGTGTGTGCAATGATTCTAAAGAACATACTAGTTCTTTGCTACCTGCTCATATGCTCGTTTCTCCTTTCTCTCTGCACTGTTAGTTGTTTTGGGATGTAGATTTACTGTTGTGTAGGCTGGAGGCCCAACCAGCCAAACAAACTTTTTTGCTTCTGAGGAAAAGATTGTGTGTACCCAACAGAAAAATAAACTCTGATTAGGTGAACTCCCATCGTGATGCCCTGCAGGCTCAGGACACTGCAATCATATTGATATACACATGGGTGGTAAATGCCACTTCATTTGCAACTCTAATCCTGCTAATAAAACAAACATGTGGACCTCTTGAGTAAAAAGGTATTTGCCAAATGAAATTAGACAACAATGTCAAGTGCTGCTTTGCTTTCACTGCAGTGAGTGAGAAAAGAAGGACAAACTTTAGGCTAGAAAGGGGTATTGCAGAAGTAATTATTTTTCTTGTATGTTCCAAATAGGGTTTCCAGCAGGAAATAACACTAAACACCAATAAGATTGATCAGCTAATTGTTTTTGGGGAGCAGTTGATTCAGAAGAGTGAACCTTTGGATGCTACCCTGATTGAAGACGAATTGGAAGAACTTCATCGATACTGTCAGGAAGTGTTTGGGCGAGTTGCCCGGTTCCATCAAAGACTGACCTCAAGGCATCCTGTAAGAAGCAACAGTTGTTTTGATGCTTTGGCAAGATTTTGGTGTTTGAACTGCAATGGTCATTGCTTATCCCTAGCATCTTGACTGAGTGGCTTGAGCTCAAAGGGGTCAGGAACTCCTCAGTAGTTGTGCCAGCTTTGCTAAATCTTTGTCACCAGTTTTGTCTCCTCATGCCTCTCCTGTTGGGACTCCATCTGCAGAATCTGGATAATAGCATGGAAGTAATTCACAGGGTTAATATTTAGATAGTAGCGGTTTGAGGGCTTCAAAAGGTTTTTTGGTGTTTTTAATATCACTTTGTTTTCTTTAATTTCAATAACGTGCTTAGAATATCTCTTTATGGACTTGTTTGTTAGGCTTCATCTGTCCACTTTCTTGTGAGAACCCTGAATGAGGAACAGCACACTCTTTACTTTTCACTGGGAGCATTTAGATGATTCTCAGTTTGCTTTAGCTCAAAAAGAAAGAACATCTATTAGAAAGCCAGGTGGAGGAGGTAACATGAACATCTATGAGTAGCTGTTCACCCCTGCCTGAGCATGATTTCATTGCTGACCTGTGCAATCAGTTTGGAACTGGGTACCCCTCCCTGCAAACTAGAGAGAGGAGATGTGGTGGTGGTGAAGTGTCTTGAAAGAGGGGAGGTAGCTGCTGATGTGAGGATTGTTTTGGCAAAAGAGGAAGGAGGCGGAAATGATGCTTCCCTTTAATTTTAGGCACATGGTCTTCAATTACTGCAGCTGACTGCAAAACAGTCCCCAGTAGTACTGTGTGGCTCAATCATTAGCTCATTAAGCAGTGTAGATCTATTATAAATCTTACTAATATGCAATAATTGTAATTTATTTTTAGGGATTGGACGATGAAAAAGAGACCTCTGAAAATGAGACAGATCCAGAAGACTCCAGAGAAATCCAGAATGATCCCTGGCATAAGAAAGCTATCAGTGAGGGGCCCTCTTCGACACAGTCCCTTTGCCACCTTATGCCCCCTACTCAAGGTCATGAAAGATCAGGCTGTGAAACCCCTGTCAGTGTTGACTCCATCCCACTAGAATGGGATCACACAGGTGATGTGGGAGGTTCTTCCTCTCACGAAGACGAAGAAGAAGCAACATACTACAGTGCTCTGTCAGGTGAGAACCAATTGCCAGCTGTCTGTTTTGGCATGGACAACTGCAGGATGTCCCTGCGTAGGAAGGGAGGGGGAATGAGGTCTTGCTCCCACGTTGCCGGTTGGTTTTCAAGTACTATTAACAGATGTGAGCAGTCTCATCTCTTAGATAGCTTGATGAAGGGAATGGTATTGTCTAAACCAAGCTTATATTTTCAGAAACAAGGTTTTTAGAAACCTTACCTTTTAAGAATGTTTGAAAATAGTACCAACAACTTATTTTGTTCTTTGTCTTTGCTGTCCCTCATTGTTTCAGTTGTTTTTAATAGTTGGAAAATATTGAATAGTGAGGAAAATGACATTATTCTTTTTTCAGATGTAGAAATCACTGAAAATCCTGAGGCATATCTTAAAATGACCACAAAAACTTTGAAAGCATCTTCTGGTAGGCACCTGCTAATGCATGTGTCTGAACATGGCAATCTCCCTGTGCTGCACGCTATATTCCTCAACCTCTCTCATATGTAATGTCTGACTTCCTGCCTTGTGTGGACACCATGTGTCATCCTGTCATGGTGTTCTTATGCTGCAGTATTCACATGTACATTACAAAGCAGTCAAGAACATACCATTTAGATTTTGCCTGGTAAATGCCAAGGTGGTTAATGTGCGTTTCATTGTATTGATCCAAAGTCTTTTGGTACTTTCTTGGTGGTTTGCTCTGGGTAGTATCATTTTTTTGGTTGTTTCTGATTTCGATTGCATAATTACTGAAGGCAGTAGTTCCAACTCTGCAAGTATTTTTTGTTTTGTGCATGACAGAACAGTCTGTGTCCTGTCTGTTAAATCCGGAACAAACGTTATCGGGACATGTCTGTATTTGTCCCTACTGAAATGCGTTGCAGATGTGTGATAGTGTTGTTGGGATGCAAAACCACAGTGCAGCCTTTTTCTTTTATTTTTTGAATACTCATACTTGTATTCAAGCATTTTCCAGAAGAAAACAGAATGTCCCATAACTGCATGGCTCTCATCTCATTACCTTTGAAACACGATGTTTTGCAAATGTGCATGCTTTGCAAGGAAAGCTGCAAAACTGTCATTTTTATGCCATAACTTGATGCCATTTTATTCAGAGCGCTTTCTAACTTAATACAAAGCAACAGCTTCCTTGTGGAGATGGAGTTTTGCACTCATGGCATATGGTTTTGGTATTATTTGTTTCAGGAAAGCCTGTCTCAGAAGCTCATACTTGGCATTCTCCAGATAGTCCAGTCTGCAGGAAACACCGATACAATCAGGCAGAGATGGTTGGAAATGCGTTGTCTGGTCCAGAGACAAGTACTCCGTATAAACCAGACTATGTGAGTTGGAGAATCTGTGGGCACTGAACCTGTACTACACAGTCTGTTATTCCTGTATAAATCCGTCCTCTTCCTTCCTCCAGCATCAAGGAAAAGATTAGTCACAGGGGTAATGTTCGCTTAATGCAAACTTAGACATTATTTCTGGTGTCTCAGGTAACCGGTGAGAGTCTCTATCCACTGGCTAGAAAAGCTTCCTTAAAGCAATTCAGAAGAATCATGTTAGGCTCCTGATCAGAGTCAGTGTCTGAAAGAACTTACTTCCTCTGTTGTCATAGGACAAGTCTAGGAGAATTTAACGCCCCCAAGGAGACAGTGTAAATACCCTCCCTTTACACCTACTGACGTATCTTCCTTTCCTACATAGACCAATTTGAAGGGTCCTTTTCTAGCATGCAACCCACCATTTAATCTGCTTCTGGGCACTAAAAAATGTTGCCAAAATGGGTATTGTTCACTGATACTTCAGCCTTGGTGACTGGTTGCCAGCCATGGCTTTGCCAGTAGCTGCCAGGCTCGGTGGATCTGGACCAGTTGTCAGCACTCTTCCAGGCACAAGATGGCACTGGTATCTGGCTGCTTTTGTCATCATTAATCCAGTCTTAGAATCCAACAAAAAGCCTCAGCGAATGTACATTGTCTGATACATGTAGTGCAAAAGCAATTAATTTGCCATATCCAGTCTTGTAATAATTAGTGTCACTATAGTGTGTGTTTACCGAGAAGGCACAGAGAGCCAGTGTAAACTGTTAGCGAAGATGCAGAAGCCCAGTGCTAAGTCTGACATGCAAGAGCTCAGCGGCAGTCCAGCCACCCCAAAGTAACACAACTAAAGTTTGACCTTTGATGGCTTGTTACCCTGCAGGGCTCACCCACCAAAATGTCATTCCAGGTGAAGCAGCTCAGCTCTGCAAGCACCAGCAGCATCAACAAGGAGAAAATTACATCCACTAACATGAGCGATGAAGAACCCCAAGACGACCAAGAGCTTGTGAATATAGCAGCTGCAGAGAAGCAGCCAGGTACAGAGCATTAGGAGTGGCTTTGGTGCTGTGGTGTTTGTCCTGTTACTCTGGGGGAGACAAAGCAGAGATGGTACAAAGGCAGCACATTTGCATTGGGAACAAAACAGACGTAAACTGCTATTCTCTAAATTAATGTATTTTGCTAAGATTTGCTGATCTGCCTTCTCACCTGGTACTGTCCAACCCATGTTTGCTGTTCTAAGCTTTTACATTTTTTGCCAGAATCGAGATATTTATCACTCATAATATCCTTCTGTCTCTTTGCTGGTTGGAGTGAATGGGAACAATTTCACTTTTGTGCGATACTGAATACTTTAGAGACGTTTAATCAGATTTCAAACCAAAGAACTGTGTGTCTGTCTAAAATAAGATTGCTGTAGTTCATTTTCTCAGTTATTGGTACTCCATATAACAAGATGCTACTGCTCCCATTTACAGAAATGTTTTGTCAAAGCTGGTAATGTCTTCTGTTCTTCACTGTCTTGGCTGTGGTCCTTTCTTCCAAATAGGCCAACAAGCTGGTTCTTTTAACCTTTTAGGACGTCATTCCTGGTTCCAGGTGCTTGAGATTGTAATAACACATCTGTACTGCAATCACAAAAGCGGATCAAGTGATAAAAAGAAGACTGCAGCTATATGTACCAGCTTACCTAGTTTATGTGTCTGGTGTCACAAATGGACCAGGGTTGAGTCCCATACATGGGATGAACAGGAAAATCTCTGAGAAGGGCTTGGATGTGCTTCCAGGAATAGTTTTAGTGATCACACAGGTGGCATCTCCATCTCCTTTAGCACTGAATTGATGAAACATAAACCCAGGTCCTAACTGCTGGATCATACTTTGTCCCATTGATGAATTTTGGTGTCTACCAAATCACAGCTGGGCTCATTGAATTCCGTCTCCTTAGATTTGCTCTGTTTTTCCAAGGGAATTAAAACATCTTCAATTACTGTGATTAGCATTTCTATGTGGATAACTTGACAAGTAAATATGAAACCTAGAGACTGCAGAATTGCAAGAAAAAAATGTGATTGGATAACAGTAGTACGTGGTAGCAGTTATTTGGCCTTGAGTAGATTGGAGAATAATTTACTTGTAAAACTCCTTGCATCTCTTTTACACACTCTTCACCTTACTGAAGATTTAAACATTTGTTGTTCTATAATTTGTAGGCATTATTGATAGGTGGGAGCTCATCCAAGCTCAAGACCTCAGAAATAAACTTAGGATGAAACAGAAATTGCAGCAGTGGCAGCAGCTGAACTCAGATCTCAGTGATGTCTCTGCTTGGCTTGATAAAACTGAGGAAGAGCTGGAAGAGCTGCAAAAAGTGAAACCTCCAACCACCGTGCAGGCATTGGAACAAAGAGTCAAGAAATTGAAGGTAAGTTAGGGAATACTGAGAAGTGGGATTTCAAGATGCTGATGCTCTTTATCATTGTCTTTGTGCATTTAGGATTTGTCAGCAGCATGAATAACAATGTGTGTATGCAGGCAGAAGAGCTAAGCTGTTTTCAGCTAAGAGGACTAAAGAGGGTAGTTAAGCAAGATGCTTCTGTCTTCATATGCAGAGATTTGCAGGCAATATGCCTGGGTACAACAGGCAGCCAGGCTGAAATAAAAAACCGTCCCTTCCTGTTTTCTTGCAGAAACACTTTATTCTCTCTCAAACAAAACATTCAGCCCCAAATTTCTCTTTTTAGGCCTTTTGGTTTAGAAAACAAACATAGAAAAAAGCTAAATAATGAAGGCTTAGACTCCCCACATGCCTAGGGTCAGGCCTTGTTTTGGGGGTTGGGTATTCTAAGCAGTGATAGCGTCATTTTTTCCTTTTTCAAATTAGCCGGGTCTACAGGCTGCAGTGTCTAGGCTGATTTATTTTTAATTGAATTAAAGGGGGAGTGGAGGGGTCTAGCTCCAACAGGGAGACTGCTCCAAAGATCTGCTCTAAATCTGTGTTTTTTAGCAATATGGTGTTTGCAAAAAATCTTAGCTCTAAATAGCACCTTGTCCAATGGTTGAAAGGTACATCCTTTCAAAATGTGCAGTTGCATTTTTTCACTTATCAAATGCAGATTTCTCATTGAATAGAATGTATTAGTTAAAAACAAGAAACAAATTCAGTCTCTGCTAATCTTCAGCCAAGTAATAGAGCAGTTAGAGAGACACTAACGTGAACATTTGTCAGCATGTGTCGTCATGTTACGTTGCCTGCCATGATTCTCAGCTTCCATAAATTAGGACTAACTGAGGTCTCCAAGTTGAAGCAGGAGGTTACCAGGGTACCTGTAAGTGCTAGGTCTCTAGGACTTAGGTAGCAAAATGCTGCAGGTTGAACTCGGGAAGCAAGTGTTCCTAACACTTGTGGGAGTGCAAAATGCCTGTGTGCTCACCCTTCTGCCAGCAGCGTCGTGTGGAGTTGCCCAAATCCTGAGGCTACTGGTCAGTTTGGTGTCACACTAGGGATGATGCTCACAAACAAGACAATGCAGGACAGAGGAGTGATTTCTTAGTCATGTTGAGAGTATGCTTAAGCCTACGCATCCCTGAGTAGTCATTAGGCCAGGGAGAATGACTCTGCACGCCAGTGTGTGACTCCAGTAAGAACGACTCTCATTCCATCAGCCGATCTGGCTTGGGCACCAAGGGCTAGGAAGGGTTTGGTGATACCTCATGAGTGGAGGGAGGTGCTTCCCTTCAGGCTGGAGTTGGGTGTCTGACCTCTTCAAGGAGCAGAGCTTCACTTCTCCTTCTCTCTTCTGCATTTTCTCAAGAGGAGTCCAGCTGGCTGTAAATCCCCTTTTCAGGCAGCTTGGCTTTCTATGGGTGTCTAAAAGAGCCAGCACGCTCTAAGACATGAATTTCTTGAGATGTCAGGACATCGCAGTTGCCCTTGCTAAGGATAAAGCGTGGCTGGCTGCAGACTGGCTTACTGGTGTTTAGAAGTCTGTGATGGACTGTTTGTATTGTTTGATACTGAAAGAAACTTTGTTGCTTGAAGGAGGGAGACAGGGTTCTTTGTTGAGCGAAATGTAATTTAGACAAGTGTTTTTCAACAAGTGGGACGCAGATCTTGAGAATATATAGATTGACACTCTTAGTTACAAAGGCTGCTAAGAAAAGCAATCCGAGCTGTGTTGATTGCAGGAATCATCCTGCAGCTTTTACTTTTCTACTGCGAGAGCCCACAACTTGAAAAAGACTGAGTACCCTTGATTCAAACTGTAAATTCTTGAGGGTACAAAGTATTGTTTGGCATTCATTTTTTTGAAAAACCTTCAAAAATATGGGCTCTACCTTAACATAAAGGTGACTAGATGATACAGCCATGACTTGGCAAATTCCATATTGTTTCCCCCTGCAATTTTAAGGGAGAGGAGGAAAACAGGCAGGACTGCCATTCAGGGGGACCTTGGCAAGTCAGAGGAGTGGGCTGACAGAAACTCTGACTAGAGAGAAGAAAAAGCATTTCTCACAATGGGGGGGCCTGGTGTGGAACCAGGGGCCCAGAGCGGATGGGGAATCTCAATCCTGTGAGACACTCAAAATTTGACTGGATGATGCCCTGAGCAGCCTGCTCTGAGTTTGAAGTTGGCCCTACTTAGAGCAGGAGGATGGAGTACAGACCTCCAGCTGTCCCTTTCAGCATTATTCTAGGATTTTGAGGCAGCAAAACCTTTATAAATCAAGAGGAAATACCATGTGATGACCTATGGGAATTTTTGTCCAAATGTCAGGGAAAGAGACAGCTCGGAGGAATGAAGGGCAGATGTGGATTAAGCCATAATGTCTGTGACTTAGGGAGAAGCACAAGCCCAGCCAGATTTGTTTTGTTCAAAGTGAAGGTTTTGGCTTTAAAATAACATAAAAAAGGCCACCTACCTTACTGCTAAGGAGCATATTATCTGAAAAGCCACCAGATTCAGCTTTCCCCAATACTTGTGACTCTTTTGAGGGTGTAGTTTTATTGTAAATAAACAACATTTTTTCATCATTCATAGAAGCTCCTAATCCTCTTTTTCTACTAGGACACGCTTAAAGCATTTGATAACTACAAGGCAGTGGTGCTTTCCGTTAACCTGAGCAGCAAAGAATTCCAGAAAGCGGATAGCACAGAGTTCAAAGAGCTTCAGAACAGGCTTCGGAAGGTGAACTTGCATTGGGAGAAAGCAACTCATGCATTGGACAACTGGAGGAAAGGTTTACAACAAGCCCTACTGCATTGCCAGGTGCATACCACATGCCAGCTTATAAGGGAAAAACTCCTCTTTAGGGTGCTACTTAGGGGTAGATAAGGGGGGAGGGCAGCGGGGTAATTCCTGCACATCGGTGGAATGGTTGCTCAGAATCCAAGACATTTAATTTTCTTATAAACTTGACTCTGTTGGGTTTAAAGGGTTTGGTAAAAATACCTTTGAACTGTATAATACCCTTTTATTACATAGGTGGAATAGTTTAACTAGGTTGCAGTAGCCTCACTAATAGTGACTTTGTTGTTGGCTCTGTCTTATCTGGGCTGGTCATTTTGTTTGTAGGCAAAGCCAGGTGAAAGCACTGCAGAAGTGTTTTTTTCTCTTATGTGCAAATCTTGTATTTCTCTAGGACTTCCATGATCAGAGCCAAAAACTAATCCTGTGGTTAGCAAGTGCTGATAGCCGAAGGAATGAAGGACAAATCACAGATCCAAATGCTGACCTCAATACAATACTGGAATGCCAAAAGGAGCTAATGGTAAGTGTAGTCTTAACTACAGCACCTCAGCTCTTCCAGCGAGTCAGTAGCGCTCACCACAAAATCAAGAGCAGTATTTTTGTTTCTCAAGATGTCTGCAGCCTGTCCTTGAAACTGCTGTATTCAGACAGGTGGCTGGTTTCTGAAGTGGTCTAAGAGGTTGCCTATATGAGGCATTTTTTCCGTAATTACGCATCATAATTAAGTTCCTTATGAACAGTCTGTATGGTGGAGTAAGACTTCCAATTTCCAAGATTTAATGTCTTTTTCATATAGATTAATTACTGCTAGAATGATTTCTAAATGTTAGTTCAAGCAGGTACAACCAGTCTCTTAAAGCAGAACTTAATTTCATACGTAGCTGTAATAGCCATTCCTGTGTATTGTGGATTCTCAGGCAGGTTGAGTTGTTCTTTAAAGCCTTCCAGAGTTCCTCCTTTCATGAGAACATCCTTAAAGTTGAGAGTAAGTCTGTTGCACTGTTTTTTGTTTGTTTGTTCTAAGCAACTGGAGAAAGAGCTGCTGGAACAACAGCTTAAAGTAAACTCGCTTCAGGAACTCACAGCTTACCTGCTGCTTAAATCAGATGGTGATTACGTTGAAGCTGATGAGAAGGTCCATGTAATTGGAAAGAAACTGAAACAGCTTCTTGAACAAGTTTCAAATGACTTAAAAACGATACAAGGAAATCTGGTGAGTCAGAGTTTAAATAGTTGTTCATGGATCTTTCTCACTGACAAGTAGTAATATACTAAGAGTAAAGGTATTTATAAAAGATTGACTTAAAACTTGAGTACTTTCACCTTCATAAGCTGAAAAAAGAACAGTTAACGCTGGCTACAGGAAAAACTTCAGCACCACAAGGCTACTATAGTATTGGAACAGATTGCCCAGAGAGGTTTTGCGGTCTCCATCGTTGAGGGGTTTGAAGAGCAGACAGGATAAAGCTTTGAGTAAGGTTTTTGGTCTGGTCTCATAGCTGACCTTGCTCTCAGCAGGAGGTTGGACGAGGTGAACTTCCTGAGGTCCCTTCCGACTCGAGTTATCCAATGGTCCGTACCAACTATCAGGCTAGGAGTGCGTAATGAACACGTAGGAGTTGATAGCATTACATTGCTTATCCTGAGAGCTGTCACATAAGAGATATTTTCAAGTTAATACCTGTACGCACCTGTTCCGTCGTAATTCCTTCGAGTTGTGCATAGTAAAACATTTCTTTATGTTGGAGAACTGGAGCATCTGTTTACCACTGGTTATGCACATGTAAAGAGGCAATGGGCTGTGCACCTATGGAGAGGCAATGAAAGATGGCTCTTTGCACTTCATCTGTTGTGAGTTTGAGCATGCATTTTACAGAGGAAGGTGTGGTTCCCTTTTAGGATACCAAAACATTCCTGCTAGTTCCCGATGACTTGGACTCAGGAGATTATAATCCAGTCGCAGCGAAATCCAGCCCTGCTGTGAAGAAGGCAAGTATTTTTTTCTAATATTTTGCTATCAGCATATAGCATATTTAGCCTGAAAGTTCCTCATGTAATGTAATCATTTTATCTTTTAGATGCATGTACCATATTACAGTTTACAGCTGGACTTTAAAGTCTACAACTATCTTTTCTGTGAAAGAGAAATTCCTTGTTTCTGAAACCTGGATACTAAAAGCTGTTTCTCTCAACAGATCACCACAAGGAGAACTGCAGATGGCAGAAACAGCAGCAGCACAAGGTACTATTTTATCTCTGATCTCTTGAAGGATGGTGAAAACGGCAGAGGCGAGCTCAGTGCCAGCAGAAACCTGAGCAGCTGTTCCTCATAGGTTGACATACGGGTGGAGGTGATTTCTGCCTACCTGTAGTGTCTCCTCTACCTACCAGTTCTGGGCTGCACCTTGGTGAACGGTTTCCTTTAGCACTCCTGCTCCCAACCTCTGCACTGATGTGCAACCTTGGCTTGTCTTTACTCCTGAGAAAATATTTTTTGTGCCAAATGAGGGAATATTTTAGTTTTAAATCTTCCTTTAATTCCACCAGCATACCTGGAAAAAGAAACTTGCAGCTTAGAGCCACTTAGACAAACAGACTGTGAAGGGCAAAGGGAGAACTTCACCCCCTGTACGTTAGGACCTGTTCAAAGGATAGATCTCAGTAATGCCAAGGCCAAGAGAGCCTAATCAGTTTGAATTGCTGGCTTTCCTTTATACTTCAGCATGTATTTGGAGTGGTTTGTCTCCTGGGAAAAGTAAGTTTGCATCTGAAAATAGGGTAAAAAGGCACTGATCGAAGCTGTTACAAATAAATGTTTCTTCTTCAGTAGTAAGGACAGTAAACCCAAACCAGCAGGAGGCTTCCCACTGAGCAGTCTTGTACACTTTCAGGTTATAGTTAAAGTGTTCAATGTGCAGTGCATTTTCCTGTAGATACCTACATCTTGGAAGGGTAGTGTGAACCCTAGAGGGGGAGTTAAAACAACTTGTTTAATTCAAACTCAAATTTAAGTGCCTTTTTTTTTTCCTCTTTCTCTCTTTTTTTGTCTCCTTTTCAGAGGTGAAAGCCATCTACAGCCTAATCAAGCAGTTCCTCGGTCTCCCTCCTTCTTTTACCGTGTACTACGAGCAGCTTTACCTCTTCAGTTGTTCTTTCTACTGCTTCTACTTCTGGCTTGCATGATTCCATCTTCTGAGGAAGACTACAGCTGCACCCAGGCAAACAACTTCGCCCGTTCTTTCTATCCCATGCTGCGATACACCAATGGGCCTCCACCAACTTAGAAAGCAGCCCGTGAATCTTCAGTTACACCAAAACACACTCTCTGCGGTGCTTTTTTCATGCTGCTAGCATCAATCAAGCAGTGGCGTTGCATAATTAAATACAGAAACTTTTGTGTTCGTTCCCCAAACTAGCCACTACAGTACCCTTGCATCCTGCATACTGCTGCGCAGGTTGCTGCTGCAGCTAAATAATGCCTCACATTTATAGCCTCCTTTCCCTGTCGCAGGGACTGTGTTAAATTTCACATCTCAAATGTATATCTTGACAAAATTTCAGCATTTTTGTACGGAAAACAAACTTTTTCTATAGATTTTTAAACTGTAATCAACACACTTTATACTTTGATGCAATAGATACACTATTTTATAGGTGCAGTGCTTTTAAGCTTGCAAGGTGATTGAATACTGAGTTACTAGATGCAGAAACTACATCACAGTAATCTTAAACACAGCAGTCTGTCTTGGGTTAGCATGACAAACAAACAAGCATTTGAAGAGGCACTTTGCCTAGAATGATTACTGCACACACTTCACGTTACCTGTATCTTTTGGTACTGTAGTCACTTGTGAAAACAAAAAAATTGACATCTTTGTTATTGTGTTTTATTCATCTAACACATTCAATAAAAGGATGGTCATGTGTTCTGTTTTACATATAGTGTTCTAGTGGTTAGGACTGCTGTGTTGTCTTTTTATACCACCTTTGAAATCAGAAATTGTTGCATTGCGTGGAAATGGTTTATAATGCACATATTTTCTAGATAAACATGATTATGTAGACTGTCCCTGATGTATACAAATAATGTAATGACTTTTTTAATGAAAGATTTTTTCAGTTTTTAACCTGCTGAATAGTGTACAGTATCTTGGGAGAGAATTGTGCGTTTTTATAAGCTTCATCTTTAAAATGAAACTGACACTTGGGCAATGGCTAGAGAAACACTGTGTACAGTCAGCATTGCCATTGCTTCTTGGTTGTACAGTTCAAGTGTTGTCATTAAAATTTTGCCAATGACTGCAGGGACTAATTGGTGTGTCTAGTGGGGGGGAACGGGGGACGGGGGGACAACCAGCCGTGTGTTCAGTAGTGCTGACCCTTCTGCTCCTGTGTAAGTCAGCTTACTTGCATGCTAACACAGCTGTGTCAGAAGAAGCATAACCACGCTCTTGCTTGTCAGAGCAAGAGATTAAAAATTCAGCAGTGGAGCCTGTGTTCGCTGGCACAGGTCCTTCCCTTTGCAACTGACTGTAATTTCCTGGAGGAAGAATACAAAGTTGAACCAACTAATGCTTATTACTAGTTTGAAATGCTGAACTATTTCCCCACCCTGGAACTGATTTTCCAAACCAGGAGTTAGGGCAGTGCTGGGGGGGGAGGGTGCATGACAAGGAGAGATCAGTGCAACAGGAGTGGGTTTGGTTGAATGCTGGTTGCAGTGAAAGCCACCCAGGAATTAGCCAATTTCTGTGATGCTTACCTATAGAAAATAGGATTTATGATTAGCCTGTGAGAATTCTCCCACCTCTTCTACACTTGTCACCACTGGTGGTTGCTTATTCCCCATCTTCTGGCAGAGGACTTGATGAAGCAAGTTGCTTTGCGTTCTTGCATTCAAAGACAGTCCCTGTAGCAAACGAGCAGCTTTTTCCCAACCGTGGTGGTAAAAAAAGCATGGTTTATTTCCAGGATTTTAAACTAAACTAATACTTTAGCTGTGATGCAGTTAAGCTTGTAAAGTTTGCAACATGGTTTAGGAAAGTCAAAGCTTACAATTTGGCACTTTTTAGCAGTGGTACCGTACCTGTGTTTACATCCCACGCTGTGTGCTCAATTATGGGTCGAGATACACCAGGTCCATACTGGCGTGTCTTGACCTCAGTCCCAAGAAGCAGTGCAGGGGCTCCAGCAGGCTAAAGACACCCAGAGGCAGCAGCGCTTCCAGACCTGGCAGCTTTCACAGCCCGTAAGCCAACATGCCGCTCTGCGTAGCTGTCTGTGTGGAGCCAGGCTTGTGCTCAGCTACCGATTTCACAGCTCCAGCTCTCACCGTAGTGCAGTATCCAAAGAGAGAGGATGGATCCTCCCCACCCCTCGCTGCACACAGGCACAGGCTCTCCCCTCTCCCTCTGCCATCTTGTATTTTGAAAGCAATTACTTTCAAATGGAGCTCATTGAAGTTTCTCTCTCTGTAGAAGTCAGCCAACTCTAACCATTATTCCATTGCCAGGTTGTCACAAATGCCCATGCAAGCCTCTCTGCCAAGAACTAATAGTCAGTTGCTGACATGATATTCAGTTCTTCTGCCATTAAAGAACCTATGCAGGGGAAAAAAGTTTTGAATGATGTTAAAAGGTCTAAAGAAAATTTCATAGCCTGCAATTTCCTTTCATTATGTACAGTTATATCAAATTGTTGAGCTGATGTAATACATAAAATGAGGAGCTTTCATGAAATTATCTCAAAATGTCACACACAAAAAAAAAGTCTAGGAAAATAACTTAAATGTTTTTTCCCAAAACCTATTTTAAATAGTTTTACTTCCAGTTGATTATGACCACTGCACTGCAGGCTGACACTGAAGTCTGCTTCAAACAAGTTATTATATGTGCCCACTGATTCCATAGCATCCTCTCCTTTCACTCAGGACAGGGTTGTTAGTGTTCAATGAAGGGCAGAAGAAAAAAAGATTAAAAAAAAAGGGCAAGATCAATAGCGAGAGCAAGCACGCATGTGCGCGCTTTTGCACGGGCATTTGTACGTAGGAGTGAAACCAGGCCAAAACTAGCCTTGGGTTGGAAGTCTGATTTCTTTGGCAGGGAGATGAGACCTCAATCTGTTTTCAGGTAGACCTACTCCCCCCTCCCCACCAATAAGTCAACAATAATTCTGCCAGCACGGGACACACAGAACTGTTTGTTATGACTTGTCCCCCCCTTCCCCAAAAGTTAAACGTGCCCTCAACCACTAGAGCACAACCTGTGTCTTCTGTAGTCGCTTGGTGCTGGGAAACGTCCTGAGAACCCGAGTACCTGACAAAGTAAATCAACCTGCAGCTGGTGGAGTGACTGTGGTGGTACAGATGAGACCCCCCGATCATGCACCTTACACACTCATGAAACCAGGCTGAGCTCACCTACAGGAAAGAAGTGAACAAAAAGCTGTATATTTAGTTTTCATGAGACCTGTTTATGCAGCCACAACAATCTATAACTGAATGAAACACACATCAGTAGACAAATACTGTAAGTTCACAGAACTGAAGAGCAGCTGAGAGAAGGGGAGGGGATTGGGGGGGTTCACCTTAGTATAACATACACGGAGTACTTTAAAAGGCACCAACGTCAGTCATGAACTAGTCTCCATTACAAATTTGCAGTGAGGGTGAAAAGTTTGAACTAAAGCCACATATGAAATAGGACTCGGGACAGAAAATTCTGGGGAAACAGTAAGCCCTGCTAATTGCTATGCCAGCTCCTTAGTTATGTGACATCCTGATGAGGGAAGAAGGTTTTTGTCTGTTGAGGCAGTAGCAGCTGAAGTTGGCATTTTTATAGTATAGCAATCTTGTTTTCCTCATGCACTTAAATTGAAATCGCTGATACTCAACAATGCATGAGGATGTAAAGATAGAAGGAGTTAAAAAATATCCAGCTCATAAATAAAATGAAGTCTTACCTATGAAACAGTGTGCCATGTAACTCAGCACACTTCAGTTCAGTAGTAAAACACTGTGAAAAATGACTAAGTAATATTTATTTTCCATACTTTAGCAATCCACTTGCTTTTCATATTCCCATTCACAACACTGTCCTTAGTACTGGTTTAGGCACTGGGTCAGCACAACAGACGACCACATCCTTAACTGCTTTTCCGAATCATTATCTGGCAGGACATAAATAACGTCAAACGATTTCTTCTGAGACAAATGGTGATGATAGCAAAGGCGTTTCCATGATTTCCAGCTCTGAGCCTATGGAGGGATCACAGGACCACGGACCGTTCAAAGAAGTGGTGCCGCCTACAGCCGGGCTGAGACTAAAAGCAGCTGTAACAGTGGTGCCTGTCCCTGGCAGCCAGGAACGGTGGGGTCATAAGGTACTCTGCCATCCAAAGAACTGGACAGAATATATTGATACATATATTGAATATATATATGATCAGTATTCAGCCCTGTAAAACAGTAATTCCTGTGACAGGCCCTTAGGCTGTGCTCACTTTAAGGCGCCTCAGACAAAGCCGGGCCAACCCATACTTTGTTTTTAACTTTAGCTCTTGGGTAAGAGCAACTTGTCTCCCACGGGCACTTATCTTGGTGGGGAAGAGCAGGGAAGGGAGAGAGAGTGCCATCTAGCTCTGCCATGTGCTCGCTGTGCTAAGATTTGAAATAGACCCATAATTACAACTGCATTTCTAATATATGTGGGTTAAAGCACAGCTTAGGATAGAGCAGCTATTTCATCAGTGCAGAACTATTTTCTATTATTCCGACAAAAGAACAACCTTGGATGCAAAAAAGTAGGCTTTCTGGGCCAGCTTTTCAAAATCATTTGGGTCCAGCTTAATGGGAAAAGCTCAGGCTTACTTTCTGTATCGTTAGGTCCAAAGCCACCAGGAGAACCTGGCGACAGCAGCAGCAGCATCGTGCCTTTCAAGATGCCAGACATGGCCACAGCCGTTGGCAGTACTCAGCACGCTCAGGCCGAGCTTCCACATGAAACTTTTGTGCCAATTTACACATGTGTATTTTGAACCTTCTGCAAGGAATTCTAAATTACATTTGCAGGCCCTGATCCTGGGGGGGACTTCAACCCTCCCAGACATCTGCTGGAAAAGTGGCACAGCAAAGTCTGGGCAACTACTGGAGTGCACCGAGGACAACTTCCCAGTACAGGTGATGGAGAGCCCGACCAGAGGAGAGGCACTGCTGGACCTGTTGCTCACTAATGCAGAAGAACTTACTGGAGAGGTTAAGGTTGGAGACAGCCTGGGCTGCAGTGATCATGCCCTGGTGGAATTCTCAGTCTTGAGGGGTAAAGAGTACAGTCAGGACCCTAAACCTCAGGAAGGCAAACTTTCGGCTGTTTAGGGTGCTAGCGCGTGGGATCCCTTGGGAAACTGCCCTCAGAGGCAAAGGAGCAAACGAGAGCTGGGAGCTAATTTAAAGACATTTTTCTCAGGGTGCAAGAGCTCTCAATCCCAATGTGCAAGAAGCTGGGCAGGGGAGGCAGGAGGCCAGCTTGGCTAAGTCAAGACCTCTTAGCCAAACTGAAACACAAAACCAAAATGCATAGGCAGTGGAGGCAGGGATATACCTCCTGGGGAGATTATAGGGATATGGCTGGTGAGTGCAGAGAGGGGATCAGGAAAGCCAAGGCACGGCTGGAGCTGAACTTGGCTAGCGACATGAAAAATAACAAGAAGGGTTTCTTCAGGTACATCTGACAAGAAAGGAAGATGGAAGAAACTGTACCTCCCCTGATGGCTACAGCTGACATGGAGGAGGCTTAGGTACTCCACAACTTGTTTGCCTCGATCTTCACCAGCAAGTGTTCCAGCCACGCTGCCCAATTCCCAGAATCCAAAGGCAGGGACTGGGAGAACAAAGAACTGCCCACTCTAGGAGAAGATCAGGTTCGAAAACAGCTAAGGAACCTGAAGGTGCAACCTTCCAGCCAAAATCATTCTGTGATTCTATGACAAAGTCCAAACAAGACAAAAATTCTTACCTCGGAAGAGTCTGGTCACTGGTGACAGCTCAAATAGGACCAAGAGGCAACTTTCTGGGGCCTCACTGCATTTTTAGGCTCTGTTAAACCACTCTAATGATGCGAGTACAGCAGATGTCTTCCATACTCCACAGGCCATCAGCAGGAAAAGAAAAAGTTCCAGCACTTGAAAGGATGCTCTCCTTTCATCACAATGATCCCTGTATAGATCTATCATTCAGTCAGTAAGGAATTAACATATTATTATTACGGAAATATGTATATTTATTGAAAAAAAAAATCTTTAAGTACTACCTGTCTTAGTTAGCTACACATTTAATAGGAGGACCCAGACTGTCTCAAGGGAGAATGTTCCAATACATTTTTTCCCCATATTCTCCTCTCTGACTGGCAACGTGACAGCACTAAAAATGGGCAATTTGCAAGAAGATGGAAGTGTGGAAAAGGTCTCATGATCCTGGAGACAAAGCACTTCACCTGTCTGAAATGCTCTAAGACTTATCACATTTCTTTAAAAAAAAAATTTTAAAAATCAAGGCTGTTTTACCATTTGGTTCTAGTTCCAGAGTTGAGAAGAACCTCAGCATGTTTTTAACAGCATGCATAAGGAAAAGTTTCGGCTTTTTCTTTCTTTTCTTTTTTTTTTTTTTTAAATCCACAGCAACTGGCACTCCTTCATGAACCAAGTTTGCTTACCTCTGTGAACATCCCAGAACCGCAGCATAATTTCTTCAAGCAGAAACAGCCACCTCTGGCTAGGTCCCGGCTCAGCAGCAGAAGCCCATGTAGAGCAGAGCAGTGAAGGAAAAAAGAAACGAGCCCAGCTCTCCTCCTCTTGTCATAGCCCTCGCAGTTCCTCAGCACTCAATTCATCCATGCTGAAGCTGGAAAAGCCCCCCCAATATCTAAATTGAAAAGCAGCATGGCAGCTCTGCTCAGGCCTGCTCCACACCAGGAATGCAGCGTCTGAGAGAGTCTGTGGGACGCAGACCCATGATAAACCCAACACCTCTCTCGAGAGACCAAGGCACCCTTGTTCAGTCATTTTGTCACACAGCTCCCTGTTTATAAGCTGTGCTGGTTTAGAGAGGTGCACCTTCTCCTGATCCAAATACGAACACAGCTACATTAATCCAGAGAGTCGACAGCTATTGGCTTTTGCCCATTTTAAAACACTAGTAGTAACTTTTAATAAAATTATGTTCAACAAGACAAAAAGTATCTGTTAAAATCACATCATTTTCCTATTTGCACTGTGCTAGTAACAGCGTATATGAATCACAACACATGGCACAAATCTGCAGCATCACCCTTTTACAGAGTTAATCCAGAGCAAATTTCCATTTCGAAGTTAATTTTACAATTTATACCCACTCTTTCCCATTTTCTTTTTAAGAGGTTTGTTTCAAGATTGCACATAAATTCAGCACTTCTGAAGCAAAACAAACAAACAAAAAATCACTTAAACATTTCTTTGAAAAACTATATTAAACAAAAAGATTACACAGGATAAGGAAAATCAGAGAAAGACCAATACAACAGGCACTGAAGCCAGAGTGTGATCAAGCCCAAGAAACACTGAAACACATCTGTTTCACAGCAGAACTTTCCTCAAAATGAAAGTACCAATGAATGCCAGACTGTACTCACATTTTTTCCCCTTTTTGTAGTAAATATTACACTTATTTAGAAGGGCACTGCTATATTACAGTTTCTTAAAAACAATGAAAAGGTAGCTAGTAAAAATTTAGACCATCAGCAGCATCTGGTATAGTACAAGATCAAAACAAGACAATAGATTTGTGTAACTCACTGAAAACTCTTTATGCCCCTCCTATAAAAAATATTGTCCTTGGCTTTAAAAAAAACCACCAAGATCAAAGGTTTGTCTAATATTCAAAGTATGCAAATGGCATACTAATCGAAGTTCCTAATCCAAAAGATTTATAGGCTCAAAATAGATTTTTGGTGTGATCCCAATTTCATGTCACCATACCTGAAATGCCCAGAACATGCACGTATTATATTTAAACATATCCATTTAAAGGACTGCAATTCTAGCTCACATCAAAATGTGATATTGGCAGTTGCCAGAATGAATGATGCCATCCTGCTCTTCACTGAGGTCATCGGCCAGGCTATTTCCTCTGGTTTTTTTTCTCAGTGCAGCTTTAACACATGCAGAAATCAGCACAACAGGGGGGTTTAACCCGCATCGTCAGTGAAATTCAAACAAGTCATCACACTTGCAAAGCAAAGGAAGCGCCAGAACCATCATCCCCCCTCTCTTTGAGGGATCCGGTACAAGCTAGGAAAACCACAGCACAAGGTACCATGCACTTGGAAAACAAGCAAGCAGCAAACCTGAGGGCAGCAGGCAAAAGCAGGTCCCAGCTTAGGTTCCCGTCCCCTGCCTCACCCCCTGCAAGACGGCTGCAAGAGCTTTCGGGCGGGCAGGACATAATTCCACAAGCAAGTCAAAAGGGAAGGGAAGATGGTTTGTTTCTAGCTGATTTCACAACCCCTGATTAGCAGATCATATACAAATGCAAACAGTTAATATTCAGAGAGCAATCTCTTGTACCTAAATATTATAATAGATTTAACATCATTAATAAATATATAAAACAACATGTTAATCTCACAGACAAAACACACTTCAAAGGTCAGCATTGACAGAAATATCCAGGCAATTTGGTCATTGTTTAAAGCACTGAAAAATTATGCACAGATAATAAGGTGAGTGTTAAGACCAGGCTCACAAAATATAAACTTAAGCTTGATTTAACATTTCTGAAGAGGCTCTGAACTGGCCCTAGAAGCTATTCTGAATGGCCTTCAAATGAAGGCCCTTGCAGCCATTGCATATTTAAGAATAGAATAAACTCCTTTACACTGCACTTTAGATCAGCTGCAAAGCAGGTGTTCCCCAGGGACTAGCACACACCAGTAAGCGGATCTGTCCCAAACAATGCAGCTCTACATTTCATACAATCTCACTCTGAAAAAGGAGATTGTCTAGTCAGCACTTAAAAGCCTTGGTCTGGGAGACGGACACCTAGGTGCTCACTCCTAGCCCTGACACAGACTTCTTCTGTCATCCTAAACCAGTCCCTTTGTCTCTCTGTCTCAGTTCACCTGCCTCTGAAAAGGAGAGGCAGTAATTCCCTGTCTCGCAGTACTGTTCTGAGGCTTAATTTCATAAGGTGCTTTTGAAGAGTCTCAGAAAAGACACTATAAAAGTGCAGCTATTATAATGTCAGAAACACGGACAGAGGTGTGCGTCCCACAGGCCTTTCCCGAGATACCAATGTGCAAATCTAGAAGAGATGAGGACTCGCACTAGGTCACACTTCAGCAGTCCCATCACAGGAGTTTTCTCCCATAGCTTTGAACAAACTTCACATTTCCAGGTTTCGACAGAATTACTGGGCTGCCCCGTTTTGCAGACTGTCCCCAGTCTCCATTTGTTCTAATGGGCCAAATTCGGGATGTGTGACTGGGGGCTTCCTTTGCCCTCGGAGAGTGTGCGCATTCAACATCTCCAGCAGCAAGTCATACACTGGGACCACATTTTTACACTTCATGCTGAGGAGATGCTCCATTCCCTTGTTACTGTGAAGGAAAACAGAAAATAAGTCAGCAATTTGGGTCCAACAATGCAGAGAAGGAAAACATGCTCCTGGCTTCAAGAAAGTCCTTTGTTTTTTATTAGGAGTTAAGAGGATTTAGCTGCTGTAGTCCCTGAGATCACTTACCACTATCAACAGTAACAGCATCCCAATACTTTAAAGCTGAGTGGTTTACTATTTAGAGAACCAAGGTTTGTTTTACCCTACACAAACTGACTTCAGAAAATAATGCAGGTGTACCAACCCTATTGAAATCAAAGAGAAAACCTCTCTGAGGCTGTAAACATGGGAGGCCCACAAGCTGCAGCTTTATACAAAAGGGGAATTTATAATGTGTAGCTCTAGCGACTACCTGCCTCTCCTGCCTGGTTGAAGGCCCTTCTTGGTAGGAGGACCAAACTAACCTGGCTAACTTCAAGCAGTCTGTTTCCTCTCTGCATGTCCAGTGTCAGATCTTGCGGAAGGCTACGGGCTTTAAAAGTA
Source organism: Haliaeetus leucocephalus (assembly GCF_000737465.1). Classification (NCBI taxonomy): domain Eukaryota; kingdom Metazoa; phylum Chordata; class Aves; order Accipitriformes; family Accipitridae; genus Haliaeetus; species Haliaeetus leucocephalus. Next base: position 2,227,237 of record NW_010973380.1, on the reverse strand, counting down.
AAGTTTTTGTTGTGCAGTAAGATACAATGACACCTTGTTACCTTGAATGCTTTGTGGCTGTATCGTGATTTGGATTAATGGGAGATGACTGTTGCCATTGCAGTTGCACATACATATACTTCAGATGCATTTAAGGTTTTGAGGTTGAAATCTAAGTGCACTTGCTCAACACCAAATTTATCACAGTGGAAATAGCAGCAGACAGCCAGCACGTAGCTGGCCTGGTGGATTGGATTGGGAGGGAGGGGCAATTCTTCCAGGAAACTGAGGTTCTGCTACAATTCAAGAGTTATAAATAGGTTAATGGCACAGAAGAAACTACAGCCCCCCCTCCTACACCCAGCTCTTGAGACTCCTGCATCATTTGGTAATCAAGGCTGAGAGCATCAAGTATTTCCAGAACAAAGTATAATTGACTGACCAGTGCTAAGCAACATAAGGGGGAAAGGTCACAACAAGTAGCCTCCAGACTTTGCCTGAGGCAGGCACAGCATAAAAACTCCTGTTTTAATAAGAAAATATAAAAATTTTGCAAAGATTCACAATGTTTATTCATGCCGTGCCAGAACAAGAGCTCCTGCGATGCGGAGTCACGCCACAGTGGGCAACCCGGGTGACAGTGGTGCATCAGAGCCAGGAGTCAGGTTTAGCTCTGGCTGGTCCTGTAGCTTCTGTAGGGCTGGCTCTCAAACTCACCCCCAGTTCACAAACTGGCTGTTAAAAGGTGTCTTTCGGCAAAGTCAGGTCCCTGCTGCTGCCACCTGCTCTCCCAGAAAGCTGGTTGCAAAGGTGGCTGTCCCTCTTCCAGTGTCCCTACACAAAGTCAGATATGCCCGTCTCTCCTTTGCATATTCCAGCCCGGTCCCAGGACTGTCTTCCCTGGGCACACACTCCACAGCCAAGACATAAGGCAGCTTTATGAGTAGGTGGTCTCTGGGTAATAATTTAAAATGACAAACAGCCTGAAAATTAAAGCATCTTTTTGTAGGGCCCTGCATTTGAGTCTGCTGTACTGCAAGCAAAGATGAGCAGCTCAAGAAGGTTCGGGAACCAGCAGGGAGTGGAGGAGCTGCTTCCCATGGGGAAAGCAGGAGTGTGGCACTGCTGTAGCATGAGTTGCTTGGCAAAAATGCTGTGGTTCCGAATAAAAGACAACAAATTTGGCCTGGGACAAACATGGCACCCAAAGTACACTTTGCTCCACCAAATCCCGCACTGCAGATCAGTTTTGAAAGAGACTTTTATTTTGGACAGAAGAGTTTTGATGGGTGGGCAGCATTTTTTTTTTGAATGGCTGAATTTGTGTTATTATTGTTAAACATTTCAGGCAGATGCATAATGAACAATTTAATGTAATACAATTCAGACAGCATTTTAATATCAACACAATGTTTTTAAGTGCCAGCAAGCACCTGAATATATTGCCTAATTAGTTGTGCTGGGAAGGAAATCCTTACAATGAACAGAGATGAAGAGCAGTACCAGGATTCCCTCAGGAGTGCTCTGGAGTTCAAGCCTTGCTTTGTTGCTCTAATAAACACTAACACCTTACGCGTTACACGCATTCTGTAAAATTTACCTTGCGTGTCTGACGTGAGAGAGGAGCATCAACAAATTGGCCAGACGAGTTGTCTGCTGCTGCAAGGGGATTCCGCTCTTTGCAATAACCCACACCAAAGCATCGGTGACTACATTAAGCAGGTGATGCAGCTTCCTGTTGCTTTCAGGTTCTTCCGCTGACAGGGGAAACATGCCTAACCAAGAGAAGAGAAGGAATTACTTCCTGCACACGAGGAAGAAAAAAAAGCTATGACTGTAGATTTTTTTCTGATGTAATATTTCAACAGGATTAAGGAAGATACATTACCTAACACCCCACCTTAAGACTGTACAAACGATGCTCCATGTGCCACACCAAGCTCTGACTTATATTCCTTTGCCAAAATTTGACGGCCACATTATTTGCAAACTGAGTAACTCTCCCAAATCCTCCCAAGACAACATGTTGAACATAGACCCTTCAGTCCAGAGAATGGACATGCTCTCCATTCTCCAGGGATTTTTTCCTTTGAATCACTCTGTACCTTGTAGTTTTGTAACTATTATGAATTATAGCATTATGCTTGCTCTAATCCCTTCTTGCAGAAAAAAACTTTTTTCTCTGAGTATATCCTAGGGAGGGAGGAAAACGTGGTGAGAGATGCTGCTCATAGACCCAGCCTGCCACAGTGTCCCTAACAGCTCACTAAGGGTGCCATAATACAGCACTTGCCTACAGTGAGAAACCTTAAAAGTCAGCAAAAGCAAAAAGAAGGGATTGGGGATATGAAGAGGGAAGAGAAGAAATCACCACTAGGAAGGTCTGGAAACACACAATAACATTATTTATAGAGCAGAAGAGACCTGGGCCAAAAAAAAAAAAAAATCCTCCCAAAGATACTTATGGAAGGACAAAGCTCCAGAACACCTTGAAAATTAGGAGTAAAAGAGTAACTTTGACAAGAAAGGAGGGCAGGGAGAGGTGAAAGGAGAGGGTTTTTGAGATGTGAGGCTCTGAAGAAAATATGGCTGATGAACATGGGGTTTTTGTTGGGTTTTTTGGTTGGTTGGTTGGTTGTTCTGGTTTTTGTTTGGTTTTTTTTTTTTCAGAAAAAAGAACAGCTTTCATCATTGTCTGTTGAAAGAATGGTATCCATCTATAAACAAGTGAGATAACAGCTGGACTATTTCCCTTCAGAACTGGGCTGAGAATTATGCAGCAGCTCCTTGCTGAAAACAGTAGATGTAAGTAGTTAGCTGTTATTTTGTTGTTGGATTTTTTTAACAAAGTTAATTACAAAATGTTCTGGGGAATAAAATTATTTTACTGCAGACTACCCTAAACTAGCAAACACACACTCCTATTTGCCTTTCGTAAAAGGCTGCAAAGCAAAGCTCCTATCCTGAAATTAATCTTGCAGAACTGTTGAGTACTTTGAATCATTTCTACCAATTAATTACCATTAAATAGGAACATTTAAGCCCAATTAATCATCACTTGGTTGAGTAACTAGTTTTACTAGAATTAAGAACTAAGTACAGGTCTGTAGAACTGCACAGCAACTTTACACATGACCAGGATCCATGGAGATACGAGCAAAAGTTCTCATTGAAAAGGACATGAGCCCCACTTTGTGAGAAGCTTTCAGACTTTGGGTCTTTCATGCAGTTCTTACAACAGGAGCTAGATCCTAAACCCAGCAAATGATACAGCTCAAGAAGTTTCTTGAGCAAAAAACCTTACAATCTGACAGAAGTCCTTTCTTAGTGTTCTCTTTTAATGGCTTTATCTCATTTGACATTCATGCCATTTTAGAGGCTGATTTCCCAGCCACCCTCAAAATAAAAAGTATGATTTGGTGAGCGTCAGAGTCAACCACATACTCACTCGAATTGAGGAGGATCATTGCCTTGACACACAGATACTCCTTGTGCTGCAGTTTCAGCTCTCGGAACCTTGAGGTCATGGCCAGGAGCATATCAAAGATCTCCAAAATTCCCTCTACGCATTTCCCCTCGTCCCTATGGAAACACATTTAAAATGTTACTGAAAAAGTAGAATTAAGGAACTCTGACTCAGCTAGATAAAAGTCAAAGCACAAAGGAGGCTGCAAAAGGCCTATCCATCTCATCCCTGGGAGAATTCAAAAGGTACTATCATGAAATCTAAATTGAAAATTACATTGGTATAAAAGGTCAGCACCTCTAAGAAACTGATTTTCTCTTTAAAGCGCATGCAGGATTGACTGCAGGTAAGTATGACCAAATTTCTGTAAAAGGCTTTAATGTCACAGCCAGTATAATTCTGGATAATCAGTTTGAAACTGTAGTGCAGGGCACAGTACCACCTTGAATCATCTTCCAGATTTGTTTCACAAGGAGTGAATACCACAACCGGTGACATCACTTTTTGTACCTGACAGAGGCCTCAGGACTTGGTGAATAAGAAAGACCCCCTAAAATAAGTTTCTTGGAACAATAAGACATTTTTAAAGGTAAAACAACCTCTCTCCCCATTCCCCAGCACCTTTTTCTGTGAAGGTGTTTAAAAGTAAATAGATTTTTTGGGTTTTGGTGGTTTTGTGATTTGGTTATTTTTATGTTTGCAAGTGTTTACTGAATGCAACTTTCTCCCTTTTGGATATTAGAAATGGACCCATCCTCTCATCTAAAAACCCCCAAACAACCCTAAGCCATTCCAATGGGTTTAAAATTAAGCAGCAGCAAATTTCAAACCACTGAAGTTACAGTTGCTGGTTTTTGGTTAGGTTTTTTTCACATGTACTGGACTTAAAAAAGTCATTAAGCTCTATGACACAGTATTCAAAGAGATGCTTTTTATACTGTCTGTAATATGAGCTTTTTTTCCTCCGTAATGTTTTTAAGATGAGACAGACTTAAGCACAGCAGTGCAGGAGAATCAAAGAACTTTACTCCTCTGCTGGATCCCTAAGAGGAAAGAGCTGAGCCTTCAGGCTGCGAGGCAGTCACAGGCAGATAACACTAACCAGGTGCAGCAAGTACCGCCTGCAGAAAGGCAGCTGCCTGAATATTGCCCAGTTTCCCATGTTCCTCATAGCAAAGGAGAATTTTAAGCTTTGGAGAATGACAGGCAGCTGCCAGTTTCAAAACAAAGACGCAAGCATCAGAGGAGTACTTGTCTACAAAGATTATGTAGGGGATGCATCTGAAGTTCAGCTAAGATAAAAACAATCAAGTTACAGACCAGTTTCATATACTCTTCTCTTAAAAAAAAAAAAATAAAATTACAGCATGCCCAGATACTTGCTAGCTCCTACTCTGCTGTGTCTTGTGGAGATGAAGGAATGCATCAAATAAGCTCACTCTATTCAGCACATATTAGCTCTCTAGGAACTAAATGTATCATACACTTTCAGCAATTTCTTATAATTGCATTGAACAACACAGCATGTCCTTGCTTTGAATTTACATGAGCAAATAATAATTTATTTCATATCTTCCATAAATTAAATTTGTTTCTCTTACTAACCCATTTTGATTTCTGTATCTATGATGATGATTATTACTGAGCTCAAGCCACAGAACTGGTACAGATCTGAATTTCCCCAGGTTGAAAAGGTTAAGAGCCATTTTAAACCTAGCCAAGAAAGTAGATTGTTTCCCTGACTTTTTACCAATGGGAAGCCCAGGTCAAATCCTTCTAAGGTCCTGTAGAAAAACACCCTTACTAATCCATATTCTTCCCTGCTGGTACATGATATGGAGAAATAATTTTTAATCTTGCAAATATCCTGCTTTAGCTTGAAAAAAATACTTTCAGTATTAAAAAGCAAGCCAGGGGGTTTTTTAATCCCTTTTGACTAGTGCTGCAATGTTCATTATTATAGCCATTTATGAAGTCTGTACTAGGGGCAGGAAGACAAACAGGTAGATAAAATATGGCCTGACACTGTGTCTGCTTTTTTTTGAGGGATGGGGGGAGAAAATCTATCAGCTGGAAGAAATTGATTAACAACATAATGTAGTGCATTGTATTGATATGTCTACAGTTTCAGCATCTAGGGACCCAGACCAAAAGGAACAAAACCAACAAAAGATGTGAAAGAGAAACTTCATATTGTCATGTGATACAGGAATTAAGGAACTGGCAAGTTCAACAATACCATTTATGCTTAGCATTCCTTAAGCCCCTATAAGGACGTGGAACCTCAAGGCATTATTGTTACAAATACAAGTAAAGGATATTGTTACATAAACTATTAATAGAATCTCTCATACTTAATCCTCTTCCTCTTACCATTCACCCCACCTCCAAACATGCTAATATGAAGTGTTCTCAAGAAGTTTATTTCTCTTACCTGTCTAGTATAAGGTCTGGTGCAAAAATTAGTTTCCCAGGATGGTCGATTGATCTCCACATCAAACCAACCATTAAAACTTCCATCCAGCAGCTCTCCAAGAGTCTTACTTGGTCATAAAGGCTGAGATCAATGAAGCCTAAAATGATGAAAGTAGCATAAAATATATCAATGTGTTTATTTCTCTGTTTTGATAAAGACGACTGAGTATGTAAGAAACAAAAAGAAACAGAAAGAATCATGGGTTGTGAAGAAAGCCAGAAAAGGGAGCACTGACACTGGAAGGACCACGCTGCCATCTCAAATAGGAACATAAATATTTGTTATTATCATTGTCAGATCTTCCACAAAACATTTGAAATAAAGCAGAGTGATGTTCAAGGGCAATTACTCCCATACAGCTAGTGAAACTCAAGTGATTGCAGAGGACCTGCCTTATGCTTGGCCACTTCTTTAGATGACAGTCCTACAGCCTTCTGAGAGCCACCAGGAACCACTTGGGAAACTCATATTTGTCAGAGATTACTGCATTGCACTGCAGAGGACTCCTAAGAAAATAGTCTGTTCTTTCTCCAGAATGCATATGGATGTTGCTTGAAGGTTTTTTTTTAATCTCATAAGACAGGCATGTTTCTGGGTTTGCTTGGTAACAAGAACCCACATCTTGGTGCCTCTGTGCTATCATCACCTTTGTAAATGATATGTGTTGACCCCATCCCATGCCTTTCCTGCTGCCTCCTTCCCCAAAATTGCAAAAAAACAGAAAAAAAAAAAAAAGTCAAGGGTAGTTGGTGAAGGTAGTAGTGTCCCCATTGCCTCCACACACAGCATCCCAGAAGCAAGAACAGAATTAATGTGATTGTGCATAAAGCTGTTCCAGCATTTATTTCTCTCCAGAACTTACAGCAAGGCATCAGATAGCATTGCAGCACAGCCAGAAGGGAGAGAGAGTCATTGCCCTCTCTTTCCCTTCCCCTGCAAAAAAGACTGGGGAAAAAAGACACATAGAAGCCAAATAAAGAGAAGTAAAATTTACACACCCCAAACCAAAAGACCAGACGTGTAAACTATCAAAACGCAAGTGGGAATGCAGACTGCTCAGTCAAGGAGTAGAACACAGATATGATGAAGACCAGTTCAGTGGTCAAAACCAAGATCAGGCCACAGTTTTCAAAGCAGAGCTGCTTTAGATAGGTCTTTTAGCAAAGGTGCTTTATTTTCAGACAAGCTGGCATGTACACCTCTGCATAGTAAAAAAACGTTATAGCCTGGCCATAGGAGACAGGTTTCCTGTAGTTCTTGCTAGTTGTCTGAGGTCTTAAAATACACACAGTACGTTTGCACTGTCAAAGAATCTGTCAGTAATTTATACAAATGCTCCAGGTATTTTAACCTTATTAAACTAATAGGCTGGAAGACAGTTGGTGACAGCCCTGAGTTGACATAAACTGGGTAATGCACACTCTCTCTTATCATCGCTAAAAGTGCTGCCTCTCAAAATCGATAGCCTTGCTCCTTATTTTATAAGAAGGGTAAACAGGAGCCTATGAGCAGTACCTTCCCTCCTGGATTTTGCTGTCACAGAATTTACTACAGAATTCATGGCCAACAACAGATTATCTGCCAGACACACACTCGTAATTTTAAAAATGCCTTTAGGAAAATAATCATGGAAATGTGAATAGTACAAACTGATGGTGGCAGTTTCCTGGGAAACAACAGCCCAAAGACATTTCAGAAGTTTATTTAAATAGACATTTACACCAGCATGTGCTCATTTTACTAGCATAAACAACCAGTTACTGGGATTAAAAACTATCATCTCACTTGAGTGAGATGTCAGACCAAGTCCCAGCATTCAATCTACAGATACGTAAAGATCCAGATTAATCCCGGATGTCATTTGCTAAAATGACATTATCAGCACCAGCAGTATGATTTATGACCATTGAGCACAGCTATTAGAAGAACTATACCTTTCCTTTTCCTAACAATCTTATGCTTTAAAAACTGAGGACAGCACATCACCACCACAGCTTCCATTGCAGTGTCAGAAGTCCTATTTTATTTGCTGCAGAGTACATTAAACCACTTATTTTTCTACAGCTGTACTACATGTCCTTTAAATCATGTGCTCTATACCTAATCATTTAATTATAAATTATTAAGACAAGAATAAATTTGTGCTGGATGTGTAGTAACTAGCAAAAGACACACTGCTCTGGCCAGCAACACAGTAGGTTGCATAATGAATCCAAATTTCAATATGACAACTTCCTATTGGCTAGCAGTACAGGTTGAGCTATGAACAACGTTGAACTCTCTTAGACTAGGTCAGCAAAGTAAAAGGAAATTACAGAAGTTATGTTCTGCCATCTGACGCTTAGAATTAAAATACTTGGAATTCAGAAGGCAAAAAATCCACACGTCAGCTCCTATTTTACTGAGCAACAACAAAAATACAATCCATTAAGCTGAAAGTACAGACAAAAATACAGTCACAGAGTAAAACTCATAGTAAAAGAATGTCATTAAATATTAAATAGGAAAAAAAATAAACTTTTATCTTTCCTATTTAGTTAAAAAGTTACTGTTAGCATAAGCTTCTATAAGGAAAAATAAAAATATTTTCTTTCACTTTTGGTGATTGTCAAAATAATATACAGTAATAATTTAGAGGTGAAAATGGGCTTCTATCCCAGGTACACAAAAGCAAATATTCAGCTTTACAGAAAGTAAAATTACTGCTCACTGGGCCATTAGTCAAGAACTCTATTTTTTTTCTAAGACCTTTCCTCCAGGAACCAGGCATGGATCTAGATGATTAACTTCAGGCAAGAATTTTTGAAAACTGAAATTCTGTGTCCTGAGCTTTAGTCATCACAGTTATTTTAATGGGAAAAAAAAAAATCCACATTGAAGTAAATGCTCTAACTGCCATGTAATACATCAATATTACTTATAATTAGGTATGTATTAAACATCACATCTATTTTTGGCATTGTTCTAAAATGGTGTTTATTTCTGTTTTGTGTAACAGGAGTGATCATAAAATACAAACATATGTGATAAAGTGTCAGCATTCCTAGGAACTGTTTTGAGGGGGGTTGATTGCTTCAACGGGTTTTCTCCATACAGTTCTCTTATTGCCAAGAAAAAGGTTTTATTTCTGACATCTGTTGAAAATAAACTAAAAGTGATCAATGTCAAAATTCGAGTTGGTTTGGAAACCAAACTTTTAAAAAAATTCAAAAAATTAATCTCAACTGGGTGATGTTTGGGGTTTGTGGTTGCTTTTTTTTAAAAAAAGCTACCATAGTTAAAATAAATAGAAATTAAGAACAAGCAGAAAATGGAAAAGGTTGGTTTGGGGTTTTTTTCCCCATTCAAATATTGCTTAAAATGAGGTCATTTCCCAAGACTTTCCCTGGTTTTCCTTCACAATTCACTTTCTACCTGATTAACGTAACTATAGTGAGTCCTCTGAAATGGTACTTTTTAATCAAGTTTTTTATGATTAGACAAGAAATTATAGCAATAGACACCCCTTATGGTTACTTACTTCACAGTTATTTTCAGAGTTTCCTAAATCAGGAGAAATAAGGATTAAGGATTCAGGCTCTCAGTTTAAAATATTCCACATTGATGGCAAAAGCACTATCGCTTTGCAAATGGCTAGTGGGATTTAAGATGCTGGTGCTGTGCGAGCGTCTCCTCCCCAGCAGCTCAGCCACTGACCTGGGATTTGCACACCCTAAAACCATCACACCTGAACCCTCCGACACAGCGGCTGAGCCGTGGAGGCTGTAATCTGCAACTAGCAGATGTGGTCCAGCAGCTGGAGCTGGTAGCACCTTCAGCCACTCCACCTAGATCTGAAATAAGATACGCTTCCCTTCTTCTAAATTCCTAGTTTAAGGACTATGTGAAATATTCTCCACCAAGCTCGTTTCCTGCACTGTGTACGCAGTCAGTTTATTTCTAGGCATAAGGATTACTGTCATGTCTTCCTGTGTGCGTACTCAAGCAGCGGCAAGTGCTGTTCATAGTGCAGGAGCGTGACAAGACCAGGGCACGCAGCAGCACGCTCTGGTTGCCTTCAGCGTAAAATCCGAGAGGAGCCATGGTGTGCTGGCTCCTCAGTCCTGATGGACGTGGGGTTAGGACTACCGGACCCACTGCAGAACGTATTAGCCATGCAAGGTAAACACAGCCATAGGAATCACTTCTAGCAGAGCACTGTATCTGAAGTTAAGGATTTAGCCCCATGCTGCTATATGTCTATCAATTATTCAATGCTTCTTTCAGCTCACTATTACTAGTTGGTCACCTTAGCTCTCGCTAAAGGGCCACAGGCTGCAGTTTAGTGTATGCCAGCCAGCAAGTTTTCTGCACAGCTTTGCCAACTATCTTCTCTGTGTGCTGGCTGCTTTTATTCTGGCTTTTATTCTTTATTCTGACTGTTTCAATCGTGGGCGCTTCATGGAGAAGGAATTGCAAACACTCACCTCTTCTAGTTTGTAAGAAGTAAAACGGTACATTGCCACAATACTGGGGTCACATCTGAGACATTCAACACGATAACGCATGTAGTTGTACTTCAGTGCATGTTCTTTGTGTTGCCAACAACCAAAAGCATCCTTATTGATTTTTGTTTTGAAGGAGAGCGCACAATAATTTTGAGATCAATACTGTGCACCACTTTGCAATCTGATGCTCTTGTGTAGCAACTACGTCAAATGAAGCAATTGCAGACACTCAGTGCTCAGACATACTTCAGTTTTCAACTGTATTAGAAACCTTCTATCAAGATTCAAAGAAAGAATTTGGTTTTAATTTCTTTTTTATAGCAATCTAGTTAATACCCCTTTTAAAGAACCTTCTAAATCAGATTAATCAGGTATTTATAGCTGATGAGGCAGAAATTACATGCAACACCAACTATGTTTTTTAGCAAAATGAACAAGTATTATTTGACTAACAGATAGAAAATTATGGACTAGGTTGTTGTCTAAATCAAAATATATCCAGGTGAATTACTGAGAGCAATAAATTGTCTATTACTTTACAGGATAAAGTACTAAGACTTTCATACCATACATTTACTGTGTTGTGCTATTACTTCAGGGTAGAGAATGATACATTGATGGTAAAAGCATTGACTAAAATAAACAAAAACAAGATTGAAATTCTTACCAGGAATTTTTTTGGCCCAACCAATCATGTGAACCAGCTCTTTGTCTGCCAGTTTTGTCAGGGACATCATCATGGAGGCCTCCGTGAATGGTTTGCTGGGACGACTCACCAACACATTGGGAGGCTCCGCTTCAAGTAGCGTTAAAACAAACTGCTCCGGACTGACTGTGCTGAGCAGGATCTCTTTTACACGGGTTGCCGTCTCATTGTATTTCTTGGCTTTGCCAATGCAATGCATCTGATCTTCTGAATTACGATGGCTACGCAGGATCCGATATCCACAACGTTCTCTTCTTGAGCCTGACATGAGAGGCACGTGATTGCATTCAAGTATTTTTCTCTCAGTATTGCATTACATAAATCCAAATTTTGGGGTGAGAAGGGGGAAAAACCCCTTAATATTGGATGTTCTAATATCGAACATCAAGTTTCAGAATTTCTAGAGTATTCAGCATTGACTTAACTTTGTTTCCACTGACTTCAGCTGAGGGTTTTGTTTATTCTACTAAACAAAAAATAAAGTTTAAAAATGTTTATTTTTGAGCTACAGTTAACTCACTTTAAAAGTCCATGGGAAAATTCCCATTGACATAAAAAAGAGATAAATCAGGTCTTTAAATGCAAATAAAGATAGCTGTTTGTAAATTCTGTTCTTATTCTGTTTGAGATGTAAACTGAGGGAAGAAAAGGCTTCTGAAAGTCTGGCCCATGATGCAGAGTAAATACCTCAGCCAAAGCACAGCTGGGCCTCACTGCTAGCTGGGTGTTCAGCTAGGGACCTACTGAGATGCAACCTATTTTTTTCCCTAAGCCAGCAGGAGTTTCCCCAGAGCAAATTCAGATATCTACAACTAAAAGGAGCAAGCCCCCTGTTTGGAGTTCTGCATGCAGAACGCTATTTCTGTTACAAAGAGCAGTACTTTAAATTCCTGGACTTAATTTAGTGTTCATTCTGACACCACCAAACATTCTCCAATTCTCTGTCAGTGTTATTGGTGGGATCATTGTTATCTGTTCTTGCATAGCCACTATGGAAAGAGTCGAAAAGCGTCTCCAAAAACATGGTATGGGGATTTGCTAAAACATTCAGACATAGCTTCTACTTCCCTCACCCCTTTAGCATATTCTATAACAAGGACTATGTTTACTGATTTACAAATAATCCTTGGCAGGATGTGCAACTAATGTGCAAGATTGTACCAAATTAAAAATCAAGATATTTAAAAATTGAAGTTACTGAAGCGATCCTTAGACTGGAATCCTCCAGCACTTAACATTTCTAATATCACAACTAAATTGTCCTCTAAATCTTTTAGAAGTTAATTTTTTGTGCTGGTCATCAACACTTTTACTGACATATGATACTCAAAGGTTGAATCTTCATAGATATGAAAATGCCTGTGCGAACATAAATCTATACCAGACCGACATTTATTATTGCAAACATAGAGACTGTGGAGTCTTAAAGCATGACAAGTTGTCTCATTTGGTTTCAGTCCCACTACTATCTTGACATTACCACATTTATGAAGTGTTTTTGGCATGTTGCCTGAAGACTTCTTGCCCTAGTCACAGACTCTGCTTCTTCTTCATTAGGGTATGTGATTAAAGGCTTCATAAAGCACATGAAGACAAAGAAGCAGAGGAACGATGAAGGTGAAAGAATCCCAGGAACCTAACTAGTGACAAGTACACTGACTAGGCTGCTCTCAGGGCTATCAAAGGAGAATGACCAGCCTGTGGTCTGGGCATGACACCCAGCAGGTTAAGTCAACAGGAAAGGCTTTGCAGTTCACTTGGAGGGACCAGGAATTTCAAGCCACCTACTAGAAAGACTAGAGGATCTGGGTGTCAGCTACTGGTAGGGGGATATTTTTGGACCAGCTGCCAGAGACTGTTTGTTTGTGTGTGTGTGTGTGTGTGTACATACACAAGAGAGTTTGTGCAAAAGGTACCTGGCAGAATGGAGGATCCAGGGACCAGCTACTGGATAACATTGACTTTCTAAAACCAGTTACTGGAGGGATCCATAGCACATGTGTGTTTCTGTGACCATTTGTTGGGGAGAAGGGCTGAGTACCAGCAACTGGGGTGAGGCTACAGACCCAGAGGCCATCAGCTGGGGAGATATGGGGATCCACAGGCCAACTATTTGACAGACTGAGTGTCTAAACCCAGCTATTAGAAGGGTCCATATTGTATAAATGCATATATTTTCCACTGCTTGTGTTCATAGGAGCGCTATATTTTCCATCTGTGCTGATCTATGTGGCTGACTGTGGATACAGGTATTGAGTGTGTATGTGCCTAGTAACAATACACGCTGAGACTTGCTACTGGACCTGGGGACGTGGCAATGTGCTAGTTTCCCTTGTCAAGCTACTGGATTCAGCAGTTCCTATCATTCTTCATCCATATTGATCAGAGTTATATAGACCATGAATTATCTAAATTCCAACAAGGCAATGCCATTCTGGCCCTGGGTTTCAGTTAGCAAAGAGGTCCAAACACAAGCCGAATTAAAAATAAAGGCAGTGGCAGCACAAAAAATTAATTTCAGATGCTGTTGACAAGACTTCGTCTTGCTCAATAAGATGTTGAGTGAATGCTGATTCTCAGTGGTGGAGGTTCCTCAGATGAGGTGGCTTTTCAGGTCACAGTCTTGTCTTGCCTTCAGCAGCTGTCAAGCACCATTTGAGTCAACCCGTGACAAGGGTGAGATGCAAAGGCCAGTCAGGTACAACCTGAAGGCACTGAAAAGACTGGGTAAGGATTAACAGAGTCTGCCAGGACTTTAAGGATGTGGAGCTTTCAACTGCACATCACTATCATCCTCACTTGCTGCCTGTTCAGTAAACCACCTCAGATGTAGAAGAGAACTGGATCACCATTAAAGAAGTTCTCAATATTGGAGAACACCCTCTTCCTGGAAACCCAAGAGACTGGAAGACAAATGGGCAAAACTAGATCAACGAAAAGTCCTCGTGCATGGAGGAATCCAAGTGGAACAAGGCATTTGGAACTGCAAGCATTATCAGCTGGAAGTCCAGCTTAAATTCTGCACCATTTGGGGCAGGGATGGTTTTGCATCTTTAAAAGGAATATGGGTAGGATGAAATGGGTTGAGTACTGATAGGCCATTTGCACAAATAATAGATTGAAGGAAAACAATCAATGATTTTCAGAACCAAATGCTTAGCCAAATAACATCTAGCTAGAAGTTGCCAGAGCAGCTGAACAGCAGTTAGGGAAAGATAACATACCAGCAGAGACAATCAAAGCTTGAGACATTATCTTATGGTAGATTCATGAAATCAGACTTGATGATGATACCCCCAAAAAAGGTTACCTGCAGAACTACAGAAGTCACAGAGCAGTTTCTTCTGTCTGGGTAAATCCTTTTCTTCCCGAGAGAGTGAAAGGACAGTGAGGCATAGACTAATTTCTACAACGACACTTGGATGATGTAGTGAACTCTGCGCTAAGCCTCATTTTGGACTAGTGCACAAAGGTCAAGAGGAAAATCTTAAAGTGCTTTGTCAGCTTCAGAAAAACATTAGAATGGCACAGTGGGCTGCAGATTGTTCTGAAGTCATGTCATGCACAGAAAGTATGTAAATATTTTCCATCAGGGAAAACAAAAAGAGGAAAGGTCGACAGTGAACTAAGCAACTGGAACAAAAGTACAACTGGAGACAGATGCAGAAATGCCTAGGTATCAGGGTGCTCTATCTGCAGAGAGATCCATGGCTCTGATTTCCATATGAACGTGCATGTAGAGACTGTAACCTCCAGGAGAGATCTGAACTAAAGCAAGAAGCAACACCGCACATTGTTTCCACTATTTAGAAAACTGAAGCACATTGAACATGGACATCTTGAAGGACACAACAAGAAAAATTGCACAGAGGGACTAAAAGCCATAGGGAGATGCAGGGCAGAGGAGAAATTTTCTTGAGCTATCAGAAAATACCAACTGCTCCATGACATGCATAGTTTTTGTTTTCCAGTACTTGGTGGAATTGTGAAGACCCAAAAAGAAGATACATGAGCAGCAGTCTTTTAATTAAACACGTGGAAAAGTTGTTCAGTTAGGGACCATATCTAAAATCATAAAATCAGAAAAACTACTGGTTTAAGAGGGAGCTGGGGAGGCGATGGAAGAAATTCCAGCAGTTTGGACACAACTGCCAGAAGCAACATGTGGTCAAGCAAGCACTTGTAACGAGCTCGTTGACCCTAGTTCAGTTCCTGGCACTGAAGTGAACCAAGTGTAGGACTCCACATCCTCTGATCAGCTGTCCTCAGCTCTGTACACTGTCACCTAGACTTCTCTGTGGCACAGAAAATATCAGGTCTTTGGTGCCAAGACCTGAGTTATCCTTTCCAGTTCACTGTTGTAAAGATTTTTAAATAATATTTTGTAGCCTATCCAAAATATAAACATGCAGGTAAGAGTCCAGGTACTTTAATGCAGATCAAAGAAATCAGTAAAATTTTAACAAAAATTTTAAAATAGTAGTTTAGCATCCTGTTCTAATTGATACAATCTTGTACAGTTTTCATCTGTGCAGCTGCACCCCATGCTCCATCTTAAAATAATTCAGTCAGGTTGTGATACTTATTGACAGTATTAACGGTCTCAACACTTGTGGAGGGTTCTTACTGGGAAACAGCAAGCCCCTTTAAGTTCAGGTTATTTAGCTAAATCAAGTTTCGTATATAACCAGTGCTTATTTAAAAAAATTAAAAAAAAATCCATTTAAAGCATAAAACCAGTTTCTGTAATCACATCTCCAGTGCAGAAAGCCAAACTAGGAGTGTTATGACATTTCTACATAAAAAACTTGTTACTAAAAAAAATAATATAGTTGGTGACAAAAAAAGGGAGGGGGAACCCCCCAACCAAACCAGATTGTGAATTATTGTTTGTATTTTTTAATGGCCAGTTATTGCCAAAGCAGGCAAAGGCTGATCCACTGAGCAGTGTGCATAAAACACAGCTCGTCAGTAATTAAAAGAGATACCATTTATTTTCACATTAAAATTTAGGGGGGGGGGAAGAGTCTATTGTAAGATTACACAGCTAAGAAAACAATTTTTAAGCTTGCTAGTTAATTGACACATCAGAAAGTAGGAGCGTTTCCAATTAAAATATTTCAACAATGTAAAGGAACTTCTGTGCTTTTTATTCAAATCCAAATTTTAGGCAGTACTGAGAAATTTTACCTGTGCATCTATTAGCATCCAACAGGCATGTATAAGTGCTTATAAAACTATACATTATAAATAATTATAGACCAGCTTAATGTTTGGCTTAACTAGACACAACAATGTGGATCAATCTATGGAAAGGTACAGCAATAAAATACAGCTTCTCAGATTAGGGACTATCTCCAACTTTACCATAAACTCCCTCACTATACTTAATAGCTAATATTCATTCATATAAAGGTAATTCAGGCAATTGGAGAACCGCACAAGATGATCAAATCCCTCATTCTGCCTACAGCACTCTCCTTATTTAGAGTTATTCTTTGCACAAGAAAATAGCTGTATTCAACTAAGAATGCCGGACCAAGGGCAAGACTTCAAGCTACAGCACCACAGGCGACATGGGTAGATGATCACAAGAATGCAAGAAATAAGACACATTGAAAAAAAAGTCATTAAAATGAGCCTGTTGTTCACTCACCCATGAACAAGCCACAACAAGCATTATTGGCAGTGAAACACATTATTTTTAAAGCAACTCCTGCTTTCTTTACAAATTCTTTGAAGATCACAAATGCCTCTGCCGTCTGATATGGTGGGCAGTTATATGGCATGTTGCTCCTTATATTGATTCGGGACCCTGGCAACTGCTTATGTAACTAACCAGTTCAGCAGTGACTGCAGATTCTACCACCGAAATTATTATAATCAGTTTTTGTAAGTGTTTGAGCTTAAAACTCGCTCAAGTATACATTAGTAAATCAGTATCACTCCAGTCACCTTTGAAAGTAAATGCAAATGTTCTGGCGAGTACACCTGTATTCACAGAGCAGACCTACTGACAAAGTAGCTGTCGTCTCCCACACATGAGAATATCAGCTGAAATTACAGTAATTTTTACAATCGCTAAAATACAATTAATACATCTGATGTCCAGAGAATGCCATGAAACTTTTTTCCCTACTTTCTGCATGAAAAGTAAATTACAGTATTTCAAAGTGCTATCCAGAAACTGCACGCAGCAGCCACACACAGGAGAAAAAGAGTGCCAAATCCTGAACCATATCAGCCCACGGAGAAGTCTGTTTTTCTTTCTGCTAACTTGTGGAATGATGCCAGTATTCAAGGGCAGTATCTCTCCATCACTTTTTAGTATGGGCCCTCAGCCTCCTCACTTTGGGCAGTAAGGGGCTTTATCTTTGGAACATTTCCAACACATTGAGAACTAGCACGCGGGGAAAAAGATAGAGGAGTGGGGCAGAGCAGGGGAATAAAACATAAGTCTAGTCCAACAGGGAAACTGAAAACTGCTTGTGGAAGAAGGTCTATTTGAGCCTCAGGAAGCAAAAAAGAAAAGCACGAGCACAGCTGTTCCCAGGGTGGCTATAGCGAAGTGATGAAGCAACTCCCCTCTTCTTTACTGCCTTTGGCAAACAGCCAGTCCATTTCAGCTCCCCAGGTAAACACCAGAAATCTTCAAGAAAAGACCAATTTTATCCTGATCTGTTTTATTGAGTTTGCTGGGTGGAGTTTACTGCAGTATTTCTGTTTTCCTTATTCTTGGTGGCAGTGCTTTGCAATTTTTTTTCTTCCATTGCTAGTAGTCCTAGTGCCAAAATTTAGCAGTAGCTTTCTTGATTGGAACAGTAGGCAACACAGACTTCCTACAGAGAAACGTGCAGATGCAGTGTCTAAGACCCTCATTGTGCTTTTGGCAATGATAGTATATTTTGTAAGAAAATCCATTATCACCTTAATACAAAGCACCCTCAAGCTAGCCTCCACTGAAATACCCATGGCTTGTTGGGATGACTTCTCAACATTTATGAATGCAATGACATCCAAAAGAGTTTCAGGCCAGGAAGCTCCAAAGCAACACTTTTCCTACTGCCTCCTCCTGTTTTAAAGATGGCATGTACTGCCTAATCACATTTACACACCAAAACATATGCTATATACACCCTCACACATATATGTATATTTTTTCTCAAGGTGTCTATTGATAATATGCAAAAATACGGATTTAAAGATTTGATGCAAACAGCACAGAGTTTTTATGGAGAGCTTTCATAAACTACAAAGAGGTAATTGAGGTTCTTTTATCACTTCTGCTGGACAACAAGTCTCCACTGAGCAAAAATGCACTTACAAACCATTCTGTCCTATCCAGGGTTTTAGCAGATGTGAACCAATGCATTCACTAAGTGACCTGGGAAAGGAGCAGAGATGACGAAAAGCCTTCATTAAAAAGAAAACATACTCTTTTATGGCTTTCTACAATAAAAAAACCTGTATTAAAGCATGGCTCTAACAAGAAAAAACTTGGAAGATAATCACTCTGGTCTGCAGGAAATGGCATTTACACTTCATGCAAGAAAGACAGTCTTAAAATTTTTCTGGTTTAAATGTCTGTCACCATGTGTCCATGCATCAGCATTACTCACAGCTGCCACTTAACTCATCGGGCAACTCAGATAATTCTGAGTAATTTTCATATTCCTTTTTCTAAAATTAAATTGTTAAGACTCTCAAATTAAATTCTCAAGAGTCTCAAATTTCACTGCTACTATTTAAAAAACTAATTTTTAAAAAATACTATTCCTGTTATTTTCCTATTATAGTTTCAAAGTGTCATTTTTGGCCTGGCACAGTCATTAATATCCTATAAACATTCATTATTGTAGGAAAATATGTTTATGAATATATGACAATATTAAAAAGGAACACAGGCTAAGACATAAGTACATATTATGATTTATTACTTGTAATACCATAGTGCCTATGAGGTCTAATCACAAACCAGGACTTCCTGGACAATTAGAATAATAGTATTAATTTAAAGAAAGCATTGTGGAGGACTATGTTATAATATCATAGTGGAATCAATCTTTACAAAAACTCTCCAACTCCAGAATTCAGGCTTGATAAAACTCCTGTTGGAAAAACTTTGAGTAAAATTTTCAGTCATAAAGACGAACAAAAGACAGCGACACCATTCAGAAAGTAAGGTTTCAAAAGGAGTCTCTTTTGCAGTGTTAGGCTTTCCTTTCTGGAAGCCAGACAGCAAAGGTAGCCAAGACCATTTTAATGAAAAACACCAATAAAGTTGAGATGCATCATCAGTGCAGAGGAAGATAGGACTTTCATATAGAAACAACTAGTTGACTTGAGCAACAGAAACTAAATGTACTTCAGGAATACAAAAATAATATAAGGAACAATTGAAATTGTAGCTCTAGGCTGGGAGTTATAAGCTAGAAATGAAGAGGGAGGCTGCAATCATAACAGATCATTGAATGATTATGAACTGCCAGCCTGATGCAAGCATGAAAAAGGCAAACAGGATCCTGGTTTGTATGCAGAGAAAAGCTTCCACAGAAACAGGTATGTATTGATGCTACTACAGTGAGGAGAGTTCACAGGAATACTATCCATGATTCTGGTTATCCACGTGCAAAATGGATTATTTCTGCCTGCAGCAGATCGAGGCACAAGCTACCCTGATGACTTTCAGATTCTGTCTACTCTGCTATTTGGCAAGAGGTTTCTTGGTTTACTGAGCCTAATAAAACAAAGGTTGTGAGGGGATATGATGTAGTCCATAAATACAACCAGACCATTAACAATAAAGAAAAGAGGAACCTCTAAGCTGCAAGACAATGTTGCCACAAGAACAAATAGGCATTAATTGTCCAGCAATAAATGCAGGCTGGAATTCTAAAGAATGTTCCTAATGAAACAGGCAAACAGCCTTCAGATCAAAGCAGTGGAAGGATGAAAACACTGCCTAGCCTTGAAATAGAAATAGGTATCTACATTAAATGGGATGAAATGAGATGCATGCCTGCAAATCACAGAGGACCAAGCACAGTGACCTTCTCTTTTCCACCCCAGTGTTACTATGTGATGTTTTCCCAGCCTCTTTCTATCATGTACATTGGGAAATCTATAACAAACAACAACAAACCTTGACTGTGAAAGTACATTAGATATTTTAATATCTTTCAAGTTATTTTCTTCTTAAAAGTAACCTTTAAATTATCATCTATAAATGTACAACTACATTGAAGTCACATCACTGTAAGTACAAGATAGGAGTAAGAGAAAAGGCTGGATAATTCTGAGTGGTGCAGCGCCAAACAGCGGTTGTTCGCTACTTCTTTTGATGGGGGCATCATCTGAGAATAGCCTGTTAAAAAAAACAACAGCCTGCCCAATGCCTTCCCCTCGCTGCACCACCAAAGCCCCACAAAAAAGCCTGGTAACCAGAGAGCTGGTTCTTACAGGATTAAAAAGAGGGACAATGGAAAAGTTGTCATTCTATTAATATATTAAGACCTATTAAATACAAGAACCTCTTCTAGACCAGAAGTCCCCAACAGCTAATTTTTGGAAGCTGAGAGTTGCCAGCAGTAGTTTCACTTAGATGCTAGTCTCATTCTTACACTCCTCCCGAGGCATTCACTCTTGTCACTGTTGGAGGCAGGATACTGGGTTAATTAACTACTGCTCTGATATGGCACTGCTGTTCTTGCATTACACTCAACCAGCAGAGCACAGTACAGGCTCATTTACCCCACTTTAGAAGGGATTTCAGTTCCGTCTGAGGCTCAGGCAGCAGCAGGTCTTGGGTTCCCATTCTGCACAACGCAGCATGCAAGTAAACTGCCTTCACAGAGCTCTGCAGAGGTATTATGGTTTTCCTGTGCTTAACTTACACCTTACTCCTTCCCACAGGTTTTCTTCTGCTTCAAGAATCAGTACATTCCTTCCTATAAAACCAGCTTAAACCTTGCTCTAATTGCCTGTTGTGCTTTTTTAGGACTCCAAGAAAAAAAAAGAAAAAATAAAAAAAGAATTGACTGACAGGGAAAACAAAAAAGCCAGCAAAACCGAAGCAAACAACACAGACATGCAAAACTCACCACATTTCATCATTCCCACTTCATAACATTTCCGTAGCCGGCATGCTTGGCAGCTTTTGCGCCTGTTTTTGTCTATCGTGCATTGATTGGTAGCTGGGCAGATGTAATCGTTATGTCCTGCAGCAAAGTAAGAAGAGAAAAAATAACATCTCCAACAGTCTCTCTTGGTCATTTCCCAAATCAGGACCTTCTTGATTTTAAGCATGTCAACTTTTTCATTCTTATATCTAAGCTCCATTAATTTAACTGATGCAAAAATGCATATTTATCCTATACTGAAAACATCAATCTGTGGCCTCAAAAAGTAAACACACATAGACCAGCTTTTACTGATGGCTGTTAGATAACCAAGTACCTTCTAATACCAACTCATTTTTGAAAATGTGACATATGATTTTGTGGAAATTTGCTCCCAACATCCAACTTCTTACTGTATATTGGGACTCCACAGATAACAGATAGGTTTGGTTTTTTTTCCCTCGGCAGAGTTGAAAACAGCAGTGCACACAGCTTCAGTCCTACAAAGATTTAAGCAAACTACAGCTCTATTTACTGAACTCTCTGACGTGGTGAGTTCCAGGAATGAAGAAGTCTTTGGAGGATTGACCCTGGACCAAAGTTAATAAAAAAAAGCAGCCCAAGAGAGAAAGACGACTAGTATAAAATAACGCATGTTGTATAGTACAAGAAAAAGCACAAGCAGAAGGTATAACTTTTAGATATTGTGGACAAATGCATCTCTTATTTTCACCAGTTTCCACTACAGCCTCTTCTGTTGTCTTCTCCTTCTCTTCCACCTCACCTCGTTCCCACTCAAACCCCTTTACATTATTGTATTTCATTAATCAATAATCTGGTCCAAACTTTTATTACTGTAAATTGGACTTGAGCATGCTCAGTCAAATAATCTCTTGCCAAATACTGGAAATCTCTCTTGCAGTAGTTACCAAATGATGCAAAAAATATTCACTCATTTACATTTCTTAAAAAACAACCTGAGAGAAAAGGTGTTATTTTTTTAAACTTTAAGAATAGATCAGGAAAAGATACAGCTACTAGAGTTTTTTTTTACTTGATGCAAGTCCAAGAGTTCATGTCCCCAAGAGTAATTATTTAACTGAACCATTGTGACTATTTCCTTGCAAAATTAAAATAATTTTAACCTTGAATTTTTGAACCGACAATTTTAAAAAGAAGAGATCAGATTACAGTTTGTCCTGTTTCCTACTGGCAGATATGACTGAAAAACAAATTACTGTTTATCACTCTTCACACAACATGGGGGGAAAGGAGGAGGAAGCTCTTTGTTGCACTATAACCCAAGCACACAGGAGTATGAAATGGTTTAAAACTCCCGTGGCCTTGGGATAATTCAGCTTGCAGGCAGATGTTCAGAGATGTGGGACAAATATACTACACTACAAACTTGGACAAGCAGAGGAGACCACACACTCAGTCATACCATCTAATTTTAATCAGGCATTAGCCCAAAATTTTGGTCTATGGTAGACCCAGAAGGTTTTTTTATTTTTACAAGCAATATCCTTCATAACAACAGTTGCAACTGAGTGCTTGGTAGTGTTTTATGCCAAGAACTTACTTTCACTTATTTGAATTACAAACAAATGTTACCTGACAGGATACATTAAGGTGTACAAAAGGCCACAATGGGTAACTTGTTCGTGGCCAAAGCACATGTGAGCAATGCAGAGCAGGCAAATAATTTTCCTGACAGAAAACACTTTGAGATCAAATTCAGTCTCCATTTGTGACAAACTGGAGACAAAGGTCTCTTCAATTATTTTAGAAATCAAAAGAACTTGCACCAGTTTATAGAAATTGTTATTCACCCATGCAGAACTTGCACAATAAATTGAAAGGGCAAACAAGTTTTGAATTAAATTTGATTCTAGTGGTGACGCCAACTCTGCCATATTGATCCAAAAGAAAATATCTCAAGATTGCTAAAGGCTTTGTGTGCTGAAGAGGAAGGGAACGTTACAAACTGAAAAATGACAGGATTTTCTGCGTTAGTATGCGTACGCAGTATCCAATGTCAATCCAATTAAGTTTCCACCAAAAGGCCCCAGAGGCCAAAGAACATCACAACTAGAGCCAAGGTTAAAGAAATTAAGTGGTCCAAAGCTGCAATATGGTGCATAAGTCACTGCCCGTAGGCTGTGGTAACAAAGATGGAGACCTACATTTACTTCATATTGCAGCCACTCAGCAAATTTGAACTAAATACCAAATATTTAAGAATTTAAACACCGAAGTGGAAAGCTTAGATAGGGAGATCTGGCAGAATAAGAAATATTGCAATGTAGGCTCTAGGGGGTGGACAGCTGAGAAATAACAATAATCAGGTTTATACCCAATACTTGCTACACATATTTTTATATCCTACATACTGTGTAGGACTCAACAGCTCCAGGCAATATACTCTTGTCAAGGATAGTTCCTGGCAAGCAAAGTCTCCAGTTACCTACCCTAACTGTGTCTATTATAACAAATTCACAATTACTGTCTACTTTGGGACACAAACTGCAACCAGATTCACAGGTCTGCAGTGCCATCCCACTGAGGCCTTTGCTGCAGGGCCTTCCCGTGCGATGTATTCCACCTCTTCTCTAAAGAAATCAATTGCTCAGTTTGTAATGTTTCCAGATCTTGATAACATAAGAGCCAAAAGATAAAGTAGTCAAATCATGTGTTGCTCTATTTTCAGCATGCAGCACCATACACCAGGATTTTAGATCAACTCATTACTAGATCAACCACTGCAGCTCCTGATCACATGAAACAACTTATTTGAGTAAAGTTATCAAAAGCTGATTCTCCTACCTTGAATGCTTCTTTTAAAGAATGCTTTGCAGCCTTCACATGACCAGACCCCATAGTGGTATCCTGAAGCATAGTCACTGCAGACTGCACAGAAGTGGGCATCCCTTTTTGAGCCAGGATTATTTGCAATTGGGCTTGTACAGTCATTGCCATTAGTTTTTCTTTTTAACGGTTCTCTGACAGAAAAGAAAAATATCTGTTATAAAGAGGAAAAATTAATCTACATTGCAAATAGTTTCATTATTTTTCATTGTCTTCTATTCTCTGTCTATAGAGTCTTCTTATTACTGAACACAGGATAGTGTGAAAAACTGTTTCAGCCTTTTTCTGATAAGGTTATTTAAAGCATATAGTCTGATCCCAGAGCTTTCAATGATGACAGACTATAAAGTTTTAAAATACTCAAAGGCATAAAACTGGACTGCTGATGTGTCATTCACATGAACTCTGGGAAAATCATATGGAATGCTGATGGATCTTGAAGAATTCTTGGAAATGTACAAGTCCAGGAATTTGTGAACCAAGTGGACTTTGTCTTTGGGAAGCTTCACATGGAAAATGCAAACTCAGACAGCTCAGACTGACATGATAAACACTACCACAAACAGAGCTGCAGTTGCTTTGTACTGCTAGCAAGGCAAAATTCTAGACAGAGAAATACACATGTAGTCTCAAGTATTTCATCCTTTAAATGAGGCTTTATTCATTCAATGAGATGCTGCAGACAAATATCTTGAGATGTGAGTCTCAGCCTACAAGATCAACTCACAATGTTAGACAAAGTTTTCTATTCGAGGTGACAATCCATGTTGATCACCCTAATGCTAAATAAAAGGAAGCCTGAATACAAGAAGAATGGAGAAACACAATTAATAAAATACTTTCATGCATAAAAAAATTATTGCTCCATAGAAATTAGTAATATATATGCATTCCTGAAGTGCTGCAAATAGTTTCAACTTACTGGAACTATTCTTAGTGACTGGATTAAAATTAGAACAGGTTAAAAACATGAAAGAACAGCCAATTCCTGACACCAAGATCCTGTAAACAAACACCAAGAGGAAAGGAACTTAGATTATCAGTAAAGTGTGTTTTAGGTATAGGAAGCACATTCATTGTGTACTTTTTCTCTGGACCTCATTTGCTTGGTGGTTTTAGCATGTCTTACCTTCATGGCCAATACAATTTCTAGACAGAAAATAGTGTCATGTGCAAAGTCTCAGCAGCAGTTTGACAAAAGGAAAGCTGCATAGTCAACTTACAGGTATAAACTTAAGCACAGAGACAGAAGTTAGAAACTGTAGAACTTTCCTCATCCCACCTTCCAGCAGGATTAGGGAGGAGAAGAAATATCACTTGGGATGAGACAGCAGGTAGTAGAGTTTATGAATTCTAAAGAACAAGGGTACATTGCCAGGGCAGAAGAAACCTGTTCACCAACAAGAACAAGTTTAAACAGAACAGTAGAAACACGCTGAAAGCACTGTCAAAGAGGCTTTAGCTAACATATTAAAAGTAGACTTTGTGCTGGTTTCGTGACAGGAGCGAAGGACAAACACATGCCAAATAAATATCACCAAGTTTATAAGTATTTGAGGAGAACATGCTCCATTTTCCTAGTAGAAAGTCTGAAAAGGCAAAAAGGTAGTTCTTTGAGCAAATTCCAAAACAGAAAAATTAAGGTGTTTATTGTACAACTAAGTTACTGCAAGCTTTTAAAAAATGTTAATTCATTCAGATATTGCAGGAAATAAGGGTGTTTAGGTGTTTAACAAGCCTGGTCTTTGATTACACACACCTATCCATTAATGGATTACTGAATCACCAAGTTATTTCCCCTTCTGGCATGCTGGGAAGACCAGTGTGGGAGAACTCTCCCCTAGAATAAAGGGGATCACACACACCTAATATGCTGCTAACACAAGGAGGAAAAAGCATTGCTATTCCTTCCTGTTCCCTTGTATTTGGAAGAAAAAGTAGTTTGGCATTTCATATTAGTAGAAGAGGTATATTTTTAAGCTCTACTTGGGAATCATGATCCAATTGTGAGAGTCAGAAGAGAATCAAAATCACCTAGAGAGCATCTCGATGACTGATTGATATGCTGTAGAGAGCGATGTTTATTGCCCTCGTTAAAGCACCAAGATACTATGGATGAAAATAAAGTAAAAGCACGCATCGTAACATCTCACTGAGGAGTGTTTTTACCTTCCAGTCATGACAAGTGTTTTAAAAAAGCCACTTTTTCTTTCCCTGCTTAGAAGTTTAACAACAGTCACCCTGCATACATGCAAGCTGCGTGACTTCTGCAGACTGTGGCAAGCAGCTTGCACACAAAGCAACAATCTGGAACGAATTCCTCCCGCAGGTTGAATAGGCATCAGATCTGCTCGTCTGCAATAGCTGCAGCAGTGCAGCAGGAGGTTCAAGCCCAATCATTTTGTTACTGTTGTCTGTAAGGACAACAGAACTAGGAAATCATGGAGAGCTTTGAGGTACACGTTCCTTACCCTGAGAACCTCGTGATCAGATAGCGTATCCACACAAACACCAAACCGGAGCAGGTAGCCCCTCACATGGTTAAAGACCACCTCCCAGCGCTCTTGGGACTGGTGTGCTCCAGTATGGCCCGCAGATGAATGAGCTGCCAGGTCCTCCAGAAGAACTGGCAGTAGCTGGCTAGATGCCCACAAAGCTCCTGCACCAAAGGATGCAGGAAAATGGGACATGTACCCTGGCTGCTACCAAGGAACCACATGGACAAGATTTATGGCTTTACATCTCTTAATACTCGTCTCTATTTTATGGTCATGGTTGCTATATAGAGACATTATGTTTCCACAAAAAGAATTAAGATTTTTTTGGAGGTAACAAGTCGGTGGTTTCCTACTAGTCCTCAACAGTGACAAGATGGTTACCCTAAAGGAGAAGGAATTAGCAAGACTATTCAGGTTATTCAGTATCTATCGTGTCTCCTAGTTACCTCTAGCTTTGCCACAGCAAGTGTTTGATGCATATGCCACACCTGGAAAACTTGAACTTGAATTCAACTTTTTCTTAAAAATGAAAAAGTGTGTCAAGGATTTGACCTAGAAAGTAGCAAGATTTGTTCATTGCATTTGTTGTCTGTCAGTTTTTTTTAAAATCTAAACTATTGTACATTATAAAAAGAAAGAGAGAAAAAAAACACTGAGAAAATAAGAAAAATCCATTAAGTCAAAAATTAATAGTCCAGATTTTATAATTTCTTATAATGCTTCCCTCCCATAGGCCACTGGCTCTTTCAGTGCCTGGAGATAATTCAATCTCATACAACCCTAAGCTGTAGGATGAAGAAGGCTCTTCCTTTCTGTCCCAGAATGTGTGCAAGATGATGGGCAAAAATCAGCTGAAGAATACTTTTCAATCTTTATCTTCCTCATTTTTTAGAGACTCCCTCCGCTATAACTTCTGGAATTGTTAATGCCACAAAACTGTCAATATTTATATCTCCAAAGCACATGTTCTGGTATGCTCCAAACATTGATTAATGTGCTGAAAAACACGTCATAGGTATCTTAAAATTGAGAGATATTTTTGCTTAATCTCTGTAAATATTCCATCATAAAATGGAGATGCCAACCCATCACCTCAAAGAGGCTTCAAGATATGTTTAAGTGCTCTACAGAATGAGCACAATAAAAAAAGCATAGGAGAATAACACAAATAATTATGGCTTCAGAACAGAGTTTAAGCAATGTATAAATATGATATTAGCACACAGTGAACAAGGCAAAGTTACTAAATAATTTCTAATTAAGCAAGCATTGCTAGCCTGTGTACCCAAAAGCCTTTACTTACATGCTCTACCTGCAATTAGTCAGAAGCACAAGGAAAATAGTAGGAAGAACAAACTAAGTTCCAGAAACATCACTCTGGCATCTTCATTAAAGTTTCCTAATACTTTTTAGAAAGTAATGTATCTGATCATTTTGAAAATAAACCTTTTGTTTCTTTAATTAAAATCCTTTTATTTAGAGGATAGAGACAGAAATAAATTTCAGACTACTTTTAAATAGAATATAATTACACTGCCACATTCCTTTTCTCTTCATATCATTGTAATATAAATTGAGTGATCCTGTACCAACAAAATTTATGAGACTATTTCTATTGTCTTCACTAGGTACAGGACCTATAATGCAAATAAATATAGCAGTCTTTATCACCAAATTATTGCCATTTTGTACAAAAAAAATGGAACTCTAAAAATTCACATCTATTTTTACATGGAATACAATTCATTTTTGTTGTACTATTGGTGCAAAGTACCACTACACTGCATAACATTTGCATTTAGCAAAGTTAAATAAATTCCTTCTGTATTCATATAATGAACCTATTTGTAAGGAAAGGGAATGCCAAGAATCCAGGTTCCTTATTTTAAGCTGATCTACAAAGAGATCCAAATTACACAATGATCAGCTTTAGCTCTAAACTAATGTGGACCGTGTTAGTTTAGCTATTGCTAATGGAAATTTACACCCAGGGAAGATAGAGTCCTCTCATGGTGAGACTCTTGCTTCCTTTTGAAAGGTAAGATAAACTATGTAACAGGCCTAAATATGTAGTAATGCTTTCTTAATCATCTTTCAGTCAAAATCCCTTTTCTCAAACTACAACGCCATTTAAAATTACTTACACTTTACAGCATTAGTCTCTCCCTTCCCCCAGAGCTATTCCTTTAAGTTTCAGTCCCAAGAACTCTTCCTTCAAGGAATAATCTACAAATCTGTAGTGTCACAGTCATTGTTCCCATGGCAATAAATATAATGTTCACGACATTAATTTAAGAGCTCACCAAAGGATAAAGCAAAAGGAAACACAGGGCTTTTTTTTTTTCTTCACAGCTTTATTTCAAGACAGATATCCACAATAAGGGAATTACAGCTCTTGTTTTTTGTGTTTCCATATGAAATTAATTTTTTCCTTTTTTTACAACTTCTGTACACAAATGGGGGGTTACAATGCATCATACTGAGCCAAACGAACCACTGAGAAGGTCCAGCTACCAAGCAACACAATAGTTACTTGCTGCTGAACGATAAAGGTTATCCATAAATTTAGACTCCAGATTTCATTGATTTCTCCTCTTTAAGTTAGGTCATCATCAGCTACAAGAGCAATGTCCATAGGAATCTATACAAATGGCAGAAGACTTATTTACTTAAACTTCGGTGTAGCAGGTTTGGCTTCCCTTCTGTCTATGTAGAGAGCACACTGCGGAGCATCAGATGGGGTGCTCTTGCTTTTGGCTTATTCCAGCTGCTGTCCCATCATCAGGACAGCTTCAAACACTAACCTACGGCAGCCTTCCCAGGGCTGTCAAAGTTTTGAGACATTAACCAAAGCAGGAAGAGTGTTGTTGCTAACCCTATCCGCATTAGACCTCCTTGGGGACTTCTCTACAAAAGCGCTTCCCACGTGGCCTCTTCCAACCCAACCGACACACCTACACTTAACATAGATTTGCACTCCAGAACTGCCTGCTACTTTCTGCTGACTCCAAATAGAGACTAATCAGGTGGCCGGGCTGAAGATCTGTGCAGCCTACAAGTCTGAAGTAGACATAGATCTCACGCCTTAGCCCTGTGCAGTCAACATAAGGCCCACCCATTGCAGAAGGAATGTGGGTAGCCTCAAAACCAGCACAAATCCTTTATTAACAATTGAACTAAAACTGTTTCCAGGACACACTACTTTTCATACCGACAATGACTGCTGAAGTTAGATAAGGAACCCTATAAATAAACATACAGCTGCTAAAATGGGAACAGCACCTGCAACACCCTGAGCTTTTATCCATCCAACAGCTGTTGTGCCCGTGAATAGAGTAATTTCATCAAGTGATGATCTACACACTGCTTATGGTTTGTAATATGAGTAAATGTGCAGAATGGGAACATGTTTTTGCAAATACAGTTTCTTTACAGCTGAAAATTTAGCCTGTGAATCTGCTGTTCACAGCGCCTTCATAAAGTCAGTTGAGAACAGCAACAGAAACGTCAGACTTTTTCAGTAGCAGCACCCTTTTGAACACGATGCATGCTGCTGCATGACTGTTAATACTAAAACCAAAAAACAAAGATAACATTTCCCTTGAATTCTAAGTTCATGAAAGGTCTTCACAACTATTAGATGGAGTTAAAAAAAACCAAAAAACCCCCAGCCAGATAAAATGGAATTCAAACAATATTGTATGAAAAAGAAAAAAGAATGAACCTTTACTTCTTTCACTCAAAGGACTTAAATTTGCCAGAGCAAAATTTGTTTTTATTACACAGAGTAGTACCCAGCAGTCTTGAACTGTTGTTTATACAGTAAACAGTTCCCACATTGAAGGCATTTGTAGTGCTTTGTGTCAGTGTGTAGCTCTCTAATGAGCTATTGAAAAAGAAATCCTGTTTCAGCACTTCCACTAAAAAAAACCCACAAAACCCAGGACTGCTTTGGTGTTTGGTGAAGGATTTTTGGTTTTCTTTGTTTTTCAGAGACGCTGACACAGAGAAGTCAAATGTAAAAAGAAAAGACTTAAAAGAACTAAAGAAACTGTAAATAATTTTCAACAAAGTTTTAAAGAAATGAGTAGTACTGACCGGGTCAGAGGTAGCACTGGCTCCATCGGTCTTGCTTCGTACCACGGACTCTTTGGCTGCTCTGCATACAGAAGTGATGACTGACAATGCAGTGTCAGGGGGGAGACATGGCCAGGACCAGACCATAATGCATTGGGGCTTGATGCTTGCCTCACAGATGCACTCTCTGAATCACCAAAATGGCTGGTAATGTTGTAACTCATCATTGCAGGACTGCAGAATGCCATTGCAGAATATTCATGTCTGTTTTCCACGTAAGATGAGGGAACATAGACTGGACTGTGTTCTGCTGTCAATGTGGACTGATTACAGCTGTAGGGAACTGGAGAGATGATACCAGCGGGTGAGCTTTTAATTTCTGTTTTATTGCATCCAATATCCTGAAGTGGCAGCAACTGAGAAAAGTCCTTGTGAGAAGATGCACACAGGGACATTTTGAAGCAAGACTGAAGACTGTTGTTTAAATATTCATCCTAAGATGGTAAAGTATAAAAAAAGGTGAATTAAAAAGTAAGAAAGTTCTGTATTAAATCTTTTCTAGAAAAGAAAAAAGGAAACAGTAAGACAGAAAATATAAAAATATCTTATTAAAACAGATTTCATACCAAATGCACTTAAACAGTCAATGTTCAAATTTACTACCTCTAAGGAAAAGAAAGCATTCTTGAACTTCCTTAAAAATAAAGGCTAAGACACTTGCTGAGTTCAGACTCCCTTAAAAAATAATGAAAAAAACCCAAATAAATCACTTGAAGTCTGAAAAAAGATGCAGGTGACAACTTGGATCTTAACAAAAGTAACTCCTTACAACCAGGGTAAAACTGCTTTATGTCAGAGGCAAAATTACCCTATGGCCCACAACTATGGAGTGAGTGCCCTGAGAAATCAATTCTCTTCATAAAAACTCACCACCTCCTGTTCCTGCTAAAAGTGTACTACTTCAGCCTTCCCTTTATCAACACAAACATGTAACAGCAGGTATTTTGAAAGCACACAAACACACACATATACGTCTCCTTTACCTTCCAAAACCAGAACTCCACTGCACATCCCTCTCCACAGAGGAGGAAGACATGTAATGGATGTCAGTAAGCAAAGCAACTTCATCACTGAGAGGTCCCTGGATACGGCACCTCTGAACAGAGCCTTTATAAAAGTAGAAGTCACAAAATGCAGGTATTTCCAAAGCTGACAACATCAGAACTGGAGCGATTTCGTAAGGTCTAGAAGTTTTATAATTTCCTGCCACTCTCCATCCCCATTCCAACTACTCTCCATCCTTCATCCCGTCTGAATCAACTATCAAAACAGAGACCTGAATTTGCCCATAGTAAATACTCTTTGCCAGATTTAGGTATAACCACATTATTTAAGGGGGGGGAAATTTTGAAAAGAAAAAAGCCCGCCAAAACCATCCTTCTAAGACAAAACCCCTGTCCTGGAAGCATTACTTTTACAGTAGCATTTAAAAATACTTCTTTTTTATTCTTCACTGAGAGTTTCATCTGCAATTCATTCCAGCTTTGAAGACAGACACGCAGCCCTCTTATAGCTTGCAATCCAAAACAATTTTGTTTCCAAAATAGCAAGTTCCAGCCCCCAGAACTGATATTGTAGTGTACTTTTACGGATGGTAATAAGATCTTAACATGAAAAATCATGGGATAAATAAAAAATGAACCCGAGCTTTGCTACTCAAGAAGTGGCCAAAGTATTGATGCTAAATATTCTTACCTTTTTTGACCTCACGTGACCATAAAGCAAGATGAGGAAGATTCAAACACAGGTTTCCTGAAGTACCAGCAACCTCCCTGCCCCCCAAATTCTCAGCCAGATAGCATTTCTAGTATGCCATCTTGGGGCATTGACACTTTTTTCTCCTCTAGGGCCAGGACTGAGGGTAGAAGCATTAACAAAAAGATGTAAGAAATAGTCTTTTTTAATAAAATGGATAGTTTAGGGTCCGTCCTTCTCACTTTGCACTCTGTTGATGAAACTGAAGATATTAGTAGAAATAACCAGGAACTCACTTAAATCATCTCAGGCGCTTCTGTCCCAGCTGCTGTTTTTTCCTTTGTGGGAAACAGGAAAATGAGATATCTCAGCAGCTGTTTATGTCCAGCAGTTGTTGCACTGGCACTCCGATCCACCCAAAGCAAGAGAATCTGACCCACTCCTCACACAATCTACACGCTTCATTTGCCCCAGCCACATGCTTCATGATCTGCTCTAAGAGAAGCCAAGCATCAATTTTCACTGCAAAAAGCACTGAAAATCTCAAAGGCACTTTCACTCCCAGATTATGGAGCATGTATCCCAAATAATTTTTAAGCAGCAAATGATGGAACTAAGACATCATCTTAAGACTATTTTCAGTGGTTACTACAAATGGGCCCTGTGAGCACACTGAATTCAAAATGCATTTAAAGCTTCTGCGTGGGTAAAGCTGTATACTATTTGCAATCTTAGAGGCTGCACATATTCAGGGTGTGCATGGACACTCTGCAGAAGCATCTGGAACGTCCAGCAAGAGCTGACTGCCCTAACTGCATCCATCTGCTTCCCTGCAAAGGGCATACAGCGCAGGGTAACCCCAAACCCTTCCGAGAGAGGGACCTGAAGGGCATTACACCTCTGTTGTAGTCAGCTAGAGACATTCTGGTATAATACTTCGATAGTTTTTACAGCAGGCAACTGGTTGTGTAGTCTCCCTCAGACATTTGAAAAACAGATGCACGTACACTGTAGAAGCAGAGACAACACAGAGCTGGTACTACACCGTTTCATGAACTGAAATCAGCTGAGTTTTAAGTCATGTTTTTCTGGACAGGTAACCCAGTAGAGTAGTATGCAGGAAAACTGGCTGTTTAGCAGAAGGATATATTCTCTCCAAAGGGCAACACAGAGTATTTAGAAACATACACAGAAGTTATGAGAAGAAAGAGTGAAGTTTGGTTTAGAGGGAGGAGCCACGAGAGCATGTAAAGTCAGTACAGCCTTCCTGAAAAACACAACTGCTCATGACTTATTTACAAGAGAAGGGACTCTGGGTTCCAGGACACTAAAGAAAACTGTACTCATGGTCTTCAGCAGACTGCAATATAGTGAAAAAATAACAGCATTGGCTTAAGATAATTAACTTGGGTCACAGAAATAGTTTAACCACAGTAGACTATGGATCTACATGAGATCACGTTTTTCACATTTCCTTATACCTAGAGAATTTAGAATGGGAAGCTCAGAACCTCAAAAATAAAGTGAAGCTGCTGAAATTATCCAGTATTGCTCAGAAGGTCCTAAAAACTGACTGCTGGACTGTGAAGTTAAAGAAGGACTGCAGATTCAGGGAACCAGATCTTCAGATTTAAGGCTAGAGAAAACAAACTCCAGTAACACCAATACCTCAGAAGGAAGCACGACCACATTGAAGCCAAGGATTACAATAAGTAGTGCAACAGGCTAATAAATTTTTTCCATCCTGCTATAATATCGTCATATCTTAAGCACCATTCATTAAACAGAAACAAACTCCTACATAAAGTGAACTCCCATTCCAACATCTCCTCCTTCTCTGAAGAAAGATTTTAAAGCAAGATTCAATTTTAAAGTACATTATTTAGATCTAATCTATCAGCACTGCACTAGATCTGTACCAGACACAGAAACAAAACAGGTATCTGTTCATTTATACTACAGTCTTCTGAGAGACCACAAATGTTTCAGTCCACTGAGGTCAATGTAGCTTAGCAAGATACTCAACAACTGAAATGCCATTATTAAGTAAACAGCCATTTTGTCCAATTCCTTGAGTAACACTTACCATTCACAAATCTAAGTCACTAAGGGCAGGGTTCACATCTAGCATAAGAGAAAATGTTCCATTGGCTCCAGTACACAGAGGATGACACCACTGTCCATGAGGATGTAGGAACAAAAATGTGATGTTATCAATGTTCTCCACAAAAAAATATTAGGTTTCTGGCCCTTAAACAGCTCTACATATTGAACTCGATGTATCTTGAGAGTCACCATGCAAGACACACCAGATCAGGCACAACAACTAGTTTAGATGTCATAGTCAAACAGACACATGGGTAAATAATTAAGCCATCTGACCTATTTGAACAAACTCAGAAGCCAGTTATTGCACATTATCTATACCAAATATCTTTTTAAAAGCCTTGTATGAAATAAATAATTTTTTTTATTTTTTATTTTTATTTTTAGTTTTGGAAAGGGGAAAAAATATGTAGAGAGGGCAGCCTGCCATGTTTTAGAGCCTGCTTGGAAACATAATACAATAGCTTTTCTTAGAAAAACACAACAGTCTGCAAAAAGCAATAGTGATGTACGTTCTCAGGCACCATTTCATCAACATAACACTACAACATACATAGAATTTTATAGGCAAGGCATATATTTTGAGCAAAGACTTTTTTGGAATAGAGAATTAAGACGACCTTTTTCTCTGCTAGGCTTAAACTAAAGTGCAATCATTCTTCCTCTCATTTTAATAGAGGTGATTCAGCAAGCATGCATCCCACTACCCCACAGCCTAAAGCCCTCAGTCATCTTGCAAAGCGTTCTATTAATATTCTGCTAAGTTAAACTTTACACAACTCACCACAACAATGAACTGAATAATTTTCTCAAAAACGAATCATTAAAGGAAAATCATTCTTGATGCATAAAATGGCACTTGTGCTTCAAGTTTTGTGAAAAACTTATTACTCATTAAACACAGCAGTGCCAGATACTGCCAACAGAAGGCATATAAGTAAACAAGTTTATTATTACCTGAGAAGGACTAGATGCAACAAGTAGGGGACAGATGGGGAAGCAAAATGAAAATAAAGCTATCTGTCCAGACCTCAGATGTTGTACTCATTCCTGCAAAATTAATGGCCTGTTCTCAATGAGATCAGGACCTCCTCTGAAGAAAATATTGCAGATTAAAAGCACATGGGCAAGAATACTTCAAAATGCTTAAGCAAAACGAGCACTCTCTTTGGCCTATCTTAGCCTTTGTGTTATTGAGGACACTAAGAACTTCTAGGTTATTCTAAACATTCATAAATATATTCCTGGGCTCGATGCATATGACATACATGGTGGCACCAAGGGAACTGGGTTTGTTCCACCAGAGGAACACAAGACTGCAGGATGGTCTAACTGCAGTCTTCTACTTTCTGAAGTGAAGTTACAAAGACAACAAAGCCAGACTTCTGAGAAAAAGCGCACAAGCCAGGACAAGAGATTACAGTCATAAGTCAGTGCAAGGGGAAATTCCAGTTGGACATATGAAAAAATTCTCCACAGTGAGAATTAAGTACAGGAACAGGATATCCAGAAAGACTGTGAAATCTCTGTCTTTGGAGATATAAAAAAAAACTTGACTGAAGAAGGCTCTGAGCAACCTGACCTCACTTTGAGCAGGATGCTGGGTTAGTTGCTTTCCAGATATCCCTTCCCAGCAGAATTTTTTTATGATTATGTTCATCCACTACTGGAGGCATTCATAGCAGAGGAAATTCCATTTTACCTGTGCTGGAAAGAGTGAATCATATCAAAAGA
Source organism: Haliaeetus leucocephalus (assembly GCF_000737465.1). Taxonomy (NCBI): domain Eukaryota; kingdom Metazoa; phylum Chordata; class Aves; order Accipitriformes; family Accipitridae; genus Haliaeetus; species Haliaeetus leucocephalus. Next base: position 2,190,967 of record NW_010973380.1, on the reverse strand, counting down.
TCATTAAATACCCTGGACACTGGCCACCTTGTCAACTTTGCTCAAAAAGGTAAGAGCTGCGGGTCTTGTCCAAAGACAACCAGCATTTAACACTTCATAGTACCTGAAAACAGCTGTCTTGCATATACTGAAACGGGATTAGTTCACTAGAAGGTATGCAGACAATTGGAAAAGATTTTCAGATCTTAATTCAAACTAGAGTTAAGATTGACTACAGCAGTTTTTAGCCTTTCAATTTGTAGATCCTTCAAATGTTATCAGACCTCAGAATGGATTTAAGCTTTCTATGATTTGCATTTCTTACATACATTTCATAGACTTAAGGATCCAGAGACCAGAAATGGAATGCCACAGTCCTGCTCAAGAACAGAAATGCAAACTGAGAGACTTCAGCTCCTTTACTCTACATGTCATTACTTCAAATTCAATGTGGACACTCAGTACATATTCCATCAAAAAAACCCCCCTTGAATTTCAGTGTGAAAATTCTAGCATGTTCCATTAGAAAAGAAACATCTATTAAAACTATTACGCAAGTAGCAATTACAAGGATATATCAGAAGACTTTTTAATCACACTTCAATCCACAGCAGTATCATGGCAGAAGTCAGTACACAGAATATCACCCTTGTCCAATAAGAACTTTATTACTAAATGAGAGCATCTCCCTCTGATGCAAGGAAGGGCAGGGAAGAGTGGTACAGGCTGGCCTACACCCGGGACTCAGATTTTCGTGGAGCTGGGATGTGCATATGTATCCAGCATCTCTGAAACACACTTGGGTCTCTCAGCACACACTAATTAATTAAGCTAATTCTTAGGAAGTTAATTTTGAGAAGCTAATTTTTGGTTTGATAATCAGAACATAACTCTTTGCCAACAGCAGGGAATACACCAGTTCCTTGGATCCAGGAGGAATTAATTCCTTCAATCACCATTTCTCCCTTAACGACAGTGCCCTAGAACGAGTGTATAGGAGCCTTCCTCCACCCCATTACTTTCTAGTCATTAGAAAAGCCTGTACTGAGGGACATCTTTAATTTGTATGACTCTGCTGAGAAACAGAGTGCCATGCTCAATCATCTGGCATCAAAAAGAGCAAATATATATGGATAAATAGCCTCATTTTGCCCAGTAGGACTTTTACACAGCTTGGAAGGTTACTGAATAACTGTCTCTTAGTTACTGGCATGGTGTAGACATGAGCTGGCACAGGGGCTGAGATTCTCTGATCCAAGTCAAGTTCCTTCTGTTTACTCTTATAACAATTCAAAGTCTCCTGTATTAGAAATAAATAAATTGGGGACTGAAAACACCACTGCATTTATTGCCTGTTCTCACAGCACTTCCCCCACGCAAGTCTGTAAGGATATACAGCAGGCACACAGAGCAGTGCCAGCAGCAATGCACTCATGCCAGACAGAAATTTGAGAGAGAAAAGCGGGGTGGGGGGGAAGTCAATATGTGAAGAAAAACAAGTAAATCGGGCAATAGGAATTGAAACTTCCTATTCTCTCAGGGAGAGAATGTCTGTCTTGCTTTCGGAGGAAAGCAAAGGTGAGAGATTTTCCCTGGCAGCAGCTGTCCATCACTAGGCATAAAAACCTGTGATGGGATTAAGAGCCCTTTGGCCAATGGACGATAGAGTAAGGTCAGAACTGCCCCTAAAACCTAGACCCTCTGGCAATCTAGAGGCAACCATATTAGATAGGTGGGTAGACAAACAGGACATATCCCAAAATGACATGAACGAATTTATTTCTGCAGCACATGCTATACCACCCAAGGATCTGACCTGCACAGCTCCAAAATGCAGGGTGGGAGTTTCTGTTTGGCATGTATGTCAGTGAATGCAGGATTTAATTTCTCCTGGCTAAGCAGACACGATGCATTGGCTGTTCCCTTGAGCATGCCATGCCTCAGGCTCCTCAACTGACCTCTTGCTTTATGAGGCTGAGAAGCAATGGTGATAACCATAGCTGCCATTGGCATAAGAAAACTTTCCTTTCAAACATGCTGTCAGGGAATATTTTTTTCAGATCTGCATGACCTGAAGAGTGGAGAAAAAGCCAGACACCTTTTCCTGTCAGACCCATGTGCAATATCCCTTATTCCACTCTCTCCTCCCCCAAATAAAACAATCTTACTTACTGTGTTTTTTCCAGACAGTCTCTTTACTATGCAAATTATTTATGCTGTAGGATTAATTTGTGTAGCAAGAATCTGTTTCACTAGTGGTCTTATTAAGCAACGAGCCCAAAGCCTCTTCAACCAAGAGCACTTGTCAGCATTGGTTTCAAGACAGCTTATTGTGTCTGTCCAAGAAAAACATGCCACGTGCAAGATGCCTTTTTCATCACTGCCACTCAGGCAGCCACTAAAGCTGCAGAGTTGAACTGTGCTTTGGGAGACACTGAGAGATTTACTTCGTTTGTGTGACTATGTGAGCAAGGAGCGTCCAGTTTGCATCTTGCTCTACTCAGTATCCGAACGACACACTTCATAAATACATGGATGCCTTACCTAATGCATGGTTGCCTTACGTTTTACTGCACAATGCAATCTTTTGTCTTTTTAGTCATAAAACTTGAATAAACAACCTTTTCTATAATTGGATAGAAGTGAAATTCTGTATGAATATGAATGAAATGCAGTACAGTTTTAGCTGCTTTTCTGGTTTTAGCTATAAGTCAATTTGTTTCCTTATTGGAATTTATATAAAATACTATTTCACTTGTATTCATTTTGCTATGCATCTTCACATTAACAGAAAATTCAAGACTAAATATTTTTGCCCCTGCAATTTTATTCTAACTTCTTTTAAAAAAAGTTTTTGCAATGTAGTTATTTGATATCTGATTCTGATGACTTAAAAGGCTTACAACTACCTGATAAATTAATAACTATGCCATAACTTTCCGTCACAATCACTAATTCACTGAAATAACACAGAAACCAAGGTATTGCTTATTCTTGCCTTTCAAGCTATGAAACAGTTATAATGTCACATGAAATCCCAGATCAGATATGTTTAACATCATCCACAGGTAACAAAAGTTTGTGTATACATTTTAGTCCCGTAAACAAAAAAAGCTGTTCTAGATTTGTCTCATCATTAACCTGTGGGTAAAATCCTGTCTCAACTGAGTAGTCAGAATTTTCTTGTTGATTCACACAGGTGGCCATTTGTCTAATGTATTAATCAAGAAAAAACTTGAATGTCCTAATATTAAAATGAAATCAGAGAAATGATTCTGGGATTTCTGTTCTCTGAGCTTCATATTTCCTGTCTCTGGAGGAATGGACCAGCAAAGTCTTCTACGTGAATATTTCTTGCTGCTAGCAAAAGCACGTTTCAGATAACTGAAGAAGAGCACAATAGCATAGTGGATATAAAAATCTATTCAGCCCCCTGGATCACCATCCCTTTTCACTGTAAGTTCTCTGCTACTTGCACCTTTAAGTCAATATTCAAGAACCAGAACTAAAACTAAGTGTATTTAAAGAGATCATAAATTAAGATGGCTTCATAGTGTTTTTAATTAATACATTTGAATCTATTCCTTATCAGAATATCATCATAGACACTCACAGTGGCTGACTTATTAAAGGTAATTCTGCAATTGCAACATTTTAAGATCATCTCCAAAACTATGAGTATTTTCTTCCTATGATATTTTAAGTTTATCAGGTTACCAACAAATAAGTTCACTGGGATATAAACTAATTTTTGTGATTGTACTTTCTCCAGCAATACTTGAAGCTCCGTTAACTGATTCTCATAATTTACAGCACTTAAGAGATGATTGACTGTAAAGCAACCTCAGATTTAGTCCATCCTTTCAGGTCTAAGATTTTTATTGTTATTTCTCCTTTAAAAGTCCGAGGAAGGTGAACTCTTCACTCACACACATACATACACAGTTACCAGTCTGAGAATGGAGACACTACAGCTGTCTTCCTCTAACACTGCGTTACAGCCACTGTGTCTGTAAAATGTACGTTACATCTTATTTAAAAAGATACAGGAAAGTTAAGAAAGGAAAGCAAAAAGGATGATAGTGACAGAGGGGTGATTCTATGTTTAAACTTTGTTCACAAACATAAAGAGGAATTTTGATAAAGTTCTGAAATAGCAAATAAAAGTTCTAAAGCTTTAAATTAGAAATACAAATGTATTTACTGCTTCAGTAAAGGCACCATACTTTGGTCTTAGATTTCTCCCCCTCTTGCGGGGACAACAGATGAGCAAGGAATTTCAAGGATATGGATGAGGAAACAGATTGTTGGTAATACTCAGCACATCAGAATCAAATGCTAAATGACTTTATGTTCAAAAGCGGTTTCTCATGCAACTCATATCAAGACTTTCTCTGCACATAAATGGTAATTGTGCATCATTCTCCATATGACCAGCCATTCCAAGGTCTGAATTGCATAATTTGCTGTTTATTCCATCCTCTCTCCAGATTGAAATTTATTTTCTCTAATAAAACTTCACTTATAAAGCCTCCAAGATAAAAAGACCAGATCATTCTTGTAATTGCTAGCCAAAAGTCTTTACTAGCGTTCAGGCAGAGGTTCTGATGTGTTTGATGAAGATTTACACACATGCTGTCCAATCCTTAGTTATTGTGAAATATACCTTCTAGCATTGCCAAAAGCAAACTTAAGAAACAGGCTTGTATCTTGTTGTCTAATTAGGAAGATCCTTTTCAAAACTGAAGTTCTCATTAAAAGAATGTAAACCTCTATCACCAACTTTAATACGGGAAAACTACGTAGACACAGAAACTGTAAGAACTAAACCTGAGACATTTATCAGTATGAGACCTGGAATTTGAAAAGCCTGATCCAAAGTCCAGTCAAGTCAATGAGGAAACTTCCAATAACTCCAATTTGCTTTGGATCAGGTCCTAAAAAATACTCTGATGCTAAGAAGTGGCTTTTGCCTTTTCTTAGCATATTCATTTGTGCAGTTTTCCAAAAACATAAACCCCTAATGTATGTTCAAAAATACTCCTTCTGCCTTTAGTGCAGCAATCCTATTCTAATTAGATTCTTAAGCCAAAGTCCTAAAATACAGCAAACTTCCACAATTTTGTCTGAATCCTCAAAGAATTTTTAAAACACAAACCTGTTGAAAGATCATTTAATCTGCATATACTTTTAGACTTTAAGAACAAATGTGCACTGGAACCAAAACAAAACTCTTGATAATTTAACTATCTCATTTCACTTATAGAGGTTATTGTTCATAAATCCAGAGGCTATCAATTGCAGAGCTTTGTCAACATTTAAAATAATAAATATTTCATTTAATATAGCACGTACCTGATTGACACTGAATAGGGTTTCTGCTCTTTATAAATGTTCTGACAGCATTATATGTCAACAAGGTTTTCACATAGCAATTCTGGATTTGTTTTCCTTCTTTCCTTTATCTCTGATTCTAAAGCAGCTGTGCCCACCACCACTTAGTCATCAGATCTCAAATATGAATCTTTTCAAAGCAATGTGATGCCCGCTCATCAGTGCAAGATTACACAGATACTATCAGTGTTTCCTTTCCCTGTGAAGGCAAGACCTAAACAGAAGTTCCTCCTCCTCCTTTCTGACATAACAAGCTTCTGAATTTGTCGTTCGCTGCAGTTAAAGCTCTTACATGACTGAATCATTTTACAAGCCAAGCATTCTCACATTTAGCACAGAAACATGAATGATGAACTAACCAGTAATTCTGGAAGCAAATACTGAGATTTTAAAAAGGTAAATCAAACTTTTTATATCTTTGTTGCAGGAAAACCTGAAACAATTCACATTTGCTCTGAACCAGCAATGTTCTCATCTTAGACATTTGGGGCAATATAATTAATAAACTACTTTTTGGCATTGTTTTTAAACACCAGATGCATAAACACAGACAAGGGGGGATTTATTTTTTTTTATGTGACTACATTCCTTTTTCAAACAAAGCAAATTAACTGGAAGTCATTTAAGGTAATATCTTTATTTTACCAAGTTAATAGTAAAAAATAAATAAATTTGAAGACATGCAGCAAGGTCCAATTCTCAATTATACATTGGGATTGCTTTCAAAATGCTTGATTAATTGCACAGCATTAACCTCATTTACTCTAGGGAAGCTGACATGCTTGTAAATTTGCTTAGATAAAGCCTCATGTTATTCATTCTTGCATTTTAGACCCCAAAATACCTCCAAGTCTACACAACCTTCTGAAATCTCTTATCTGAGTGAGGAGATTCAACTGTTGTCAACACATGCAGCTGAACTAGTCCTGCCCGCTTTGCTATCAACAGCTTCTCTGCAAGCACAGCCAGAACCAAACCAAGGTAGTATTACTATCCACTCAGTCATCCATTCCCATAATTACTTTATGCTAATGCAATTTTTCTCAGCATCAGATTTTGCTTTTCTACCTTGTTTCTAATGTTCTTTTCCTTGAGCCTCACCATCTCCTCTTATTACTATGTTGCAGGTCCAAACACAGCTGCTTTTAATCTGAAATTCCTTTTGTTTTAACAGATAAATCCTTTTGCAAGCTACAGGGGATTTAAATCCCTACTGCCAGCACTTTTTGATGATTAGCTCTTATATGAAGTTGGACCTGTGTCCATCCAATCCTATTTGTGCCTGTGGTAACCCTTAAACACTGTTTAAGGGCAAGGTCATGTTCCCTACCATCCTCGGTACTAATGGGATAGGAACATGAAGGTTTACAGCGAAATACTACAGAAGTGCACCTTAGTTGTTCGCACGTACAAGGGCCACTTTCCCCTCACATCCTGGCATAGCCCCGAAACCATCTGTGCCAGGCTCTGATCCTGGAAGTCCCTTTACTCTAAACAGCTGACCCTTGCCAAAGTTCTTATTTTTAGCAGCTGTCCTCCTGCCCCTTTATCAAGACAGCAATAGAGACTCTACTGCTAAAGGGCCCCTTATTTTCCATAAATGAATGGCAAAAACTTTCAAAACAAGGAAGGACAGAGGAGACACTGTCAGCAGAAGTTAGTCTTGTGAGGACATCAGTGGGGTCAAGAGCTCCTTATGGCTGTCTTCTCCCCATGAAATCTGGGGGAAGTGAACTAGTAAAACAGACACCCACCTTTTTGGGGGTAAACCTACCAGAAACTACAGCAGACCCTGTCATTAGTCACATTACAGCACACCAGGTTTCTGCAGAAGAAAGCTGTTCTGTATATGACTGTCTTCAATAACTTCAAGATGTGCTGCCCCAGTCATATCTAAGAGCTAATGTACATGTTCTGCCTGGCAGACAGCCCTGACTAAGATTAGAATAATACATGTACACGTCTGCAGAAATGTCCACAAAATGCAGATCTAAGAGGGGAAAAGGGAACAAGGACTATGGATACCAAATAAGCATCAGGAGCAGCATTAAGTAGTTACCTGTGGATTGCATCTTTCCTCTCCATTCAGATCTTCTCTCAATTAGGAGCCACAGCTGTTGTGGCAATATAAACAAAAACCTCCAATCAAGGCAAATTAAGAGTGTATTAAGGATTTTATCTATTAGATAACCACATGGAATAAAGAGTAACTAGATAAACGATCAGGAACAGATTGGCAGCAAAGAAAAATAAGTCAAGTTCTCTTCGCTCTCTTTTATATATATAATGTTATGTTAATGTTTCCTAAAACAATATAAAGTGAGAAGGCCTTTAATTAATGTATTTTCCTCATAGATTTTTGGGGGAGTGAGCATCAAGACAGGAGTTTCCATGCATAGAAAGGGATGATTAGACTCTGAGCTACAGCAATTTGTAACTGGAGCAGCACCTGTCTAGCAGACATGCAGGGCAGCTACGAGGAGCCTTGAGACAATACACAAGACAAAAATAACCCAAATAAGGTGTAGCTCAGGATGGTACGCTCCCCTGTGTGTACAAGTGCATGAAGGAGAATACATTAGTGCCAACAGATTCAAAAAGCAGTTCCTTTAGACAGAGGTGTCGTAGTGAATAAAATGGGTAAATTTACCTACTTGACAATCCAGGCCCATCACTGATGAATGGATAAATTTTGTGTTGTCCCAGACAAAAAGAGTTACTTACATCATTATCACCGAAAATTATTCAAGGCTGAGCAGCTCCTGGGACCACAGGATTCACCATGCCAACTGTATGGTGTATACTACCTGTATACTCCCCAAGTAAAGCACCAAGTTTTCTTCTCAGCATTCCCACTATATTTAGCACCCTAGGTCTCACAGTCACAACTTGGCTTTCTAGCAAATTCACGCTATGTAAGCAATTTGAAGAGTGGTTTGACTTGAGGATTCACCTAACAAAGAACCTTTTTACCACCTCCCACAAGTTTTAAAGGTGTTATAGTAAAAGGATCATACTGAAGGAGGAGTGAAGAAAAAGGGCCAGAACAGAACTGCAGAGGGAATCTTTTCGGACAATGTTCATCAGTGGTTACATATTCTTGCATGCCTATTATTAAATTGCTGTGGCAACCTCCTTAAGGACACCTGCTGATAGATGTAAAAAAAAGCTATGCAATTTCATCGCAGTATCTCACATATCCATAGAAAGAAGTAAACTTTGAGGAAAAGAAGGATGCAATTAAATTTGCAGAACTATATACCATGATTATGCCTAAAAGAATTTGAAGGAAACCACCCATCCCTGTATTATCTTGGGCATAGGTATATTCTCCTCATCTCCTCCTGTGAGTATCCAGTGGGTGAATACCTTGCTTTGTTACCACAGCTTTGGCCCCAGCACCATACGATTAATTCCCTAACTATTGCCAAAAGAAATAAAAAATCAGTATCACAAGAGACGGCTCATTTCCACTCAATACAAAAAAGCTTCTGTGAAAAATTAGCAGCTTTAAATACAGCCACCTGGTTCACAACACCTCCATATCGGATAAAATTTTCAGCCACCATATTAGCCCCTCTCCTTGAGGCTCCTACCTTCAAGCTGAGTAGGGACATGTCTGGATGCTGTAATACATTCAGATTGCATCCAACACTAGCTGCAGGTTCTGAAGGTCCACTCTTTTGAAGCTCAGCTGTAGTTATAAGCAGCTCTGCCATTGCACTAGGGAGAGACCAATAAACATATGGAGTCCACACTGCTAAGGATTCATTCTTGCTTGTATTCCAAGGAATCCGTGTCTTTCCATTTTTATCCAGGTCTCTTATCTAGTAGGCTGGAATTAAAGAAGACCATTTCTAGTAGGCTCATCCTTTAGAGAGAGAGAAGAAAAAAAAATATCTGAAGTTTTAAATGTTAAATATTAAATTATTGCAACATACGTTAGGATTCAAGATTGCTGTAGTATTTTATTCTCTTTTTAATTAGTTGCAATCTTGGCAGCAGACAACTGAGGTCAAAGGCTGAAAGTCACTGGCTGAGCATGTGGAACTTGTGTTTCTTGATTCTGTGCAAGAAAGAATTCTCTCTTCCTCCTATTTACTTCATCCAATACAGGTTCAACATAAGTAATTTTGAATGCAACTTGGTTTTTAAATGTAGGAAACCCTATCTGTAGGGTTTCCAGATACTCATCAGGGATCCAAAACTTTTATATAAATCATACATGAAAAACCAAGCAGTCTCTATAACACACATAGAGTATAGGATATTACTAAATAGGAGATTTGGTATGTTGGGTCCAAACGATTTCCCCTACTGCCAAAGCTCAAACGCCCTTCTGCCCACATTTAAGTCTTTCCAGATACAGCTCCCAGCCGTGGCCCATGGTCTTGCAGCATATTCCTGTACCTTCCCTTGGACCTCTTGGCCTTTAATATATTGCTATAGTAAAACATGTCTGTTAGCACTCATACGTCCTAAGTAGCAATTAAGTTATTATAAATAAATACCAATTCTCTTCTGAGATCCTAGTTTAATGACCGATGTTATGAAGGAGGTAACCCTGCTCTCCCAAAACCAAAAATAGACCTTGTTTCTCCAGCCTTTCTGCTTCCAGAGAAGTTGGCCTCTAGAGGTGACAGAAACAAAGTCCTTTCCATAGCATGGGCTCTTTCTTGCCAATACACAACCATGGTCAGGTCATGGGGGAGCATTTTGTTTCTTGCTATCCTAGAGATAAATGTCTGTTTCCATCTCCTCCTTTTTATCTACCTCCTATGCTCTCCAGGGCCCCAGCCTGCTACTTTTTCCATAAAGGAATTCCTCCCTATGCACTGCAGGGCTAAAGGCAATGGATTCATCTCCCATCTACCCTATGGTTACACTAGCCAAAACTATCTTTTGAGGAGAGTCTTAGCAATTCCTCTTCATTTAATCTAGTTACATTTAGTCTACTAGACAAATTAAAAAAAAAAAAAAAGACATATAATCATTATAGTATAGGAGCCCTTGGAGAAGGCTGCTTTCCATAAAGCCACAAAGAATCAACAGAGAGAGTTAACTACCTTATATATACTGGGCAGATGACATAAAATGTGAACCATGCAATTACAGAAGAAAACAACTGCTATGAAGGACACAACTGATGTCATACACCTGTTTATTAGATCTACTCAACCTAAGCTTGCAAATGATTGCTTCCTCCTTTTTTTGCTATGATTTTATGAGAAAGTAGGCAATGGGAGAGGGAAGAATAGTTGGGCAAGATAGAGAAGGCTTGCTAGCTCAAAGCAATCACTAATGAAGTGTTTTTGGTATAGGGATGAAACATAATTGGTCACACCCATTGCTCTTCAATAGTTTTTCAACAGACATCAAGAACAGCTGTCCTTAATTCAGAGCCTCTCTTACAACACAACTAATACACTCAAGCAAACTGAAATGTTTTCTCTTTCCTCAGTAGATAACCTGAATCTTATGAGCAAAGCAAAGTTCAAGATGCAGAAGATAATGCCAGCAGAAGAACAAGAGAAGAGAGACAGTTACAAAGGCACCTCAAGTGGCTGAAAGATTCCCAAAGTATTTACAACAATTGAAGCAACTGAGCTTTATTCTTTGATCAATGCAGACACTTAAAAATAACTTGCCCTGTAAGGAGTCTGTTTAAAAAAAATCAAACCACCACAAACACTACAGTGTTGAAAACTCCCGTTTCTCTTTTCAATGTCACCACAAAGCGGATAAAAAAACCCTTTTACTCTTCCCACATATCTTTTTAATTCACAGTTTTCTGAATCAGACCTCATTTTGCAGCAAGTTTAGTTCAACTTCGCCTTCAAAAATAATCAGTCTTCAATGGCAGCAGCTACTGGCTGAGGTCAGATTGGGTCATCTCCTCTTGTCTGACAGCTCACTGCCATAACCACCAGCAATGTCTCTCCATTGCCTTCTCAGGACCACGTGGTCCCCCCCGTCCTTTCTGCTGGCTCTGGACCTCACCTGACCCAGGAGAAGTCACTTCAGGTTGGGAAGTTTGCAGAAAGCTACCCCAGCAAAAGGAGAGGGAGGGAGAAAGAGTTTCTTTTTTTTTTTTCTTTCTTTCTTTTTTCATCTCACTGCTGGGCTAGTAAGATAAATCTACTCCTCGAGAGGTCAGACAAGCAGCAAACCAAGAGAAAGGCAAGGCTGCACAATCAGGAGTGTGGGAGGAAAGACAGCTCCTTTGCCTGACTGCAAACTGTTAGATCAGATCAGTTCCTTTCTTCCTGCAAGGAGGAATTCTAGCTATGGCTAAGGCACTGACTGGATAAAATTAGATTCAAGTTAGGCCACATGTCCTGTATGCACCCTTCTTCCCCCATCATCCCAAAATGTGGAGGAGTTGGCCCCCTGCCCAAACTCATTAAGAACCATTGGGTAGCCCTCTTCCCCTTGCTCCCCAAGCAAACCCTCCTTTGCCACCCAGGGAAGTAAAGCTACAAATAAGATCCAGCAAAGGAGCAGGATGACGAGCAGCAGGAGCCCACATGAGATGTCACAAAAACAACATTTGGGTATTCATTGCAGGGGGGTTGGACTACTTGACCTTTAAAGGTCCCTTCCAACCCAAACTGTGCTATAATTCTATGATTCTATTCTCTGGAGCTTGGATGGCCCTGTTGCCACACTGTGCTGGTGTGTTGCTCTCCACAGCACACTCCTGCACTCACTTCACTTCAGTTTCACTCTACACCAGCCTTCTCCCACTTCTCAAATCACACGCCTTTCCTACCTTTCTAGCCAGCTGGTCCATGCAACATCCACCCTCCCAAAAGAAGTGCCTTCCTCCTTCTACTCCCATTGTCTCATAGCACAGAGAAGGGAACAAGATTAAAATTTATGTGGTGGGAAAAAATCAAAAGCAACAAACAAAAAAAGCCATCACTTTCTCAAGGAAACCAACAAATAGAAGGATTCTAACCCAAAACAGTTCTCCATAATAAATGCAATAATAAAACATAAACATCATATTCAGTGGAGTCATGAAACAACAGCATCTTATGTACATTGCTCTTTTACTAAGAAGCTTTAGAGCTGAGGTGCTCTGATGCAGAGACAGAACATTTTGGAAGGCATTAAATTCCTACAGTGGGGACATGACTTCTGCATTCTCCCAGGAAAGCAGCTCCAGATTTTCAACCAAGATAACTCTTGAGGGACGGAGGAGCTAGTATATTCCAAGACTAATCAGGTTTGCTCTTCATCCAGAATGACTAGGAATTTAGGCAACATCATAAATGCAAATAGGCTTTAAATGTAACAGAATTTCAGAGAAAATCTGCTGCCAGTGTATTAGCACAGAACATGTTCTTTTCACCTATTACCTTGCTAAAGCAAACGTAATGGGGGAAAGGGAAGCAGCAGGGTCTGATTTGCTTGAGCTGTTGAAAACATAAACCTTCAAGAAAAAAAAAGCTATAAACTGAAAGAAGTCTGCCTATCCAGTTGAGGGGATCAACAAGGGTAATCAGCAGGGTCACTGGCTGCGGTTTCACATTCGCTGTGTTGAACTCTTCCCTGTCTGTTGCCTGGTTTCTCAAAGCTGGAAGGACCCAACTTAGATTCCCTACTAAAGGAGGGATAGCAATGGGGAAAGGGAGTAGCAGCAGATAAGCAACTGGACCACTCCATTTTAAAAAATTGCCTAGTGCTACATAATACCTTGGCAGAATAAAATCCAGGCTTTGGAGTCATTTGTCTTAACTGTTTTATCCTCTTTTCCAGAAGGAGCCTGCTTCATATGCTTTAGCATGTTAACTCAATGAGGTATGAGGCCAGACACTCAAGGGAACTGCACGTTTCAGCACACCTGTATTCATTCCTGGAGCACAGTTGAGGGAGAGGACTATGTGGCTTGGTACAGCATTAGGAAGTTAAATAGAGAAGATACACAGCACCTAAGTGAAGACTGTCCTGGTGAGCTCAGTTGCAGGACTTCCAAACTACCACTCACCTAATGTTTTTAATCTAAGTGCTCATTAAACAATTTTGTTGTCTTTGTGGTCAACCTCTGTTCTAAGCCCATGCTTTTATACTATGTGGGATCTGCAGTCATATCTCTTTGATTGTTTATTTGCAGAATACATTTAAAACACTGCTTCTCTGATCTGGGTAGCAATCAATTAGAAGTTCTTTTTATTCTTCCAGAAACAGTCTGCACAAAAAGCTCCAAGCAATTTTTGTTTTTCTCTCAAGCAAGTACTAGAAGCACTTCTCTTTTTAGTTCCCTCTTTCCTTGCTTACTTTTAAACACACACACCCACAAGCAGATCAAAACTTCCCAGCTTGTACTTGCATTCAAAGTGGTCTCAGAAGTAGCTTCCCATGTTCCAATTACTGTTAAACAAAGGGGCACACCATTGTTCCCACTTTCAGCCAGAACGGAAAGCAACTAGCACACCCATCAGCTTCAAGGAGATTTTTACCCAGCCTTGAAGGATGTGAAAAGCAAGAAGCAACAATGGTTAGTTTTCAAAGGGCAGCTTCCATCTAAAAGTCCAATAATGCAGAGTGCACTTGAAAAGATCAGGGTCTGGACACATAAAATCAGCACCCAAAATTGAGAGAAACCTGACATTTTAAGCTTTATCTCTTTCTGTCAGTTTCCTCATCTACAACATGAAGGACAGAGCTCTGAGAGATCCTCACATGAAACCAAAAGGCAGGAAGAAAGATAGGAAAGGACATTCACAAAATCCATAGGATTGTGAACACTGAAAACTGCAGAGCAGCAGTCATTTACTTCTGCTGCACCACTTAGGAATGTAATAAAGAGGGTGTTAGAGACTAGCAACAGTGGCTCTTGTTAAGTGCAAACAGCATTCCTACTTATCTCTCAAAGCTATTTTATCTTGAATAGCCAAAAAATTAATGAATATGAGAGACATTTCACCAATTACTTTCCTATTTTGTCAGTCTCTGCCTGGGCAGTGTTATGAAGAAATGTAGTAATAGTGATGGTAGGAATTAGGAGGGAATAGAACAACATAGGGCCAATAGAGGCCCATGCCTGAACAAATTTAATACATAAAATAATGACTCTATTCAATTATTCCATACAGATGAGACCTTTGTAACATGCAAACTGAAGACATCTGGCTAGTTCATATCTTTTGGGAGATTTAGAGAAAAAAAGTCAGAAGAGTGTATATACGAAGACACAGTCAAAAGAAACAAGATATAAAAATGCATCCAGTCTAGGACTAATAGGGAAATTGCCAGGAAGACAATACCAGAGTCCACTGCCTGAAGAAGAAAGTGAAACATCAGAAATGGATTAAGGGGAGAAATATAGGGATAAAAGGCACAGATATTCAGCAGGTTGCTTTTTTTTTTTGTGACTCTGTGCATGAACTAGAGAACAAAACTGCCTTTTCTTCTCTTGTCTCCGCTTCCCACCTGCAGCATCCTCAAATTTATTCCAAAGTCTCTAGTTGTATATGTGGATTTTAAATTGTTTGTGGTAACATTTCAATCCAGTGGGCACTGAACACACTTAAAAGAGCCCCCCAACCATTAATTGTCCAAACATATTTAGAATTTACTATATATTCCCAGCTTGTTTTACATTAGAAAAGACCTTTGGGCTTCTGCACAGCCCACCCCACTTCCTTACTCCACTGAAAAAGAATGATTTCATGAAATTGTAGAGCCCACCACCAAGTAGAAGGAAGCTTCAACCAGTTCTCACCAAGGGTGGTCCATGTAAGATGAGAGCAAAGGAAAAATTCTATCTTCCCAGCAAGAAGCAAAAGGCATGCAAAGATCTGCGTTTCATGACCTTTCCCCTTAGTTTCTCATCACGTCTCTCACAGGATGACACTGGAGAGGCACCATCTAGCAAAGCTGAAGTAGGATCAATATTTACAAGCACTCATTAGTTTTTTTGAGAAGTTAAATTTGAACACACTAGGTCCTTTAACTATTGGAAGTACGTGTGCTCAAAATGGCTAAACAGAGATCCTAGGAGCTGTAAAGTTTTAACAGTGACAGCATTTAGGATAACTGAAGTAGATTTATAGAGAAGAAGGAGGCTGGAGGGAAACTATGCTCTCTTATACTCTGCAGCACATTTCATGTTATAGAACCGAAGAGCAGCTGCAGCTACCTGTATATCTTTGACTAAGAGTCACTCATCTCCTGGGACCACAAATAAAATCTAGAAATAAGAGTAGTCTGTGTCCTGTTGCATCTTTACCATGCTGATTTCTGCTTCAAGCAAACACTGTATCTGTTGGAAGATTATGGCATTTAGCCAGCTGCTGAGATGCAAATATGAATGCTTTATTCCATCTCTGTTTTGCCTCTGTTGTCACTACTGAAACTTCAGCAGGTGTGAGAACTAGGAGATCTTTCTTTGGCACTTGCTGAATTGCTGTTGTTGCTTGGTAATGCAGTAGTTACAAATCCAAACAAGAACCCACACCAGAGCTAGCAAGCCAAGGCAGCAGACCTTTCCTATGAATGCTTTGAAAGATATCAGCCTATCTTTGGTAGCCACCGCTCAAGGCTGATGGCTATTGTAGAAGTACCAGGAGGAACTGAGTGAATACTGCTGGCTAATCCACTCTCCTCCAAATGTTAGACTAGATTTTTTTAAAGTGTGCTCAGCACTGAAAGAAGAGCCTATAATTCTGAAGCAGACAGATTTCTATACAACGTATTTGCGATGTTCAAATTATTTCTGCCAATGCCCTTTGCAGTCTTGAAAGAAAGAGAAAGGCAGCACAATGAAGGATGCTTTTGTGTAATTTACATAGTTAGTTTCTGGTTGATATTTAAACTATTTCTTGCACATGCATTGTATATTCTGCATCGCTGACCAGCAAATTGCCTTCAGCATCTAATTTGTTAAATGGTTTCCTCTGTCAGGAGAATGTTCCCACTGTAATAGTGATATTTTATCCTGTCAAAAAAATGATTAAGCTAAAACATCTTAGTAAATACCATAAACTACCCAATAACATCAAAAATTGAAGATGTACAAAGGCTATCCAATTACTCAGGAAACTTCTAAATTTTCAGGTAACAGAACTCATTTTCTGCTTGAATGAGTAATCAAGGAAATATAATTTTCTTTTATATTGATCATGGTATAAGGCACAGCCTAAGGACAGGAGCATAAAATGGTCTATTACATTTTCTTTATTAGTGTTAGAAAATCATTTTCAAAACTATTTCACTGATTTTTTTTCTGGGAAAGGAACCTCCTTTCTAGATATTTTTATGACCTGCTTCCAAATTCTTAGCCATGTGAAACTGTCTCTGGTGGAAGGGCATGGTCTCTCCGAGAAGTTCTGTCCTTGCTGAAGTCAGTGGAAGTCTTGCCATTAAATTCACCAGGGCCAGGTTCTCTACTTCTATATGGGATTAAACTGCCGGAAAATTAGCATTCAAAATCCAGAATAATCCTAAGACTTCATTGACCATGCTTTACTTGCATTCTGTGCCAGAAATAACCAAAGAAGAGCAAGCACAAACAGCATATTCAGATTCCCAGTATCTAAATGTCCTGAAGCCAGTTAGCTGAGCTCACCGAAACAAATGAGATTCTACAACACTGTAAGAGGTTTTGATTTGAAGGCTGCTTGTAGACTACTTCTGTGCATCAGGGAAACTAAAACCACCCCTGGGATGCTAGATGCCAGCAGTGCCAACCATCTTCTTTCCCTTGACTGCGCCCACATGCCAAGATCCACTCATGTCATGAGGTGAGTACCTCAAGAGTGGAGCACTGTTATGCCAAACTCCACTCTCATTAGTGAAACAGTCTTGATTAAACATGTCTTCCAAAGCTGGGATACACTACTAACATACATAATCAGAAACACATCAGCTTGAAGGTGATCCAAAGGTAACAAAAATGTTTTTCCCCAGAAGTCACAATTCATAGCTTTGGGGAAAGAGACTGTTTTACCATGACATAGCATGCAGTAAGACTGGACTTGTCTACTATTTCCTGAGTTGCATTTCTGGGAAGAAAGAATACATGTATTAGACCTACATGTAACAGTAATGTAATAATGTAATAGTAATTACATGTAATAGACCTAATTATCTCCTGACTCCAACTTGCACTCATTTTGATTTTTACTTCATTTTAGTTCCTTCCAATTTCCTGTACTGTGAAAAGCAGATTAGATTACTAGGACAATTTATACAGTCTTAATTGGAAAAGCACACTGTAAATACTTTCCACGTTCGGGAATATGAGATGTTTAATCTAGATAGAGGTTTGTTGTGAGTGTTTGTTTGCCACCTTGTAAGCGATCCTAAAATATTCCACATAGTTTGTAATCCCTAGGTTTCTCTCATGGAACGCCTAAGGCATGTTCCTTAGTACAAATGCATTTCCAGCAGATAAGAAGATAATAGATGTCAACAGTAAGTGAGAACCTGCCCATAGTCTAATACTTCCTGGGTTTTCTTTCTTCTCCTAGTAATAAATTTGAAGTTTTTTGGTACATTTACAATTACAGTAACTGGATGTTTTTCATCCAACAGGTCATGTTCCCAGAAGTATCATGAAGAGCAGTGAGGCAGAGATAAGAAAGATACTGAACATTTTATTTCTTACAGTGAGAAAGAAAATTTTCTCCTGAACACTTGGAACAACTTTGCATCTCTTACAATCATCATTATCCAGCTGTACCTGAAGATGCACCCAACTTAATAAAGATGCTTGAAGCATAAAATTAAACATACATATGTATACACACACATATATATACACATATATATGTATCTTTTACTTGCTTCTATATATAGTTCAATATATAATTCTAAGTATAGTTCTGCAAGAACAAAATGAAAGACATCCACTTAGGTGTTTCTCTGAGTTTTTGGATCAGCAGCTGGTCACTTGTAATAATTTCTTCTTATTCTACCTCCTGTTCAGACACAATGGAGCGGGAGTCATGAAAATGTGCAGATAAACAGGCAAGAGGAGATGGGCTTCTTTCTGAGCAGTGCTTGCATTTTTAACATCCAGTCTCCCAAAGGAAGGATGGCAGTGTAAGAACTCAGTTAGGGGACCAAATGCAATAAGCAAGTAAGTAAAAGGAGTGTACTTCAAAATAAATCTCTGAATCTACATCTAGATGAGATTAGCATTGCAATTCTAGCAATATCAAGCAACTGCCCATCCCTCTCATATTTTGTACTATAAATGGCTTAAGGAAAATAAATGTTCTGATTTTGTAATATGCTTTTAATTAGAAATTTTTTAATTTGTCACACATGGAAAGAATGCACTTATTAATGAATGCATTACATTCAGCTGGGCTACTGGACTAAAGTCTACCAGGAACTGCTAGAAGTCCAAAGGCTACCCATTCATTAAATTTAAAGCATGAGAAAAATACATGTAGTTCTTCACCAGTTATATGATGGAAAGCTTACCAAGCATATGTCCTCTCATGAAATTTGACATTCACTTGCTTGTACTACTCTGGATCAAAACAATCCAATCACAAAAATACACAAGAAGAACTAACAAATAGTTCTTATACTATGATTCATGTTAACCACCATTGCAGATATTAAAGGCATATATTCTTGAGGCCTCAGAAATGCCTAATAATCATCCAAATATTTGAGACATAGACCACAGAACTGAAAGTAGCACGGAGTCTACCTAAAATATGTCTCTAAGATAGGAGGGCAGCAGAACTGTAGGATTTCTGCAAGACAACTGGTCAGTGAAGGATAGTGTCAGAAAGTTAATTGGAATGTAATTAGAATTCAGAGTTCCTGATGTTAATTCCTCTCTTTAGGGCTTATGCTTATTCTTCACCAGCTTTAAACAATGAGAACATATGGGATGAAATTAACCACTTTAAGAGATTTTAAGATATTTTTTCCCAGCTTGGCAGCTGTCCTCCTGGAATACATTCTTTTTCTTCCTCTGTAAGGTATTCAGACTCAACAGCAATAGGAATGAACCTCACTGACTGCCTGGCAATCTTAAAGAAAGGTGGTAGACTTTGAGAAGACATTGATGTGGACCATAATATCACTGCTGATTTTACCTGCAGTTTGTGGTCTCTCTCAAAAATTAGACCTGAGCAGTCAGACAGAAGGAAAAGTTTAGCAAAAAAGGTGTCACAATTACTTCCTTTCCTGGGTTTTGAGTTCCCTTCTCCGTGTTTTATCCTCTAGAACATTTCCTCTGACCAGATCCACAACTACATCTATTGATTTATTATATCTTTTCTGTAAGTTTACTTTCTTGACCATGCTCACAAGATGTTTTTAATTCCCCTATACATTGTGAGAAGGATGAATGTTAGAAAGATGTCATAGCAATGGGTGTTGGTACAGAAAAATTGTAAGACTGAACTGGGGCAGAACAGTAAGAAGAGGAGAGTTGCTTAAGATAAACAAACATAACTATACAGACATTCTAATAATCCTACTCATAAGGTGTATCCATTTACTGAACTTTTGGTCAGTCCTCATCTCTCTACATTCAATAGGAAACAAACCTGCTTTGTTTTTAGCTTAAAACGTCCATGATATTTTGAACACCTGCAGTCTTGATATGAGTAAATAGAAAGGCAATGGGAAAGAGAACTACCCTGTGTATTGCACATAAGAGCAAAGCCAGACATAGAATCCAGTCTCATATTTTGATCACTTAAAACTAGCGCCTATATCATCCCAGTTCTGATTTTACTGAACATATTTCCTGACATCCAGGTTGCTCTGATGTTAAAAAAACCCAACGGTTTGAAAGTTCTAATTCCTTCTTTAAGTAACTCCAACAGTTACTACTTATCTAATGTTTTCATCTGATACAACCAATGCATTTATATTAAAGCACATTATCTTCTTAACATATTTTGTGAAGCCAGCAAGCTGTAGTGAGCCAGTGAATGTGGATACTTTCACAGCAATGTGCTAATAATAGTAGAGGTGTGAAAGCAATGAGACTGTTACTAGAATGATTTTTAATAAAAGAACAAGATTGTTATTAATTAAAGCTCAAAACTGCTCTTCGTTAATTTTTAAAAACTCTGGATAAACCAACTCCTGGTTGCCTTTTAAAGGAACGATACCGTTCTTGTGACTCCTCTCTTACAAACAGTACTTTTCTTCTGCAAAGTATTGTATCTCTCTTTGTGACAAAAATCATTCTTTCAGGTTGCTGAAAAGGTCTCTTAAAAACTCCTTAAGCTACCATCATATGAACAGAGAATCAACTTGTATTAGTTAGAGCACCCAAAAACTGTTTAACAAGCTTTTAAAGAGTCTCTTAAGAGACCTTAATGATTTGCTTTAATAGCAATATGGAGGAAAAAAAGTACCTGGCTCTTTTTTTTCCTCATCTTGCTATTTCTTCAAGTGCTCTTTTGGCTGAGTGCAGCTCATTAGTGACTGCTTCCAGCATATGCTGTCGTCATCTTTTCTATTTCATAGCCTGTGGAAACTTGTTCTGTTTTCAAACTGACCACCTTTCCAGATACATCTTTTTCTCTAGTTGTCTAAAATCCTTCCAAAAAAATTAGGGTTCTGCTCTGATTTTTTTCAGCAAAATATATTTCATAAAGACAGGAAACAAATCAGAAATTGCATTCAAACATTCAAATTGTGAACAAGGAGCTAAATTCCCCAAACTAGTGGCTTTGTCAGACAAATCTTTGGTGTAATTAATTCAATAAGCAGTTTAAAGTGGAAAGAATAAGATGGGCAAATCTTCAAATGATTATTTAAATTCTGAGTAATATGTAGGTGCTAGAAGAAACAGACGTACCTAATGATTTGCTTGAAGCACTTATGGTCAAACGGAGACATCTTGTTCCAGCTGATAGAGTTGGGTTAAAATGTTAAAACTGCATCGGCTGATCGCATTTGCTCACTGCTGTAACTTGGGTAACATTGTGCTCAGTCATCTGACTTGAAAAGAGCTGTCTAAAATTGTCTGCCTTGGTGCTACTGTGTTAGCAATCTGCAGCAATGTCCTCTATCTGGTCAGTAAAATAGGATTGCTGTACTTAATGTTCAGATCGTAAATTGAGCCTGTAGCTGTTGATTTGGCATCTTCCTTTCACTGAGCTATTCCTGAAGTTTCTCAGCATCGTCATGAGCTTTGAGGTTCTGAGAAACTTTTAGCATCCAAACAAACTTGTTGCCCTTCGTCTTTCTCAGGCTGCTTAAATCTCCTCTTGTATTTGTTTATCTGCTGTTCTGCACATTTATTTCCCCCCTTTGGAAACCTTATCCATATTACGAGAATTAATTTTATACAGCATGTGCTATGAAAAACTTGAATTCCTCCTGTTAACATCTGACATCTCTTCCCTAAAACAAAGACAACTTGATGAACAGGTTTGAATGAAAGGACAGGATGACACAGTTGCTTCTCAACATACATATATAATTATTCCAAAGTGTTTTCATGCATTTATGAATTTACTGTTTTAGTAACAGTTAATGGCTTATATGATGTTTGGGAAGTAAACTAGAATTGTTTCTAAGCACTGAAAATGTCCTAGTGCTCTAGCAATCTTTGAGGAAGAAAAGCAGTCTGTTCCTCTTGTAAAACGGTAAGAAGACCCAACTTTCCTCCATGATGAGGCTCACCAGGAAACTATTGCCAAAGACCTGTGTGAGATTCATGTGTGATGTCCTCCTTCTCTACTCTCAGATAAGATTACCAAAGACAGATTCTTTTTTCAACTCATCAGATTTTTCATCTGAAGTTTGCTTCAGGAAAACTTGCCTTAATATATGGAACATACTGTTGCCTTTTTAGAAGTACTTTGCGACCCAATATTGTATCTGAAACACCTGCAGATTGAAGTTACAGATTTCTGTACCCTGTAGGAAGGGTTTCTAGTTGAAACGGGAATATGTGTTTTAATTTTTAACTATTGAGTATTCATTAGATTCATAATCCAGTTCTCAGTGTATTACGCTTCTGCTCATCCAGTTCCTACATGGTTTCCCGTGGAATCACAGCAACTGACACAAGACTACCGCAGCTTGGTAATACTGATTTGCCACCCTAAGATAGAAGGAATCAATCAGACTGGATTTTGCATGTGAAGTTGAAAATTTACACTGACTTTCCCTGTAGGTTAGATGTGCAATTTGTACTGATATAGTCTGGTCTCGTCCATTGAGCTGCTCCACTTTTTCCAAGAATGCAATAAGAATCCAGAGCTCTGTTAAACTCCCTTATCTTCAGCATCCACCACCATTCTTCCATGTGTGTTGTACAGAAAACATGACAGTAAATGGTGTTAAATTAATTTTACCATTGTTCTAGCCAAGATTACTAAGAAATCAGCTAATAGTCTCTGTCTTTTAGAAATCTGCTTAGCATTTTCCTTCCTTTTTGAATCCCCTTGTCTTTAAGGCATATTATCTCAGATTTTATGCAAAGACACTGATGATGTCTGCTGTATCTATAAGTAATTCATCAAAGTTTTAACCCCAAAGCATCACACTAGAAATGGAAATACCTCGATTCTATTTGATTATTCAGTTAAATCGAGTTAAGAGGTGTACCTAGGCATAAAGAATATAATCAGATGTTCCTTTATCCCCTGCACAGCAGCAAAGGGAACAAAGAAGATGGATGCAGGCAAAAGGACCCTGAAATCAGTAGAAGTACCACGTGTATTTACTCCTTATCTTCTCACAGACCCATGTGTAACACCCTAGAAAAAATGGTTGTATGTAATTGGATGAAATGTCAGAGAAAGTAATAGGCAAGAGAAACGGAAGAGTGATGAACAATAATGTTAACGCTTTGCTATAAATTGCATTGGTTTGGGTTTTTGTGCTATTTCTAAAATAAAGGTAGTGGAAGTATATGTCCAAATAACACTGATTATTGTAATAATTTTAGCAAGAGTTTTCAGGGAAAATTCATCCATCTTACCTTTTCTTCATAATCTGTGAAGTTTCATTATATATGAATTTAGCCCATTGTCACTCTGGGTTATTCCAAAAACTAACAGGGCAAACATTTGGAGACTAAGCATTTTTCAACATAATCATATATCATGCAGGATATATTGCTTTCAGATTTATCAGAAAGGCTGAAAAGCAGCACGGATGTCTGCCACATCTATGCAAAATCATTATATTCAATCCAAATATCACACATGGAGAAAAAGCAAATAACAGAACTGCTGTAGCAGGTATAAGGGAAGCCTGAAAAGGAAGAAAGCTTCACTGAAGTAAACCTCACATACTCTACTCAAACCCTCCCTTTAGTTTTTTCTCAAAAGCACAGGGCTAAAAGCAGTCTAAATCTGCTCAAATGCTTGTGGATTTTCATGATGCTGAAGTGAAGCAGAAAACAGAAACAAAGACTTTTTTAGAAAAACACATGTGGTTCTAGATGCCATATTTTGCCAACTGATGTAACTGCAGCACTTCAAATCCTTCTATTGGAAATAATTTATACTGCAGAATTGCAGAAAAGTGATATACCCAGTGTTAAAATGGAAGATACAAAGTCCTATGTTTGAGGACTTACTATAAATCCTAAAGGAAATGGCAATTTAAATTAGATCCATCTTGCACATTTCTGGAATCTTCATTGCCACAGATTTATTATATCATTTTTTGGCTGTTTTTGTCTCAATCGGTCATGCAGCTGTTGCTCAGGAGCGCAGCCAACTGAGGTAGGCTCTGGGTAGTTTTAGTCTTGTCCTTGGAGGCAAACAGAGTTTTAACTTAGTGCTTTTTTTTTTCCTCTTTATGCGGAAGTTTGTGGAATTAGACCTTGGCAAATATTTTGCCTGTCTCTAGGAAAATATTATTGTTCCTTTCAGTATTTTGCATGGTCAGTGCAGCCTCATCTCTGTCAACAGTACCAAATTACATCAAGGCATTACTTCTCAGGCTATGAAGATGATCACAAGCAACTAACACCAAATTCACTCAGAAAAATGGCAACCATTTTCTCCTGCCTATTAAATAGTGTATGTTACTTCTGTTTTCTGAGAGAAAGATTGTGACTTTTTTTGCATTTTTTGCTAATTTTTATGACTCCTAAATACACCAGTATTCCCATAATGCAATTTTCATAGGAAGGCACTCCCTTTCCTTGCAAGTTGTACATCTCCGAAAAGGATAAAAACCTTTTTATATTTCACTAGCTTTTGATTTTTTGTTTTATAGGACAAAACCAGAATGTTTTGCAGGATGGCACCTGTACTTTGTGGTCTTTACTGCGGAATTAGTTTCAGGACCCTCCTGCATCATCCAGTACGCCCATAACTTTTTAAGCAGGAAGTATCTGGGCACTAAAGCCCAGCAACAAGGGAAAATGACCTACTGTTGAACCTGAGAACAGCAAGTACTATGCCCTAGATAAGTAATTCCTTGAGCATCAACAGGTAGCAGTTCAAGGTGCCATAAATTATTGCTATTTTTCTCACAAGGTAAAAAGGGCATCTTGCTTTCCTTTTTGCTAAATAACATGGCTCTTCACAATGATGCTAGGCAACTGATAGTTATCAGGAGAGGTAAATATGAAGAATTTCCTACCTTTTCTTGGTATCGCTTGTTGTTCAATGAAGCCAGCTGCTGCTGCTTGTTCCCTTTACTGTATTTCTCAAAGTAAAGTCACTTTAGCTTCCCTACTAATTTTAAATTTAATTTCCTGAGCAGTCAATGCCTTTTCAAGAGTGCAGCGCTGGTCTTCCCCAGCCAATGTTCTTCCAAGGTATTGTGAATCATATAGTTAAAAAAGGCAGATGCCCAAAGAAAGTGCTACATTTTGCTGTCCTACTTACGGCTCAAGTCAGGGAATGAAAGTAATATTGAACAGTATATAACGCAATATGGGAACACCAGTGTCATTCAACAGCAAACACCTTTCATTATTTACACAAAACTTTAATGTACTTGTGGATATACCAAGTAAATGGCAAGCCAATGAAGGAGTTATTTAGCACCTCTGAGATGTCAGTGATTACTGTGACCTGGAGCAGCTGGCGAGGAAGTTTCTTCTAGGGACATTTCACCAGTTGGAAATTGCTGCATAAGAACATGTTAGTTACAGTGAGGAATACAAGTACATAACACTTTAAAGAGAGCACCGGGTCTCCCTAGAACCTTCTCTTTCAGCACAAAAATATGTACTGTGGATGCTCTGCCAGCACTGCTCTACCACCATCTTTTTTAGCTAGAGTTCACCTCAGGCAGGAATGGAGAGAGACAAATTGCTCCAAATGTATAGAGGACATACTACTGGTTTCTCTTAGAGGAGCTGTTGACTCCCATCACATCCACTGAGGTCTTGGTCCCAGACACAGCACATCTGCTGATATACTGCATGTACAAAAAGATTTGGTATGCTAGCCCACAGCTAAATCCACTTGTGCACTTTTAGAAAGTACTGGGCTCAGGTAGCAGTTGGTACTAATAGTTGAGAGATTATTAGGAGCATCTTTTTACATTTCCATTTAGTTGTTACTGACTATCCATATGATTATTGAGTGTCTGGACAAAGCTGGAGCATGTGACTTGTGACATCACCTGTGACTTTACCTGAATGTCACTCACAGTTGGGTATCACAACTTACCTCCTTAATAGCTAAGCCGCTAGACTTCATAACCACACAGCAGGGAGTGTGTGCTCAGTCTTTGCTACCCTGAAGGACTATTATTTCAGCTGAACGTCAGTTGCATCCAATGACACAGAAATATGTTCCACATGTGCTGGAGTTTCTGAGCTCAGCACAAGAGCTCCCACACCATGTCCTGTTAAATCAGTCCTGGTGGATCTCACCAGACACAACAACAAAAGCAAGTGTCCCCTCTGGAAAGAGTTTTATAACAGACAAAAGATTCTTTCCTTTGGCAGCATGGAGGAGTGTAGCCATGAAAACTGTATTATGGCAAGTCACTGCGATGATTCCCCTCATATTTCTGCAAATAGAGGGAGCTGAGTGCCCTCACCTTTAGTAGAAATCCCAGCAGATCCTCTTGCCGTTAATGTCATACAAGCGGATAACCTGTCTGTGGCCTCTCAGATTCTTCTCTAGGCTGTTTCTGCTCTTCTTTCTCTTCCTCTATAGAGACATCCAGAATAAAATATTAATGAGCACTCTTTGGAACAAAATTGGCTGAAAATAGTATCTAGGGATAAACAAATATCAAGAAAGTTAAGACTGCAGATATCTCTTGGATATTTCTTGCCTTCTCGGGTAAGAAAGGTGGTTTAAGTTAGGAAAACTTTTCAAGGATTAGTTACTTTTGTAACTTTTTATAGCAAGCTGCAGCATAGCGAATGTGTGAGGGCTAGAATATCTTTCCAGCTAGATTTTCACAAAGACAATGAATGCTGTTATATATTGGACACAGGACTATATATGACAGTCTGCAATAGTTATTTTTTTAATTAAAATACCTAAAAATGCATGTTAAGACATAGCTTCAGTGTAGTGTTAACATTGTTGTTCAAATTGCATCTCCTTAGCGGAAGCAGTAAATTACATTGTTCACATACTGTTCTCACAGTCATTACTACTAGTGAGAGGCAATCCATTGATATTTTGGTAGTATCATACTTCTTAAATGCACATGATAGTAATCAATACCAAAAATTATGAGGTATTCATACTCTGATGGTATTTGAAAGAGTATTCTTGTATACCACCTGTGTTGCCTTACATGGCTTAGCCTGACTCTAATCAGTACTACCCTGTCATACTGTCTCTTCCATATCCTGCTGTTCAGAGGATGCCAGCATTATTTGTGTTGACCCACCACTCCAGGAGTAGGGAAGGGGGCAAAAGAGGTTGTGATCAGGTAAAGGATTCTGTACCACAAGGAGAATGGGAGAGTTCCAGTGCCCCCAGTCCTACCTCATGGTGCAACCTCCAACGCAGAATGAAGTTCCCAGGAAGAGTCCCAGACTCCTACTGAAAGAGACTCTCCAAACCACCATCATCTGCTCTGAAACCCCACTGAAACCTGCCCAGTGGCACTGTGACACTGTCTATCATGAAGGAATAAAAATGTCACTGCTATAATTATTACTTATGGCATTCAAGCCAGTTATCACAGGAAAAGCCTGGATGATCCATATCTTGTAACTCCAGGGGTAACAATATTCCAAATCCCATCACCCTGCACATCCCTTAGCCACTCTGTGAAGTCCCATAACATTTGCACTGTGGCTGAGTGATGCCTGAACTCTTCTAACTCCTGGCAGAGATACATCATGGATGTGCTGGATCCAGACAGGCTATCAAGGTTCCCTTTCATTTAGAGCACCACGTGTCACCACTGTTACAGTTGAATTGTTAACAACTGTAATAGCTGTAAAACTGACACTGTTGAAAAGGATTTCGAATTCTACTTCAGACACTTTTTCAATTCTCAGACTCTTTCACTTAGTTCTCCCTACTGAGTATATAAATACTGATATTTGACTATGACTCTACAGTGGTTACAGAGGCAGCAATTTCTTTCAGCTACTTGACATGAGCTTTCAAGGACTGAATGTGAGATGACTGCCAAGAATGATCTTTTTTTGTAGATTCCTAATTCTGACTTTATTCCTTGCAAAGGTGACTCTTCGGTTACCAGCTGCCTTTGGAGAAGCCACACCACAGAAACAAAATGATAGAAAAGGAGAAGTACCTGTACTTGCAAGAGACAGAATCACAGAATGGTTGAGGCTGGAAGCGACCTCTGGAGATCATCTAATCCAGCCCCCCTGCTCAAAGATCAGCTAGAGCAAGTTGCTCAGAGCAATGGCCAGTTGGGTTTTGAGTATCTCCAGGGATGGTGACTCCACAACTTCTCTGAGCAACCTTTTCCACTGTTTGACCACTCTCACAGTTAAAAAGGTTCTTCTTATGTTTAAGTGGAATTTCCTGTATTTCAGTCTGTGCCCATTGCCTCTTGTCTTTTCCCTGGGCACCACTGAGAAGAGTCTGGCTCACCCTCCCATCAGGTATTTATATACATTGATAAGATCCCCTCTGGGCCTTCTCTTGACAATGTTAAACAATCCAGGCTCTCTCAGCCTTTCCTCTTATGGCAGATGCTCCAGTCCCTTCAGTGGGCTCACTCCCATATGTCCATCTCTCTCCTGTGCTAGGGTACCGTACCCAGCACTGGCCTGGCACTCCAGATGTTGCCTCACCAGTGCAGAGGAGAGGGGAAGGATCACCTCATGTTCGGAATAAAGCTGGTTTAGCTTGCTCACAACTGTCTCCTCCTTTTGGCATGAGGATTCCACAGAAGACATATCACAGCCAAGGCAGAAAAGCAGGATCCTCTGATAAAACTTATTGTTCTGTTGATCTCCCAGGTGGAAAGGGAGAACAGAGTAGGAATGACCTCCATCGTAAGGTACTGTGTCCTTCTTGCTCCTCTCTCCTCTGACCTCTGCTCCTTTCCAAGCTCTTTTCTACTGAAACTGAGGGCTTCGTCCTTGCAAAGCTGTGGTTTGCTTAACTAGAATCCCCAGGTGCCAATAAGCAGAATAAAGTACTTTTAATTCTTGCAATGGCAGCATGGTTTCTTGACAGGGCCATTAGTGTTTGTTGTGGGATCTGCCTAGCAGTCAACATAAGGAATTGGCAGTGAACCCTCCGCTATTTCCTTATCTTGCAAAAATCTCCCTGCATTAAAATGTTACGTTCTTCAATGTCATGCTGACAGCTCCCTTGCCCTCACACACGTACATGCATGTTCTAATTGCTTGTAAATATGAAAAATATTGAAGTAGGAAAATTGAGGTAGCTGTTTGGTGGCCATTAAGGTCTTCAAATATAACATTCTGTTATAATCTACTTAGTTCAAATTTCTTATTAAGCAGCCTAGTATATAACACCATCCTTGAGAACTAGCAGAAGAGGAATAGGAGCGATATTTTATTTTACTTGACATACTAAAAGTAGATTTGCTCTGTGATCAACAAAAGGTCAGGAACATTTTGTTATTGCAAGAAATTGCATCAATTACAAGCTGTCCAACCTCTTTCTGCAAAAGCAACATGCACACAAGTTACCTGCAGCCTCCAGGCTTTGTTCCTTGTTTTCTTGCGGGTTTTTCCTTTGGGAAAAAAAGTTGCCTTTAGATAGGCTCAGCACAATTAACTAAATATTGTTGAACATGGCATGCAACAGCTTATTGAAGACAGAGCTTAAGAAAACAGATTACACAATTAAGTACCTGTATCCAGATACAGGCAAAAGGGTTTTATACCTTCACACAAAAACTAAATGTAGATTACTGGTTGCCAGGAGTAGTCATATCAAAGAAGGATCACTCCATACATAAGCCTTTCCTTATACTTTTCCCTGGACATCAATTATTGACCAGTATTAGAAACAAGATATTGCTCTAAGTAGAACTTTGTTCTAAACTATGTATTAATTCATAGGTGTTATGAATCATAAATTATGTTTTTTCAGTACACTTTCTGGATGAAGGAATGGTCTGCATTTCCTAAGAGAAAGAGTCAATTTGTGGAAGTAGGAAGCTGTCATACTTAGTTCAGGGTTGCTCAGATCTGCAATTCTGCAAATATTCAGAGATTTTGCAGTTCATAATCAAAGTTGAAATCAGGTGAGTTTTGATGGTTTGATGCAGTACCTGCACATGTAGTTGCAGTCACTGAGGTTCTGCCTGCACTTTAGGGTTATGTTTTTCTCTGCCCATGGCTGAAATGATAGGGTTTTTTAAATGACTGCACAAATCGCCACAACTCCATTTTACATGAAAGACATCTGAATGACAACTTCCCCAGATGTAAAATACTCCATCATGCTGATTATATTCCTTTCCAGATTTTACAGTATTGCCCAACTAAGCAGGAATTCATGCCTGAATTTTCCTTGCAAAACAATTCTGGTCCAAGAAAATATTTAGGCAAATCACATAGAAAACTAAGACTGTTCTTTGTAACTCACTCCAAGTAAATATATGATCCAGCAACACATAAAAAGATGTTTTGCTAGCACATATTAAAATTAAATGCAATGGAATACCATTAAGGAAAGGGTGTGATATAAGGCAAATAAGTGTTTATTACACAGTTCTACAGGTGCAGAATAATACATTAATGTTGTTACACTTAGTTTCCCTTTTTTCAAGCCTCATGTTATTAGCTCGAGAGGTTCAGTTTTCCAAAGTGAAATTTACTTCTTACTAATAATATTAGCTTTAAATTGAAAGTTACCTTTAATTTTTTTTTTTTGTTAAAAAATAACAGTAATATTAGCTATAAGGAGTTCCTATAAGTATATTAAGGGATTTTAACACACCATGAAACCTTCCTCTTCTCCTAACAACACTATGCTGACTGGTCCTAATGCTTGTATATGTGATATCTGCAGTTTCCTCCATCTGTGCAACCAAAAAGAACTCCAATTACATGATTTCTAGCTGGTGCTCTTGTTCTCATGGAAACAGGTGTCAGAAGTAGGTACTTTAAACTGATCACAGTTTCATTTTTAAAAAGTCCTTTGAGAAACCATGATGAGGTATACTCATGAGTGTGTCCCCTCTTCTTTTTTTTAAATATGATCTTTTGTAGATGTTTTCCCTACCATCAATTATTTGCTATTCTCTTGGTGCAATCATTGGAGTGAAAGCTAACGAGTTCCAATCTGTGCATGTTTGCAGTGTGTGGTACAGTCTCCAGGTAACAAAGTACCAGTTCTTATCATATCTATTTTATAACTGATGTAGTATGAAGCTGCTAGCGCTACTGCAAGTATTTTGAAATTTTAATCTATTTTAGCACATTACTGAATCCAAAATCCAATCATTCGCTCCCAGCTATTTCCTGGCTGCTTTTTTGAATGAAGTTGATCAGTGTCATACCACGACAGAGTGGCTTTCATCATTTACTAAGTATCTGAAAGACATTACTATTTTTGTATCAGGTCTGGCTGAGTCACACCAGCCTTAGCCAGTCTGGTAACATCTTTCAGGAAGCGCTTGCCAGTGGAAAGGTGAGCAGCTGCAGATGATGCATGATCTTTTTGGCCCAAAAAGCAATACTGGTCTCTCAGCTTACAAAAGCTCTCAGTTTCAAATACTTTTTAAAATAAGCTGATCTAACAGAGGAGCCAATCAACTAGCCAGAAAGAAAACCAGTGAAATTCTGATGTAAGCAATTATATACAAATTTCATCTGGGAGACTGGGGATTTGAAGTTGTCCATCTGTTCTTAATGTAGGTATGTACCTATCAAGAGCACGACTAGATTGCAGAAGAGCCAAAATCATAAGGTGAAATGAAGCATCTGACTGTCTAAGTAGGCAGGTGCAATACATGTAACAGGGAGCAAGCAATCATGGCTTAGCATCAGAAATAAGAGGTGTGTTACTGGAAATGCAGGACATCTAAAACAGGGAGGACACAAGCAACTTTATTCAAAGGTAAAATTCTTATTTGCCAGAAGAACTAACCAGGTTTCAGTGCAGACACCATTATCTCCCTACCTGCTACCACAATACCTGTCCGATCACACAGTTCCACCTGACAAAATGCGAGGATTGTAAGGCCCACAGGAAAATGTCAGAGACCTAGCTGTGATGAAGACAGTACTAACTTAACAAGGAACCATCACATCTTGTTAATTACAGGCTCTAGACTTGCCTTTCACAGATAAAAATCTTTGGTGATACCCTTACACTGAGCAGCATCTTCCTAAACAACCTGGACGGTCAGAAGAGAGAAGTACTACTGAGCTCACTGGGGTACCATAATATAAAAGATAACAGAAGTTATGTAAGTTTGCAGCCAAAATTCAAACCAGGCTGTTTATCAGGTTTGGACAGAAAATGCAACCAGAACAAGAAAAGTTTATTTTTTTTCCTCAAGCTTGAGCCAGTCCATCATGCAAACATACAGTAAGTGAGCAACCAACAAATGATCTGTCATAGCAGGAGGTAAACCATTTAATATCCTGCTCAGACAAACTTCTCCAGATGCTGGAGAAAGGGTGCAATTAAAATAAACTGCCTTCTGTAAAAGAACTAAGTGCTTCTCTTTCAAAAAGCATATGAGTTTGTTTCTCATTAATTGTGCTGTTCAGGTTAAAAGCAAATGGGAAGTACTAAGCAAGTTATCTTTTGGGCGTAAATGAGGAAACAATTCCTGCCATCCATGCTGCAGCCAGGGAAAGGCTGCAATGCTGGTTGTAGGGCTTTAAAACCCCTTGTTAGGCCATGACAAAAATCCAGATGAGCCATGATTAATAATCAAAGTTCTCACTATCGTGACTAGGCCCAAGCTTACAGAAGTCCCAACCTATGATTTTTTTCCCCTACTTCACCATGTCTCTGAAGAATCTATAACCCACAATGCAGTATAACAATATTTATTTTATATATCTCAGTAAGAAGGCAGTATGTTTTCACCTGCAGGGCTGACTATTCATCCCGTGCTGTACTGGTGGCTGTTGTAAGGTGCACGCAGGACCCTGCCCCATGGCTCCCCCTGAGCTCAGTGCATCAAGCATTAATGGCCCTAACCAGACCCATCAGGGACTTCAGTCCCTGTCCAAGCTATGTTGTATGCAAATCTGTCTCTGGTTCTGTCTCAGGCCCTGCCTCCTGGATGGGCCTTGGAGCTGTGCCCTAGGTGGATGGACCCCATGAATGTACATTATAGCTTGTCTCCAGCCTATCTTTGTCCCTGTCTCCTGGACGGACTTTGGACCCATGTAGTAGCCCTGTCTATGGCTCTGTCTCCATTTGCTCCTGACTCCCTGTTTGGACCCTGGTTCTGGTTAATCGCTTGCCTCGTCTGGGACTGTCGATCGACGCTGTTACCACCATCCAGCTCTGCCCGCCATGTTCAGGCAGGACATGGCCACCCATCAGTGAGTGCACTGCCCAGGCTGGGGTCACCCTTGGCTCCTGGCTTGCCTTCCCTTAGGGAGCAACCAGCCCTTGCTGCTCCCTTACAATTATTTTGCAACCCCCACAAAATTTAAGCTAGTCTTAACTTTCCTTCTCCCTTTATCCTGCCCATTAGAAAAGAGAAAAAGATGAATAAAAGTATAGTATTTTCCTTCCTTTGTTAACAATAACGGGGGCAATACATATGAGATCATCTTACAACAGAGGATCTTGCCTTCAGATAAAGTATGTACCCTGTTTTTTAGACAAGGCACAAACCAAGGGGTCATAGGGAATGAACTAATCTGTAGCCAGTAGAACTGTGGCTGAAACCTAAAAGATTAGAAAGACAAAAAGAAAGCTTTTTCTTCAAGCAGACAAGCAGGAACTCAGTAGCACACAGGCACGTGCAATTATTTCACTAGCTGTATGACCTTTAGCTGCCTGCATAAAAAGAGCTCTTTTTTAACAAATGAGATGCTAAATACACTTAGCTTTTCCAAAATAAAGCCGTAAGAATAGCCTAACGCTACAAGCAGCCTTACACCATCTTTTCCTGTTCAGTGTCCATAAAAAGGGTAGGGCATGTTTCTCTTCTCTGTTACAAGAGCTCCCCTTAGTGTCAAATGTGTGAATAACAGCTTTAGCTGCCCAATTTTTTTGCTGTCTACGTTGGGTCCAGTCTTCCAGATTCTGGCACCCAATAGCCATATGGTCACTAAACTCAGTGTACAGTGGAGCGTATTCACTACATGCTGGAGT
The DNA here is from genome assembly GCF_000737465.1 of Haliaeetus leucocephalus. NCBI lineage: Eukaryota > Metazoa > Chordata > Aves > Accipitriformes > Accipitridae > Haliaeetus > Haliaeetus leucocephalus. Next base: position 2,156,954 of record NW_010973380.1, on the reverse strand, counting down.
GAAAATGCAGTACCGAAATACTCAGATGGAGATGTGTGTAATCTATTCCAGTTTTACAAGTGTAGGAGGAGATCTGGGGAGAAAACCAAAGGCAGGTCACAGCAAGAAAAAACACTTTACTATCTGTTCTCAGTCTACTGATCTCACACCAGGCACTGGGAAACTGCTTTGTCTTTTAACATTTTCGATTTTACCAGATTTATTCCAGGAATGGTTTTGGTACTAGGACAAATGGCAGAATACACAGTTAGATCCGCAAAATTCTCGTTCAAATTAATGAAAACTGTAAATATTCATAAAACAGCCTTGAGTCGTGAGTCTGTGCTTAATTCATAGGCTTTTGAATTCAGCCTAATATGTTTCCCTTTTTTTTTTTTAATAGTACAGAGGACTCTCCAACAAAGCTGCAGGATATCTAGGCTCTTCCAAGAGAGACTTCTGACTACATTACCACTTGCAGGACATGGCACTGCCAAAAAATTTCTTGAAAAGCCAGTGGTTTGCAGGGAAGTGACTGATATAGGCAAACTCACATTGCTTTTCCGTAAATAACTGGCTCCCTCCAACTAGAATTGGGAGCATGGAAAGGCCTTGGGCAATGTGCTGCCTGGCCTAGCCAGCTCCACTCCTGAAGCTCAGGGGAGCATGTGCTTCACTGGGAACATTGCCACTGTCTGAATGGGTTCAGCATGTGCTGTCACTGCTGCTTGTCATGAGAGGGTGGGGGAAAAGGTTCAGTTCATATCCATTGCTCCCTCAGAACTGGAAGAGACAGCACTGCTTTTTTACCAAGAGAGTCCTTCTGGATTATTTAAATACAGCCGTTGGGGGTTTTGTGGAAAAGCACTGAAGAGAGGGAGCTTCTGACTTTTATTACATGCAGCTTAAAATGTCCCTTCTGCTCTGTGCAGATTTTCATTTTGGGCTCACCCCCACCATTACCGGATGCGGTATCTGCCAGACCTGGTTCAGAGTCAGGACCATATTCAGAAACTCTAAAAACACATCTGAAGGGATTGCTTTTGGCTGGCCTTGGCTTTCAGAAGGCTCAGCCCATAGGCAACAGCATGCCTATGGACACAGCTGACAGATAACCCAATCTAGACCTCACAGAGTAATAATAAAGAAGTTCTTTGTGAAATTCCTATTTCCACAGCACTGAGGAAAGAAGCACTGATTTCTACTCTTGCTGTGTGAGGAGCATTTACTTTGGACTTCTGCTATAGCCAAAATATTTTTCACCGTTTAAGAAACATTGACTAATTCTTCTTCAGAGCTAATTAACAACAAGAATAGAAATTCTGTGTGTATCCAGAACACTTTGTAAAAGTAAAAAAAAAAATCCTGAGCAACTTGTCCTCCTCCAGTTCTTTATTTGCCTTGGCTGGCTGCTACAGTTACTGTTTGTTTGCTTTTTTTTGCCACAGGGTCAAGCACCTACATTGTGACATTTGTATCACTGTACCATGGATATTGCATCACCTGTGATACAGAAGTCACTGACATAGAACAAATGGCAAGATACCCATTGACTTCAGTGGGCTGGGATGTCACACAGTTTATACCATTGCAACAGCACAACAGGAACAGCACTACGCCAGGACCCTATATGGGGTGCCATAGCACCGTGGCACCCTAAACCAAACAAGGGACTTTTTGGCCTGTTATCTTGGGCAGGTCCAGGTTGAATGGGTCTGCCCAAGTATGGATTTCAGTATGCGTAGTCTTCATATCACTCAACTCTCTATTTGTTCGCTTCTTAATCCTGCCGTAAAGAACTATCTGAGATTTACTAATTCTGGGGTATGGAACATAATTTTGTGACTGCAGCACTTTAATGAGTAGTGTTTTATGACTGTAGCTTCAGGAAAGTCCCTCTTGCTCCCACTGGAAATGTTAGCTCTCACTGGACACTTAACGTGAGTGCATAAAGTCTTCAGTAAATTCTAGATTAAAAAGTAATCAGGCTGGGTAGATTTTAGCCTCTTTCCTTGCTGAATGTTACCTTGCTGTAACAAAGCCCACAAAAGAAAACAAAAGAATGCTCTGGACTTCTTAAAATACAGTGCTGAAAGAGTATGAAGTTTTACAAGAAGCAGCTGATAAAAAGTTATATTGTCCTTTTTATGTACTAAAAACCTGCTCATTCATCTTTGTAAGGCTGACTCAGGCTTTCTGCTGTTTAAGGACTTGCAAGCTTCAGGTGTCTTTTTGCCTTGATGACATTCAGGGCATCTACTGAATTTAAGTATTTAAGAATTTGAGAAGATTGCCTGTGGCTGAAAAAGCACAGAAGTTATTCTCAGTTGGTAGGCAAAGCTCTTGGTTTATAAAACAAGTTATGGTTTCTTGACTGGTCCAAGCACACATTCAAGTAGTGCCAAGAAGAAAAGCTTTCTAGGAATATTGTCCTGTGGTGGTATTACCAGCTGTTCTGGTTTGGCTCACTGCTTCCTAAATATAAGGTGGGCCTCAGCAGGGAGATGTCCAAGTGTTAAAGATGGATAGGGCACAGAGTGCACAGTGAAGCATAAGGAAGTGGTTCAAGGAGGCAATAGCTAAGACAAGGGGGAAAAATCAGCAATCATAAGGGAGATGTGAGGGTGGCTGAACACTGGAATAGGTTGCTCAGGGAGGGTATGGACTCTGCATCCTTGGAGACCTTCAAAACCCAACTGAACACAGGCCTGGGCAAGTCGATCTAGCTGAATGTGCTTGAGTAGAGTGGTTTGACCAAATGTTCTCAAGAACTCCCTTCCAGCCTCAACTATTGGCACAACAGCAGAGAGAACAACTGGACCCCGCGGCCAGGGCTGAGAAGAAGGCATTAGCAAAGCCTGCTAAAATAAGGTCAGGAACCACTGTTGCAAAGAGATTACAACAGAAATGCGTCAGATATTCTCAATCAATGCTTCTGGGAGTAGACTGTTTCTGAAGGGACCACCAATGCGATCAAATTCCTAATGTGTAACAGCCAAATCTGCATAAGAAGTAAGAGCACCAGAGCTCACCCTGTCTTCCTTAGAAAGTATCAGGGAGGCATGGACACTTGAACTATGCCCACATTTTCTAATTTCTTCACACATGAAGGCACTCCCCTTCAGACTTTACCAATTGCATAGTTATAGGGAGCACTGTAGAAACAGGATACTGGTTCATGTTCATATGTTTGTCCTTCCACCCTGGAGCATTCTGACTAATGAAGGGGCATGCAGTAGGTAGCTGGGAGATCTGTTCCCATGAAAACCTGAAAAGTACTCCAGCTAACAAGGCTCTGAACACCTTAAACTTTAGATTAAAGAAAGCCCAATGCCAAAGGTGGCAGTTATTAGAGCAAATTGTCCTCACATCTTCCATTAACCCAGAGTACACTCATCACTGAGTCAACAGAAAAGCATGTCCTCATTAGTGTCACCTTTTGCAAGAACTAGCATAATGCAGCCCAAAAGCTGAGGAAAAATACCTTTTTTTCCCTTGGTTCCATTTTAAAGTGTCACTGCAGAAAGTACTTTCTCCAAATGTCTCCCACCTTGTATGAATTTTCTTCTTTCTTCCCCCATCACAACCTCCTTGGGTCCAAAGATGCAACAAAGTTGGACATCAAGAGTGGCCATTTGCCCCCAGCCTTTTTGTTCTTCCAATCCAAAAATTACTATAAAGAAATTTTAAACGTATTTGTTATGCCAGTTTTACACAATTACCTGGAGCTCAAGCTGTGGAGGTCTGAAATAAGCTAGACAGAAGTGCAAGCAATTATGTACATGGATAGGAAGGAGGGGCCCTCATCCTAATGCCTTGAACCCATGGGCTCTGCCCATTGAGAACACTGATCCACCAGATGTCAGCAGTTAGAGATTGCATACATACATTTGACTGCATCCCATTGCACAAACATAGAAAGCTGGTGTGTCTGCAGGAAATCTTGCTGCCATGAGTACAATAACGGACAGAGTCACACAGGGTACCTTTTCTCTGACTGGGTGTGCAATGTCTGCAGTGATTAGTACAAGAGACCATGAGCTGGGAGGTTTGGTATGGACCTGTGTACTGCTGTTGACTCACTCTAAGCAAGTCAGCTTGTTCAAGTTTTAAGCCCAAATTCATCTTGCAGTCAAGCTGCCTGGCCTCAAGTCCAAGCTCAGAAGCTCAGAAGCACATATTTATGTCATAGTGAGATCTGGGACAGTTAGAAGGAAAGCCTGAGCTCATCCAGATGCTCAGCACAGGCTCTGCCACATCTACCCTGCAGTGTGGTTTGGCAGGGCACCAGCCGCCCACCAGACTCCTCCATCCCCTACTTCCCAGGATCTTCAAGGGATGTTGTATAGCCAATGGCAAGCAGACAAATTGGCCAAGCTCCTTCATAGAAGCCCTCTGTTATAACATGATGTAAATCTTCCGAGTCTAAGCCTGCATAATCTGTAAGAAAGGTACTGGCAGGAAACAGCCAGGACAAAAGCCAAGCTCCATATCCCAACTGCTTTTCCTGCTCACTGAGCAGTGCTGGGGCAATTGAAAATGGTACTTCACAGAGACTAAAGGAAAGTGTGAGTGTATGTTTGTGTTTGTAAGCAATTTTAGCTAATTTAGCTAATAACATGGATGTTCTTCCCCTTGTAACAATCCCACTTAAATAAGATATAATAAACATTACACTAAGAGCTACCAGCATCAGTTGTTACATTTAAAAGGTAATTGTGAAATACTTCACGCAGGTTGCAGTAAGGTGGGGAAGGAGGGGCTGAGATATGAGCCAAGGGCAATGCAGATGTACATGCAGCTCCCCATGCCCAGACTCATGCATGCAACCACGCAGACCCGGGACCTTTCAGGATTCACACCCCTGTTCCACCCCAGAGCTTCCCCATGTGCAGCAAGAGAATCTATACTACCTACCACATTGTGGTTTTCATTTCAGCAGCCACACCAACAGCCTTCCCCCCCCCCACCACTCCTCCTTTCCTCTCAGTGGCGGCCATGACACCTGCCTGTCCACCATGCCAGGCCCCACTGTTTCATCTTCAGAAACCGTGTATCTTACTTCAGTTTTCCAACAAGGTCTATCTGGGAGAGACATTGGTGGTGTTAAACTAAAGAAAGATCTGGTTTGTACAATTGGATCATGAGTGCCTCTGTCTGGGTATTCTCTTTCAGGCAAAGACAAGCCCACTACAAAATGGTGCCTCGAAGTGAAGGGGAAAGCTTCAGCAAGGTGGCGCTAGCATCTAGCCCACATCAACTGAAAAGGACACAGCAAATGTAGAATTTGAAAGCACTCAAAATATATCCTTTCCCATGTTACTAGCACCTTAGATTATTGACAGATTGGTCAATTCAATTCCAGCATAGAGTAATTTTTTGTTTGTATTTATGGTTCTCTAGCTGCAGCAGTGGGAGACACCAATGCCAGAGGAGAGGAGAGGCTGCTCCCAGGTGTGCAGACAGCTTTCACCTACACCCAGTAATCCAGCCCTGATGTACAGCAGTAGCACAGTTGCATATTCTGAGTTTAAAAGCCTTAACTCTGTTCCTGGTGCAAATAAAAATTCTCTCTATAAAATGAGTTAAAATATTTATGTTAATAAGGCCACTGACAGCATCCTCTTTCCAACAAAATCTAAGGCATCAGCCTGGATGAGGACAGTGGTTTCTCTTTATAGGATAACCAATTATTATTTTTTATCCTTTTCATTCTTAAAAATGCCATTAATGTTGCTAATGTCAGTGATGATGAATAACAATGTCACACCTGAAGAGAAATCCACTGGTAAAGGGATGTAGATGTAGCTGACAAATTTCCTGAACCAACAGGCCTAGAAACAACCTCACTGATTTCAATAGCACTGGTATCCAGCTGAGCAAGAATTACTTGAGAGGGATTTTGGCCAGAAACATATTAAGAAGTGCTTTCCCAAACAAGAAAAGTATTCCTACACAAACAACAAAACCACAACCACCTCCATCCCATCCAACACATTCTGGGATACTCCTCTTCTTCCTGCAGAGCTGTGTACCTCCACGGAAAGCAGGACATGGAACAATATGGCAGCCACACCTGGGAAGGTGAAATGGGGGCACAAACTACCCCACAGTAGGGCCACAGGCAACAGATGGGTGGAACAACAAAAGCTTTTCTTTCTCTCCATCCTCAAGGCCTGATCCTTTGAATTCAAAGCCACTTTGGGGCACTCAGCAGCACTGTGGGTGCAGGCTGTGTGCAGCTCTCTGGTAGATTAATTTTTTCCAAAGCTGAGCTAAAGAAAAAGAAATTTTCTTCAGAGCCCTAAGTCTCAGCATGCTTCATGCATCTCCTCTGCACAGAAACACTACCTAGTAAGCACATTTCAAGTTAAACTGCCATAAACTTGCCATTAATCTGAATATTTCAACCAGGAAATGTCCTCTTATAAGAAAGTGTTAATAAGCAAATTTGGGAACAGGCTTATATTTATATGTCATCAAGCACTTTGTTTCACACCTGCTTTAAAAGGCACAGTGTCACCTGAAAGTACACCAGGAATCGACACTTACTGATTTTCCATAAACTATTTCCTTTATACTCAGGGTTCTCCTAGTTCCAGGAACAAGTCTGTGTGTATACATGCTGTCATTGGTACATATATTTGCGGTACATGGAGTTCAGACTCTCAATCACCAACATCAGGTAACAGATTGAAAGCATAAAGTGAGGTGGTGAACCCAAGCAAAACATTGTTCCTCCTCTCTGCCTGTGTGTAAGCTGGTGATAGCTGAACTTCTCTGCTCCCTGGAATAGGTGAAGACAGTTGAATACTGATCAATATAAATACTACAAAACTGTTGCACTCTTCTCTTTGAAAAAGAAATTCGCTTATTTATTTTCTTATGTGTCACTCTATTTCCCAATCAGTGAATACAAGACAACTGTTCAGGCTTTAGAAATCACCCCTCCTGTGAAGCCATAACGCTTCTCTGTCATGAGCACTCGTGCTTGCAATGCCTGAGTGAAGGGCACCTTCCTGAGTGAAGGACACCATGTATGCTCTCTCGAAATCAGATTTTTTAAAGAAAAAATCCAAATTGCCATGGAGTCCTGTGTGAAAATGTTCCTGCTTAAAATGTCAAGACACCCCTCTTCGGATCCCAGGACAGCTGGGAAAGCAGCTCCTCAGCATTCCTCTGAAAGCCACATGGACTGCCTGTAGCACAAAACCTTCATCATCCTGTAACTGGTAAAAATTACAGAAAGTAAGAAGTTCTGGGAATAAAAAACTGTCCATAAAGGGGGAAGATGATTTGCCCCATTCACCAGATCCTTTCACAAAGCTCCAGGAATGCTGCTGAATCCTCAAAGGAAAAGGGAAGGAAGACTCAGGCTCCAAATGTGTTCCTGCGGCAGCAGCTCAGACCATATTGCTTATGTTGTCCTATACTGACATCTCACCACGTACGTCCACAGGGTCAATGCCTACGCTAGTGTCAATGTTATACTGCAGGAAAGGTCTTAGGGCCAAATCTGTTGTCTGGCTTGTTGACTCATTGCTACACTATCTTCTTGGCTGATCCTGTATGCCTAGTATGGGGACTCGGTCTCCTTTGGAATCTGCCTGCCAGTCCTACACTGCTATGGTGGGCACAAGGGACACCAATAACATCACAGCTTGGCACAGCTCCTCTTGGAAGGATTATTCACTTTCTTCTCCAGGCTTCTAGGCCACAAAGAGGAATCACAGGCCAAGCAGACTTCCCCCTACCGAGCTCACCATATTCTTGTTCCACACTAAGTCTATAGGCTCTCAATCTTCTTGTGGCCCGGGCAAGCATCAGTCACTCTCTCTTCCCTAGGCCCAGTTTCTAAGCACAGGCTCATCATGGTTTGCTCTGCAGTGGGTCTCCAGAGCAAAACTACTCCATGTGCAAGCACAGCAACTGCATGAGGGTGCACAGGCTAGAGATGTCAAAATGCTTAGCTTCAAAGTGATGGCTGGAGGGGACCAGAAGAGCCCTTAATGTGCTTTTTGCCAGCTACAGCTTACACAGGCCATAGGACAAAACATTACACTGCCCTGCTAGGATTATTTAAAGCTCTTGGAGATAGCAGCAAAGGACAGCCCATTTCATGGCACAGACTTTCTAATCAGATCTCAAGCTGGTTTATGAATCAGAAAGCTCAGAGAGCGTTTGCAGTAGTAGACATGAGCAAGCCTTGCTGTTCTTTTGAGAAATCTTTCACCCAGAGATGTGCAGGACAGACACTACAGCTCTGCAGACTTGCAAGGTTAATTTACTGCTGTTCTTCTCAGATGCAGCTGAGCATGCGGGAATGGACACACTCCACAGCTTCAGAGCAAACGTTAGCAATACGTCTCTGAATCTGGTGCCTCTGCTAGGCTCTGTCTCATTTATAAATGTAGTGGTTCTTGTTTTAAATACCAGACAAATCACACAGGTCTTAGGCTAAAAAGGAAAGGAGAGAAATGCGATTGCTCTAACTAGAAGCTGACAAACTTTTGGGATACAAAGGTTTGTAATATAAGGCATATAAACTGGGAAATACATGCACAAATATATAGGCACATATATAAATGAATCTGGAAAAAGCTTACAGTGAGCTCACTTATGTTCATACTGTTCAGAGTGAAAAAGAATGAGATACTTGAATAGTCTGTGCCTCACCACTTTTTAATTCCTTTCAAGGTGTGCTCACAAGAAGCTGAAACTCAGCTCCAAATACTTAAATTAGGAGACCTTTAAGGAAAGGAAAATCTTTTTGTTTGTATGAACAGCACATCACACAAAGGTCTGCTTTTCCAGAGCAGTTAAGTTAGGGCTCTTCCTCCTTCAATTTAGTGTTCCTTTCTAATTACAAACAGCAGTCATCGAATATGGGCAATGGGAAATAAATATGGATCTTTATTTTTAATGCTAAGAAATTAAAGTCTAATTATGAACAACCCCAATAGGGAGATAATGAAGCACAGTGGGCAAATATATCCATATTCCAGAGACAGAAAAAAATACGCACATACCAAATAAGGGAAAAAATCATTCACTACAGCATGTGAAGGTACCTTATCAATACTGTTTCCATTGAAACTAACCAAGACTCCCATGGCCAAGAGCTGTTTTGCAAAAGGGTAAGCACACAAAAGATCCTGTGTGTTGAGAAAAATTGAGACATCCTATATATTTTATATCATAAGGAAATTATCTGTGTCTCACGAACCTCTGAGAACAGCAGGCATGGGGCTTCAAACTGTTCTGTTTGTCCCTAACTTTACCCTATTTCTCTCCCACTTCCATTATCCTGTTTGTCTTAGAAATTTTTTCAGCTGTAAATGGTTGGAGACCAGGAATATCATCTGTTTGCCCTGTTCCTAATAGTCTTCCTTACACATCTGCAGCTGGCCACCATTAGAGCCATAACCCTGAGCTGAGACAACCTTTTGTCTGATTTGGTATAGACAGTCCTATGATCTAGAGGCAATTACATAGAAGGAAGGACACATATTGGAATCAGGAATGCTATAAGTAAAAGCACATTGAAGGTACAACTTCTTAAGCCTGCTTCATATTATGAACTGTGTGCATACATCATCAAACACCGCTCAGTATTTCAAACTGGATATTAAGACACGCATAAAGACTGTATCACCCAAGTCTGAAGTGCAAAACTCCGTTTACCTGTTTTCGTCTCCAAATACCGAAATTGCTGGAATTATGGTCTGCAGGAAAGCTGGTTTTACATCAGCCTTGGACCTCCCCTACCATAGACTTCACAGGATCTGTTCACCCTCCTCCTGTCTCTGCAGGACACTGCAAGAACAGGATTTGCTTGGTTGAGAGAGCACCCTGTGAATGTTCTTGCAGAGATGGCATAGAACTAGCTATGCAGTCTTGCTCTGCCAGGGGTGTTCTTGCTTGGGCTGGGAGAATTATGAGAGGCTGTACAGATTAAACTGCAATGGAGAGATTGTCTTCTGGACATCCTCCTACCTGCTGCCCCGAAACTCACCTTTCTCCCTGCCTACCTCTGCCTCTGTCAGTACATGCAACTCCCTACACAGTTAGAAAGGTGGAATTGGTGTAACAAGTATTTCTACAGAAAATATTGGAACTATATTTTTCATAGTCTTCTAGTGAAATTCAGCAGTTGGAAAAAAAGGAGGAAAGTCCTATGTAGCCACAAGCCATTAACTACAAATTATTAGCCAAATATTTAATTATTCTCTAATAAGGAGGAGTTGGAAATTACAAGCTAGTTAATCACAGCTTCATTGCTTGTGTTTATGTTTTGCTTTAGGCAATCATTTAATCCTTCTTTCTCAGTTACCTTATCTGGAAAATGTGGTAATACATTACTCACAAGCAGGCTGGGATAGTGAATTAGGCTGTTGTTTATTGCAGGGAGTGCCACAACGTGCTGTAGAAGTATTAGGAATGGTTATTATGTGAAAGAGAGGACTACTCAGAAAATGGTTTCTTTGCTCTGAATTATCTCTTAGCATGAAAGAGTCAGGACAACCTAGGGCCCATATTTATCAAGCACTCTGGCACTGTTCTCAGTGGAATCAAGTGTGACACAAAATCCTTCAAACTGTTAACAAGACATCTTTCTTCTGCAGGATCCCTAAGAGGTCAATGAGAAGCGTTGGAAGATTTCTGTGCAAGGGTAATGTGACGTATCTGAAGGAAGTTAGCTAAAAGAGCAACAAGAAAAGCAGCCGATGGAAAATGCACTCAAGTATGTACAAATTTGTGTCACTGGCATAGTAATGCAAATGGAAGTTTGGAGGTAGTCTGAGCTGGTTGTTGCTGTCTTTAGAGTGACAGATAAACTACGGTCAATGCAAAACCCCTGCATGGTAGGCAAGTGAATGGCAAGCCTGAGACGGAGGTCAGAAAAGCACTTTGGAGGCCTCTGTTGGACACAACCAGCTTTACCCCCCTGCCAGAAAAACCTACAAAGAAAGTACTCTTCACTGGCTTTATAGAAAATCAGTTCATTGTAGTTAAAACTGCTCTTGGAAGTGATTTGATTAATCTGTCTGCCTTTGCCTGAAATGGATGAGGAGCACTCCAAGTCCCTGTTCTGCTAGTTCAGACATTGGGCCAGGAACCCTGAGGAGAAGGCCAGAGAGCAAATACCATCTTAACCCAGGACAGCTACTTTTGTAGTGCCTGTCCAACAGCTGGCTGCATCACCAACTTATTATATCCGTGACATGTCTAAAATGAATGGGGCTCATGAGATAGCTAAACAGATTAGGGGATAACTACACTCAGGAAACACTTTATGATGGAACAAATGTTAGCTTGTGCTATCTATCACATTAACACAGCTTAGCTATAAAGGCTATTTCAAAGCATGTACATTGAGGTCAATCTCAAGCCTTATGTCAAAGTTCAGTCATCTTCTGATCAAAGGGAGAGTTGACCAACAGCAGGTATTTAAATGTGTTACTGTTGTCCCATTACAAAGTTGTGTTCTCCATCATGGTTGATAAGGTACATTCTAGAGTAACATCACTCATTTAACCAATCGTACTTTGTTCAGTGGTGCATCTCTAAGCAGGAAAGGTTCCCTGTAAGCATTTGAAGAATCAAAGTCTAATACTGTTTTTCTGGTGTGCTCCTGCAAATGGGATTTCTCAAAATCTCTTTTCTGACCAAGGTTTATGAAGCTAATCTAACTTTTCTGTTCCTCCTCCTTTACTGGAGACAATGTGCTATCCTAACTGTCCCACTTAATAGGTGAAGCAAAGCCTAATGTTCTTCCTTAGTTTGCTGATTCAGGGTCAGTTTCTCAAAACAAATCACAGCTTCTGGGGCCCTGTGCCATCAGAAGCATAGCTGTTAGTTCATCAGTAACACTGAAAGTCTTTCTGGCATGCATTTTACAGCCTTCATGGCTTTTTTTGAAGAGCAACCTCCATGACTTTTGACATGTTGGGTAAGAGGGGGTGGATGCAAAGGTAAACAATCAAACTGTGGGAGTTGCCAAATCAAACCCAGGGATGCCTGGCAGGGAGGTGAGTGAGGCAGAACAACTGTTCTGGGGCAACACTCAGAGCAGAGAGGTCTCTCTTACTCTGAGGCTTCAGCCTATCTGGAAGGAACTGTTTTTATCCTTCATCCTAACAGCCATTAGAAAATAAGTCTGCTTTGGTACAAAACGGACTATGCTCAGAACTGTCTATTACCATGGCATTAGTTTTTCTCTCATTCTTTTGCATTAATATGGAGAAAAGAATTGTACTGAAAGCATAAAACATTGATCATTGCTGTCAACTTTGTAAACATTTTCACAATGTTTGTCTCCTTTGCCACTGTGTTTCTCCGAGATTTTCTGTATGTGAATAGAAGCTTTAACTTTTTTACTGCGTTTCGGGGCTGGATTTGGCTCTGATATGAACCAAGCAAAAGGGTCTGTTCAGCCATTTCTCATCACATAATCCCTTTTCTGTTCCTTTTCCACCCCATTTCCAGTATTTTGACCTCAGGGTGACAATTAACAGTAAGTGTTAAAGAACATGTTCTTACATAAAGGCATGACACACACAACTTCTGAGGAACAATCTCAGCTTTAGGACTTGACTGCCACGAGACAAGTTAGAAATACAAAAGAACTTCCTGCTATGATAAAACAAGGTTAGCTAGTCTGATTTTCTGGCATAAACATTTAAAATTCATGAGTCTGTCCCTCCCAAAAAAAGAGAATCTGGCTCAAAAATAATGAGATAATAGAAGAAGTTGTTTGGAATTATTTTTATTTCCTTTCCTATTTTTTAGACTCTACAATAAATTCAGGTCATTTTCAATGTTTTATCTGTCATCATGAGACATCTTTTTTTCAGGAGCTGGGGCATTACGAGAAGCAGCAAGTGACGTTAATGCTCACATACACATACAAATCGTGGAAGTTAGCAACTGTGGGTAGGAATCCACAGCTCCTGATGGCACTAGCTTCTTCTGCTCACTCTGCAAATAAGGTCATCTGAATATTTTTAAAGAAGGTGACATTCTTCTTTTTCTTTTACTGCCTGGTATTTTTACATTATCATCTCATGTCAAATCTTTTTTTGACAAAAGCTGTTTCTGAAGAGTTTACCCTGTCTTTAACTGAAGGAGTCCATCTTTTGCATTTTTTTTAAAACGCAGTTTGGGTTTTTTTCCCCCAAGAGTTCATTCAGGCCTCAGATAAAGGCAACAGAAGTAACAAACAAGACACAGAATTTTAAGCAGCCTGGAAAAATCCCTTCTCTCAGTTAATTGAATAATCTTAGTTTTGATTGTATAATACTGCAACTGCCTGTTGGAACATTCCAGGAAATACAAGGAACACATAATGAAAGAAGAGAAAAAGAAGTTCTTTCTAGCTTTTTTTTTTTATTTAGCATATAAAAGCCCCAAAATGCAGAGTTTTCCCTCTTTTCCAAGTCACTTTTAAAGAGAAATTTCTGACCTTTAATCCTACAATTACAACATGTTGTTAACTTAAGGTGGTTTAACCATTTGAGGTAGGAAGCTCTCCTCTGAGTAGAAAAAGCAGAAAAGGCGATGCTTGTTAGGCTATGAAAGGAAACACAAAGAAAAGCGTTATCCTCAGGGAAGTTTCAAACTATGTATTGTTTATACTGCCCTCCTAGCACACCAGAGAAGCAACCTTAAGGCTTCTGAAACAGAAGGGCCCACGTATTTCCTTCCTCATAGTTTTGTGCCCTAGGCAGAAGCTGCAAGGCCTAGACTTCTCCCTTCTCAAAATCTGACAGTTCCCCAAATCCCTTTGTGAGCTGATTACATTACGGACTAGCAGGATTGAATGCTTTCTTAGCAAACTCTTTAGAACAGGCACTTTCTTTTTCCAAACTTCTGCATTCTATGTAAAGCAAAAATCTACGTGAAAGCACTTCACACAGGCCTTTTAAGTCTCAGATTCTCAGTGGGAACACTGCTGTTGTAGCATCCAACCCCTATTCTCCATAGATTGTTAATTTGCAGTGGTGTTATCCTGTTTCTTTGCTGCACTGCTACCACACGTGGCAGACGTGGCTAGATCCCAAAACAGTACGAGGTCTGCTTTACCACAGGCACAGGAATGTGCTACTACTCCCCAACAGCAACCTAACGCTGGGGGTCCACCCCATCATCAACCCCTATTTGCAAGTTCCCTGTCCCTGATCTTTTTATCATCGCTTTATTGAATTGTGGACCTGTTCTCTAACCACGTGCTAGATATCAGCAGGAAAAACTGATGAGTTCCTTAACTTCTCTGGGTCATGGCATTATCTTCCCTGAGCACGTCTGCCTCGGCGACATTTAACTGCTTTTCCCATCTCCAGCGCTGGCCGGACACATCACTTACTTGCTGTATGTAAGAAAACCACTGAAAGCTGACTTTCTCTGCAAGGTCCTGAAACATCTGCGCTGGCCTGTGGAGTAAGGAAAGCTCTTGTTCACATAAGTAACAGCACACACAGAGGACTGCATGGATCTGAGCAGCTGCCTGACAGGAATCTACACCTTCAACAGTCCTAACTGGATTACCTGCTTCAAGTATACCCCTTGAAGGCGACTGTTAGGAACCTGTTCCTCACTCCTGCCAACTCCTATGAACATTAGGCCACAGTCCCACCCTCTTCTTCATTGCCCTCTTTATACACTGGCGAGCCACTGGTTTGGTGGCTTTAAGCTGGACAAATGCATTGAAATCCTAAAGAACAAAAACCACTCTTTGCGTAACGACTGAGGAGTATCACAGCACGACCCCAGGACATGCAACACAGAGATTATTCTTATACTGATTTGCAATTTTCTTAGAGACACAGCTAGTAATTCGCTGTGCAGAGCCCACCACCAGGAGCGCGGGCAGCGTCCCACCGCCGCGCACCCCCTCAGCCCCCAGCTCCGAGGGCAGCTTTCGCCCTTCCCTCCCGGTGCCTGCAGCCCACCCTGCCGCCCAGGCCCCTTCTCCGCAGAGCGGGGCGCCGGGAAGGGCCGGGGCCGGCAGCCGCGCCCCTGCCAGCGACCTTTCGGCGGCCATTTCGCAGCGCCGCTCAGTCCCGCTCCCCTCAGCGCCGGGCGGACTCCGGGCGCCTCACGGCGGCGGGAGGGGCAGGGCAGGGGTCACCGCGCCCGCCGCCCCCAGGCCGCCACCGTCAGGGGAGCCGACGGCCGCCCATCGGTGCCCCTTCTCCTTCCTCCTCCGGGGCGGGGCGGGGAGCAGCGCTTGCGCGGTGGGGCCGGCGGCCGCCGAAAGTTTGGGGGCACGTGAGGCGCGGAGTGGGGCAGCTGTGGGGGCAACCCGTCCCGCAGACGCTTTGGGAGTCGCTGCCGCGCTCGGCCGCTGCCTCCCCGCCCTCGCCATGGCGCCCGCCGAGATCCTCAGCGGCAAGATAGTCTCCGCGTACGTAACCCGGGGCGGGCTGCTCGCCCGCCCGCTCTTCCTTCCCGCCGAGCGCCCGGCGCTGTGGAGCGCAGCGCGGGGGTTTCCCTCGGGCGGGGAAAGTCTGTGGGGAGCCGCGGTCGGGAACGAAACCGGTGCGGCTGGCGGGCTGGGGGGTGCCCCGGGGGACCGAGCCCTGCTGGCCGGGAGAATGGGGCTGTGGTGGCCTTTGCTCTGGGTCTGCCGGGACGAAGCAGGTTTGAAGACACCCTAAAGCTTTTCCGCTACGTTGCATTCAAACCTTACGTCTTCCTGACTGGGAAGAGTTGTTAAATGAAGGTGGTATTAAAGCTCTTCAGGAGAACCTAAAGTGCTGTCGTGGCTGCATTGCCCCCCAGAAACCCAGCGGTGCATCTGCTTTGGGTCTCGGTGGCCGCGTCCAGCATCAGCCCTGCAGAGCGGCTTGCGATTGCTCGCTCAGCATCTTTGCGCTGAGATGAGCGCCCAGGCAGGTGTGAAGTGGCCAGCTGACTTACAGTTTTTGTGTATTTATGCGGTGCTCTTGGGATGCTTTATGAGCAGGAGTCGGGAACCTGTCTGTGCTTTGGGTACGGTCTCTGTGTTCATACTGTACAGGCATTGGTCATCCCTTTTTAAAGCAAAATAAATTAATCCATGTATTGGATAATGTCATGATGAATGCTCACAGGAGTCCAGCTCTTTGAAAGGTTTGTCAGACCCTAAAAGAAAAGGCTTCCTTCTGCTTTTCAGCTTTTACTCAGCTGGCAAGCCCTGAGTATAGGTGACCCTGCATTGTATCTTTTTAGTTTGCTTATTTTTCCTACTTCTACTGTACATACACATCTGGCAAGAAAGCTAAACAAATGTCACTAACCCTAGGAAAATGCAGTGTTTAGCAAAGGGTAATGCTTTGTTGTGATACTCCGTGCAAATGGGGTTTGGTTAGGTAGGTTCGTTCTGTACCTTCTCTCTATAACCAGGGGATTTGGACAGAAAGTGTAAATTTGAAATGGTCCTAAGAAATCTCTGAAAAGTTGTTAGACCCGATGTTATGTATTGCTGCATATGACGCATCTACAGCCAACGACAGTGGAGCATTTCTGTCTGAGAAGTAGGCCTAATGTGTCTTGAATTTCAATATCCATGACGAAAGGCTCCTCGCATATTTTTTACCTGGTAATTTTTGGGCCGGTACCACTTAGGTATTGCAGTCTCGTGTGCTTCACTACACCTTATGCTTTTGGCAGTCTTGAAGCCAGCGCACTCTGCATGCCATATATGTAGTGCTGGTGGTACGTGGTCATCTGCCTACTGCAAGGCTTCCTTTTTCTGGCATAGAAAGTGCCCCTAAGGCGTAGTAGATCCTTTCAAGCTATATGTTTATTGCAATTTTAGAGTGACTAGAAATCTCAAAGGATGCTAGCTTGAGTACAGTGAATGTGTTTAGGAGGAATTCTGAGCATTCACCTTAAAAATTCGAGGTTCCTTTGCAGTGCATATTTTGTTTCTTTCTTTCAGTTTATAGATACAGTGGTGGCTTTTTTTTTTGTTTCTGTTTTCTGTATTACATCGGCAGCTGTTTTCAGAGATGAGGACCTTTGTGATGTTGTGCAAATACCTGGGAAGACGCATAAGCTTTTAATAGACACATACAGGAGAAAGGATTACTTGGTTTCCAGCACATCTCCAAGATGTTTGGCTGAAACCCATTTTTCAAAGGCCTCAAATCTTGACCCGAAGACAACATGAAATGGAAACGTAATTGCAGCTGTACAGCTGCCCTCCTTCAGTTGGTTTATTTCTGCTGTATTTATGTCCAGTATAGCAAACCCATCGTGTGCTCTCCAGGAATGGGCCTTACATAGTTCTGATTTTTCCTAGCAGAGTACTTGAAGGAGGTAGAAGGAAATGGGCTCTCTGCCCTGCAGATACCTGTCCCTTTCTTCCAGATCCTCTAGAGAAGTGCTGGTCCAGAGGATTCTCCTTGTCTAGAGTCTGCCCCCAGGCCAAGAGTCTGGCAGCAGAAGCAGTGATAGGCATGTGTTTTTTTCTAGGAATTTTCAACTGAATTGCCTGTTGCAGAAAGGGAGAGTTTCTGACTTGACTCAATTGCAGTATTTCAGTTACTGTCTTTCAGGGGGCTTTTTTTCTTATTTTATCCTTTAATTGAGAAAACTGTTTGTAAGTCAAATATTAACAGGTGAGGTGAATCAATCAAGTAGTATTACAGCTACATGATTCTGAGTTTCTGTGAGTGTTTTAAATCAAAACTCCTAAGTTTTGTGAACTTCTCCTGCCACCAAGCACCCCTTTGCCAAAGGGAGGTGAAAAAAATACCTAATTCAGAGTCATGTCAGTTATTTAAACAAAAATCAGGTAGATAGTGGCATTCTTATTTTTGTGAAACATGTACAGAGAATAAATACTTTGAGAGAGAACTTCCTTGTCTCTACAAATAAGGAAAACTTGATGAGGAGATAAAGCTAGCTCACACCTAGAAAGTGAACTCAGTGGTCCAGTACTGCTCAGCACCACCAAGCAGGCCCAAATATGAGCAAGAACCCCTTGTGTTAGGTGCTGTACAGACACAGAATTAAAAAAATGGGACTCTGCTCCAAAGAGGTTACAGGCTAGGAGAAAACATTGTCTGGTGGACAGCAGGGCCACAGTGCTGTCATCTGTGTGCATCAGCACCAGGTTACATGGAAAGGGGGAGTCCTAAGGGAAAGAACCTGTAGGGGGTTGCCATGTCCCCTTTGTGGAAGGAAGAAAATCTCAATATCTGTATTTGTGAATACAGACCATTGTAGATGTAGCCTAGAGTATTGTCTGGAGTGCTTGCAGCCCCACAGAGGTGGATTGAGTCCTTATCTGTTTCTCTTACATTTTCCTCTGATTAAATCACCTGATAGTTGGGTGTTGTATGTGTTATCGGTTTTGGGATGCAGACCTGATTGGTGTGACTGATGTTGCAGCATGGGAAGCTGGTCATGACAGTTCGTGGTATTTTAATTAATGTTTGGGGGAAACTCTTCTGTGTAAATTTTAAAGACTCAGCTTTATGTGAAACTTAAACTCTCTTATTCTGTTGGCAGCCAGCCACATTTGAGATGTTCCTCAAATGCTGCCTATCCCATCCCCTACAATGATTGCTTCTTCAGCTCAGCCATTTTGTGGCCCTCATTGGACTAGCATTCTGGACATGACAAAAAAGCCTATAAAAAAGCAAAAGTATCTTCATGTATTTATCTGGCCTCAAGAGTCCTCGGACAAGCATTTGAGCTGACACAACTGAAAGAGTGGTTAAAAACTATGGAAGTGTGGAAGTGGTAGAAAGAAGCAAGTAATTCCCCTATGAGATAATGACAGTGTGCCAGGATCGTGCAGTGGTATGGCAGGAGACTTACGAACAGATTCCAGCTCTGTTCTCTAAACAGTGTCTTCCATCAACTGGAACCATCAGTCAAATTACCAGCAGCATTCAGATAGACTTTACCAAGGCAGTTCCCATTCCAGTGCCACTCCATTGGGACAGCCAACCTGTGACTCTCCCCAGGAGAGACTCCTTTCTGTCTCTTCTTTGGGGTGCCAGTAGGATGTTCTGTGGCATGCTTGCTTGTAGCCTCTTCACAGTATTTGAAGATAAAGCAGTTGTCCTGCTAGCTAGGACATGGTGCCGGGGAGGTTTGCAGTGTGGAGAGACAAGCTTCCCCTTCTCCAGTTTCGTTTCTTTTCTTCTCATGCGGGCAACAGAAAGTGAGCAGTGGCAGTGCTGCATGCTCTAAGGAGGAATGGCTACAGGGACCACAGCCCTGACCAAGATGGTGCAGGACCTGGGGAGGACCATGAGCCATTTCTGGAGGGCTGCAGCAAGAGCACTTCTGTTGCAGGTTTCTGAAACTTTTGGGAAATCTGTGATCCAGGCAGTGAGGCCAAACCCTCCTCTTTGGGGGCAGACCTCTTCTAGAGCATCATTGTCTCTGAAGGAGGTGTTTGCCAGTTCATACATTTGGCAATAGTCACATAGGCCCAGGGCCCTATTACCCAGAGAAGGGACAGAAACACAGCCTGAAGTCATCTTCAGTATGGTGACGTGTATGCTCGCACCACAGCCACCCCAGCCGTTGCGTGTATATAATCACATAGGGGTAGTGGTGGGGTCTGCCTGAGGAGGCACTAGCATGGGAGCTGTGCATCTCTCTCCATTTACAACAGAGCTGGAGGAGTGTGGTTTGTCCTCTGCTGTTCTGGGAAATTCACTTAATTTAAATTCAGCCACTGTTGCAGTCTAGAGAAAGAAAGGCTAGCAGTTGTTTTTTTTTAATGTTTGGAGGTGGCTTTTGCACTGTGTGCTTAGAGCCATGTGCTGTCCTTAACCTGTGTGGACCCTGGACCCTTGTTTGCAGTATGAGTTTGTTTGTGGAAGAGCATGTGGGCACAGGAGGGATCTTAGCGTCAGAGGGGAGGCTTTTGGAGGAACAGCCATGGACAATTGCAAATTTATGTTTGAAGACTTCAAAGTGTTTTCATACGGCAAATAAAAATGTTGTTAATTTATCAACATGAACTTTTATCTTTGTGAAGACCTGAAGTCCACAATAGAATTTTGCAAACTGTATCACTAAATAGCTGCTAGCTTCAAAGATTATTTTGTATTTTTAAGTCTGCAGAGATAAAACAAGGAATATTTTTTTTCCTTACTTTTCTCTCAGACCTTTGCACCTGTGGCTTTTGTGGTAACTAGAGAGCAGTGGTACATAACACTAGGTGGCTGTCTAAGAAGTGATTTCTTGATTCAAGGCTCCTAAAGCAAATCAGCTCTGGCAGCACCACTTTATGTGTTTGTGCATGCTACCTTTCTTCAGTAACTGAAGGGGAAGTGAGCTAGCGCCTAATTACAGAAAATGACAGCATCGTAATATGTGAACAGTCATGGCTGCTGGGGGTGAAAGCACGCCACAGCCCTGCCTCACAGAGGAAAACTAGACCCTTGGGTGGGCCTGTTTCTCCTCCACTGAGAAGACTGGATTAAAATTAGAACCCAGAGCTGAGACCCTTTCCAGTTCACTGTCCCTTCGGAGGGCTTTACCGCATCATAAATTATGATACGTTTGTTTGCATTTCTTTTTTTTGCTAGCCACAAACCAGTGCTGTGCTTTTCTTACCGGAACACTGGAGGCTGTTCTCAGAAATAGCTCCCTCAAAGAGCTGGCCTGCAGCACCCGCTCAGAGGTCGTGCACAGTGGTGACGCTTCTTGAGATCACTGTGTTGTTACGGGCTGCTCGTGAGCTCAGGGCCTGTTGTGTCTGCAGCAGTAGGTTTGGTGCCTTCTCTAGGGGCTTACAGCTGGAGCGAAAGGAGAGGCAGTTGGTGATTTTGCTATGCAGCAGATGAACTTCTGTCACTTCAGCATGAAGAATTGCTAGGACAAGGCTGATGAGTCCAGAAAACAGTGTCATAGCAGGCCAGACTTTGTGTCAAGTCTTTTACAGAGGTAATAGCTAAAGGAAGCCTAGGAACTACTATTTCTTAAGTAAAATTGCAAACAAGTTATTTAACCGAAGCTTGTTAAGAGACTTTGAACAGCTTGGCCAGATGCAAACACCTATAAATACTCTGAACCTGCTCTTCAGGTGCAGCAGAGCTCTGACCATGTGATTCAGGGGGCACCAGGAGAGATGCATGATTCGGGATGGAGCAGCAGGCTGTGTGATTCCCCAAGATGGGACTTAGAACAGCCTCAGGGCTGCTTCTGGCTGGGCCAGCTACAACTGTCCTCTGGGATCAGAGCTGCTGAGTTGCAGCAGAGCCATGTGCTGCTTCCATTTCCCTTTCTTCTTGCCTCTGGCATTTCTGATTTGGAGCTCATATTTGCAGGGTAGAGTTGGCTTCACCGGCTATCTGTCATCCTGCAATTTCCCTATATGGCAGGAATTGCAGCCTCCCAGCTGGCATCAGCTACTTACTCTGTCCTCATACACTTGCTGTTTGAATTTTTAATGAACTGGCACCAACAGCATCTCCTCCAGTCTTGGGAAGTCTGGTTCCACTCGGGAAGTAGCAGACCTTGTGATACTGATTTGAGGGTAGAGGAGCACAAGGAGACCACAAGGAGACCATCTGTGTTTTAAACGGTAAGGCATTTGGAGCAGGGCAGATTTGCTAAACGTGATAGTAGCATCTTCTCATCTCTTTGAGAATAGTGGGTGGGACACAGGCTGGAGATCACATGGAGGAGGACAGACCTGTCAAGCCTCTAGTGTCCTGTGAGGTTTGCTTACCTGGCTTTTGCCTCTTGAGTATCTCCTACATGTGCAGTGAAGTGCCACAGCCTCCTTCCGTGGAGGGAAGATGCCCATCAGATGGGCATGAATGGCCAGTTCTTCTCTCTGAATCCCAAATGCCTCTGGTGAGGAGACAGAGCAGTGGTGCTGGGGCTGCACCCAGGCTTTTGGCAGAATTTCAAATTTGAAAGAGTATGTTGGGCCTGCCACCAGGACCTCTTCCTCACCACCTTCCCTGGTGAAGGATCATGCATGTGAGGCCAGACAGTGATGGAGAAATTAGAGAGGGTTGCAAGGCTGGGGAGGGCGGTGACTGGCTTTTGAGCTGTCTGTGGCTAATTTATCAGTGATG
The DNA here is from genome assembly GCF_000737465.1 of Haliaeetus leucocephalus. Taxonomy (NCBI): domain Eukaryota; kingdom Metazoa; phylum Chordata; class Aves; order Accipitriformes; family Accipitridae; genus Haliaeetus; species Haliaeetus leucocephalus. Next base: position 2,134,932 of record NW_010973380.1, on the reverse strand, counting down.
GCTACTCGTTATCTCTAAAACATTGCATAGTAAACTCAATATGAGTTCACAACTGGGCTAGATTAACTAATAAGTGAATCCTGTCATGCCTCTGTTTCAAAGATTTGTTTTAATAATTGTATCCTTAAAGTTGTCTTCACTGAAGAGTTAGTTGATCTGAGCTGTGTACCAGGGTTTAGCTAATTTTCCTCACTGCTTCACCTCTGTCCACCTCCCATTCTCCTTCCTGCTCCCGTGGAGAAATCTTTGCCTTGTTTGGAATCTGGGACTGGGGGCATTTTCTTGCATGCGTGTTGGCAAGCACAGAAGCAGACTGGAGGCAGGAAGGTGAGTTAGGACTGCAGCCTACCCAGCCTGGGTTAGGCCAAGCAGGCAGGAAATAGAAGCATGTAGTAATGACCAACTGTAGAAGGGGTATATCTTTGGGTACCTCCTGTTTGTTTAGCAATTTTCCAGGGTTTTACCATTGTAGGTACATTATCCTTTACCAAGACAGCATGTGTGACCGTATTGACTGGTGCCTGTGGAAGACAGGTAGATTTGGTATGGCATATGTGGAAAGAGGCTTTGCTTTTGAGTAGGGAATTTGAAATCCGAGGAGTTTCCATGCCATATTTTGTACTTTTTTTTTTACCCTTGTATCTTATGAGACTGTGAGGAGGAGGGTAAAGAAGCACAAAGTGGACTTTAAAAAAAGAAAAAGTTTGAATGAAACTTCCAAAGTGTCTTAGTGATTTATGGACATTAATCTTATCTGGAGATTGCTGGGACCTGTGTACTCCAGGCATAAGTATGTGCTTGCCAGTCTGCCCATCTGTCATCTTTTCAACTCCTGACTTATCACTGTATGAGAATTCAGGCCCTTGGTTAACTTCTACTTTGTTGGTTTTTTTTCCATCTTCAGAGAAGTGAGAGAGAGACTGAAGCAGCAAGTTGTTGAGATGAAAGAGAAATTTCCGGGATTCAGACCAGGACTTGCAATTTTGCAGGTATTGTTTTCTTTAATGACAACTATAGAAAATCTGTATTGCTTTGCAGTGGTAAGTACACAGCTGATCGATGTGCAAATGGTAACATGTTATAAGGCACAGAATAGCAGAGTTCCCTGTGAGATGGTAACACAGTTCTGTGATGTCTTTTCCCCAAGTACCTAGGCACAGAAACATTTTGGGGTTGATTCTTTTTTTTTTTTTTCTTTCATCAGACCCTTGCAGTTCTCTGAGCGTTATGATTGTGAAATGGTGAACAGGCTTCTTGCCTTTTAAGAGGAAGCAGTGCTTGTAGACTGTATTCCAAGTCTCTGCATTTGTGTGAGCCCAAAGCCTGTCAGCTTTCAGATATGTATTTGTACCAGAAATCTTTGAAATGGGGTGTTTATTAAGGGATTTGGTCTGCTGTTATGTCAGAATGTGGAGAGGCAAGGGTAAAAAAACAAAAAAAGCAACCGAAAACACCTTTGACCAAGAACACTTTGAGTGCAGGGAATGGAAGAAAATCCCATTGCTAAATTTGATGTCTGTCAGAAGTGTGAGTAAGTGCTAGAGTCTACACAGAAACTCTTGGGGAGGAGAAAAGGACTCATAAGTACAGGGTTTTGGCCTGTATTTGGCAGAATTAAAGTGGTGGGGTTTCTTTCCTTGCAGCTGTAAAAAATGGAAACTCTTTGTGCTTGGATCAGAAGGTGACTAGCAGTAGCAAGTGTCGTGTAGCAGGAAGGAACTGTGTGGCCACAAAGGATTGATGGACTGAACGTGGCTGCTTACAGAAGTGGCTTCTGTTCTTATTCAGTATTTTGGGCTCCTGAAGAGCAATTCTCATCTCTGGATTCCAGTGCTGAGACCACTATAGTATACAAAGACCATGCTCCTCTTCAATGCCAGGAACAAATTTGTTTGTGGTTTGGTTTTTTCTGGTTTTCTTTTCCATTAGCTTTAAGAAGATTATCTCTACAGAAGACTTGTCTTCAGGTGTTTAGAAGGAAGGAGGAAGGTGTTTTATTTAAAATCTAGTAAGGAATACTTTGATGGAAGCTGCTGAACTGCTGACCTTGTAAACTGTCTTCAAAAACTGCTGTCTTCTAGTGTTATTGGAATTTTTTCTTGGTTGGCCTGTGTTCTCTTCAATCCTGGGTTGTCTCAGAGTCCTTTACAACCTGTTTGCTCTTTGGCTCTCTGACACTTTTGTAAACCAGCAAATGGTCTGGGCTTGGAATTCTCCTAATACTGATATGCTCAGCTGTCTATTTTTCAGTTAAGTTAGGACAATTAGCTGTTTCTGATATGTAGCACCCCACACAACATGTGCTCTTTTCTTGGGAGGTATCTGGTGTCCTCTGAGCTCAAAGAGTAATTAGTTAATCTTTATTTTTTGTCTTGTAGTCAGTAATGTCCTCTTTTGCAGAATATATGTTGTCTGTTTGCTGACATCTGATGCCTGCTCTCTTTCTTCTTTTCTGCCCTGTATGAGGTATACCTTTTCCTAAACCCAGCAGACTTTAAAGGGGAGACAGCCCCTTTGTCTAACCCTTGGAAAGAAGAACTAATGTGTGCTGGGTGATCAGGTAATGCAGTCACCCCTGCAGCCTGTATTCTGGTGAGAACCAGGGATAGCTCCCAAGTACCAGGGAACAGGGTGCTTATCAGCTTTTCCTTACTTGTCCCTTATTTTCTTAAGGTTACAAGGAGTATTACCTTTAACAGAACATACTGGATGTTGCAGGTAATCTTCTGAAATACAATTGTACCGTAGTCACCCAGTACTGCCAAAAACTACAGGCGTTTGTTCCACTTGCTGCTTTCTCTGTGCACTGCTTTGTTCTTGTTTTGCTGGGGGTTTTTTTGGCAGGAAAATTCTCAAGGTACAAAACAGCAGTGGAAGAAATCTCTCCATCAGGGCATACATATGTGCATAAAATTAAGATTCCTGGGTATCAAAGAGGTCCAACTTTTCTGAAAGCCTTAATCAGATAATTGGATGTTATCGGCACCTGCTGATCATGTTAATTAGCTAGAGGTTTGACTTTCTCAGATGAGATAGCAGGCAGTATTTTCTGTTTTGGAGACCACTGTGTTTCTATTTTCAACAGGTGTAAATAGTGTTTATGCAGGAGATCAGACAACTTGTCTTTAGCTGCCTCTTACTTGAAAGGACACTTCCTGTTAACTCCAGCTACTTATAGCCTCTATCAGTGTGTTTTACAGTTATTCAAGAATACCTGTCTCCTTGGTGTAGCTCAAAGGAAGCCAAGGAAGCTAAGGGTTAAGCCCATCTCAGCTGGTGACTGGGTTTCTACACTGCAGCGTGACTCAACTGTCTTTTCAACCTTAGGTTGGAAATCGGGATGATTCAAACCTCTACATTAATATGAAGCTGAAGGCTGCTGCTGAGGTAATGCCCAAACTCTTAATATTTCTTTTTATCCTCCTACAGTAGGTCAAATCTGAGTATGAAAAAACAGATGCAAATCAAATAGTTTTGTCTAAGCTTTGCTCTTATTGGAGAAACCAATGTTGGCCTGAATTCCTTGTTATAAGGAAGTGGTATAGGTGTGTAACCTGACACTTAGCCAAGTGGGGTACTCCTGTAACAACAGTGGGGGTTGGTGCCACTTTTTGTGTGATCATCTCCTAGATTATGTGTGTCTGAAGTGCTGATGCTCTGTCTTTCCTTTCTGTGGCCATGCACTTACCTTCCCTGAATGTCTTGTACCTGCAGTTCCCTTGCATCTGTCACTGAGTGGTACGCTGCATGCTACAGCAGGGCCGAGAACGTAGATGAGTCCCTGTTTCCCTAGGTGATAGCTGGCATCTTCTCTGCTGGCATTTCAAGGCAGTATGCTGTCAAGCCCAGATGACCTTGTTCATGTCAGAAGGTGAATAGGACAGCTGAAGTATGGACCGGACCAATCTAAGCAAGCGAAGCACTCAGCTTTTTTCTTCTCTTTCATTGATGGTATTTCCAAATAATAGGACTGTAGCCACAGGAACAGGAGATAGACCTGGGAAATGTGACAGAATGTAGCTGTGGCTGGGCTGGACTGAGAGAATAGCCAGATCAATTCAGAAATCAGATCATTTGTTGGTATTCTCATTTGCAGATTGGGATCAGTGCCAATCACATAAAACTGCCAAACACAGCAACAGAAGCTGATGTAAGTAATACAGCCAATAATGAAAAAAATACATAATTTTGGTTTTGAGCTCAAGAGGTGAACTTATATTTGCCCTCTCATCTTATAAAAAAAGACTGCTTGTCCATAAATTTTAACTCATGAAAAAAAACCTGGAACCTGCTGAGATTATTTTATTTTTTAAAAGAAAACTAAACCACTACAATGTAAAATTTAGAGACTTTAACAGGTATCTTTCTAAAAATAAAAAATGTGAGTCATTTATACTCTTGGGTGGAAAAACTAAACATACTCTGTGTGTCTGCTAATCCAGATAGGATTGTGCTTTTTCCTTTGCATCAGTCATATTTCAGTTTAACGGCCATTAGGTTTTTGGTCTTTACTTGTTGTAGGTCCTCAAGTGCATTGCCTCTTTGAATGGAGACCCTGCTGTTCATGGCTTTATAGTGCAGCTGCCACTTGACTCTGATAAACCCATCAATACAGAAAAAATAACCAATGCTGTTGCACCTGAGAAGGATGTAGATGGGTAAACTGACTTCACCCCTGGAGAGCATGACAGCTACTCCAGAAAGAAACTTTTTTTTTTTTCTTTGGAATGGTGATCATGAGGCTGAGAGTCTTACTTGGCCTTTATTCTTTCAAAATACAGCCTAAGTAGCATCAATGCTGGGAAACTCTCTAGAGGTGACCTTGGAGACTGCTTTATTCCCTGTACACCAAAAGGATGCATGGAACTTATCAGGCAGACAGGTAAGGAGGTTGCCATCCATTATTCATTACTGCAGTAGTCTTCAATAAGAGGAGAAATTATGCACATTGCAAGGCTGTGCTTCACATTGAAACTTTTTTTGAGATGCCACATTTCATCTCTGCCTTTTCAGATAGTAAAAGAACTAGTTTTAAAATGGTCCTTCCTTCCTCCCTCCCAGCTCCAGTTTCCTATCACACACAGCCCAGAAGAAAAATAGTAGCCAGACTAGACTTAAACTGACCAAAAGACTCCAGACCCATTTGAGTTAATTCGTACTAGGATGCACAATGACCTATTTTTACTTTCTCCTAACTTTGTGATGCAGGCATCCAGGTTGCAGGGAAAAGAGCTGTAGTGATTGGTCGCAGTAAGATCGTTGGTGCTCCCATGCATGACTTGCTGCTCTGGAATCATGCAACGGTAACCGTTTGCCATTCAAAGACCTCGACGCTGGCTGAGGAGGTAAGGACAAAATTATTATTTTTTTTTTTCTTTGGGCAAGTGCTGAGAATTTAATCATCCCTTCCTAATCTTTATGTAGTGGCCTGCAAGACAGTATATGTTTTTGTTTTTTTCCAAAAAGGCCAGGTGGTCTTTTGCTTTAATGGCTGGGAAATGCTAGGCCAAATGTTTTCTCCAGTTGTTTTTTTCAGTCTATTTTCTGTGACTGGGAGTTGGTACCATTTTCTCTTTAGCAGTGAGAGTGACAGGAATAGCGTGTTGCTGTGCTGCCACCTACTTCGATTTTGTAGAGCAATCAACACTGCCAGGCTCTGTACGCAAGTATTAAAGCTGAAAAGGGGGTAGGTGTATTTGAATATAACTCACAGAGAAGATCAGAAACACGGCAATGCTTCATGGCATTGAGTTACTGTTCAATAAGACTGTCATTAGGTTTATTAACAATTGAAGTGCTAATTCTTAATGAAATCTTAAAAATAGTTTATCTCCCTTGAAGATTAAAAGAAAAAATTCCAAGGGATAGCAGCTTCCTAAGCAGACATGAATGAAGCAGTGCAAGAACTGATGAGAAGCTTTAGTCAGAGTCTCTAGCACCAGCTTTGTGACCAGATCTGTCAAATTTACTGAGTGCTGTGTGAATGAATATTAGTGCTGAATTACAATCAGCTTTCCCTGGAGTTGCATGTTACACAGTCCTGGACATAAAAACCGCAAGACAGTGCTGCCACAAGTGAAGTGCCGCTTAGACTTCTGTGCAGGGGTTGTTCTTGGCTGCTGTCTGATGAGTGCTGGGTATATTTCTAGCATTGAAAAGAGCAGCTGAATATGCAGGGATATTTGAAGGGAGGAAGATAAGAATATGCAAAGGCTTTAATTTTATCTAAAAGTAGTCTGTATGATCTACTTGGGAATCATGGAGAAGTTCAAAGGAGGTTGTGAAGTGTTGACTAGCAATAGTTCAGGGTAGGAGTGTGAAAATAAGCTATAATTTCTGGCTGCAGGGATTTATCCCTGCCAAGGAACTGCTAGCTACCTTTAATTGCTGACACCCTTCCATCCCTCCGATGGCAATGGGTGAGCACACAGTTTCACTGCAGTTGAAGCTGATCTAAGTTGCTGCTGAAGCAGCTCCTGCGTTCTTCCACTGCCGGTGTGATACAGAGGTGTTTATTTGGTTTTGTTTTTGTAGGTTGGTAAAGCTGATATCCTGGTGGTTGCAGCTGGTAAAGCTGAAATGGTAAAAGGTGAATGGATCAAACCTGGTGCAGTCGTAATAGACTGTGGAATTAACCATGTGCCAGGTGCGTGGGTAATGTATAAAGAGTGGGGATGTGTTTATTTGTATATAAATGCAGTTGCTAAGTAAGAACATGGATACTGTTTCCTTGGTGCTTCTAGTGGATGTGGACTTCTTCCTCTTTAAAGTCTGTCTTGGGTAATGATGACAACCTCTGAAGATGCCAGAATAAAAAAAACGGTTGGTCTGAAGTAATGTCCCAAAGCAGATCAGTGGCAGTTTTGTTTCTGCCTTCAATGAGGCTGATGATTACTAGATTAAAGAAGAGGCCTAGGAAATATTACAACAGAATATCCATGTAATTTGCCCTAACTACATAGTGAAGTCTTGCTGCTGTTGTCACTTATAAGCGCACAGCTTTGCTGTCATTGCTTTGCAGTTAGATCTGACTAAGCTGTTCTGTTTGAAATACATAAATGGCAAGCAGTCCCTTAAAGTAGTTGTGGATTTGTTGAACTGCAACATTAACTTCTTAGGCTTGAATGGCTGTTGTCTTGAAACAAAGCAGCTTCTGCAGGAGTATTGGTGACAGTGGCTCTGGCATAAAATGAAGTGCTTTAACAAAAGGATTTTAGGGTAGCATTTCACTTAGCTACACATTCCTTGTAAAGGAGGAACAGACAGTCTGGCAACTTCTGTTTTCATCTAATTTAAAATCCAAATTACAGATATTGAATGATATGGAAAATTAGTCACCATCCAACTATCTCTGTGCTACGCCCACAAGGCTTTTAAAAGGTAGTTTTCATAATTAATCAGTCATTTTGTTGCCATTATTTAATGGAATGTAAAGAAATTTCTGTTCAGCAGTCTTGTTCCTCAAAGATGACATTGAGTTGCATTTAAAAACATTAGTCCTTTGTCTAATTAAAATTAAAAAGTCATCTGCTGTTGCTGTTTGTTGCTTGATGTATTTGTGCCAAGCTACCCAAACTTGGGCAATTTGCCAAAACCCACAAGGTCACTGCTGATTTGCATGAAGCAGAATGGTTTGGAGGCTCCCCCACAAACATGTTGCAAATAAAACTACCATTGTGTTTCTGACATATGATGGTTATGACCTTTTTTTCAGGGTTGATGTGAATAGCATCTCTGAGGACACATCCCTGTTTCTCTGCAATTAGTCTGCCTTGGGCAGTGCCCTGAGATCTGAGCTTCTTGTACACCCAGCCTAGTCAATGTTGCATGGCAATACGCTTAATGGCGTTGTGAGACTTGCTAATCAGTGCTTGATAGAGTACCATGGCAGTTGTCAGATTTCAAAATGATGGATGCCACAGCCTTTTTTTTTCTGTGGTTTTCTGAAGCTGCTGAGTTTTCCTGCCTCTTTCTTCCCTTCTGATAGGTTGCAAAAAAGTTTTCAGATGAATCTTTTGGGAAATCAGTGCCAGAATTGTAGGAATTGCAATGCTACAGAAAGAATGGCAGCTAGTTTCCTAGCCTCTCCAGCTACATCACTGTACAGATAGAATATTGCTGCTGTGATGGTGCTTTGAATGTGACAGAGAGAGAAATAGCACAGTTGCCATACATCCTACCATAGCTGTAAGTGCACCCAGCTAGGTGCCTCCTAGGTGTAGATGTGAGTTGCAGCTGGGGGACATGGCAATCTCTGGATATGCCTACACTTTGCAAGTCAGGGTGCCCTGTATGGGCAAATCCCAATATGATTTGACATATCAGGACATTAACTTCATGCAGGCTTGCCAAGTTGGAGTTAAAAAAAGTTATAGCCATGTAGTGCCATGCAAATGCAGCTGTTGGGCTTTTGAATGGAGGGCAGCCTGTATACTCCCAAGGCTGCCAGTTTGGAGGCTAGAATAGGCAGTTTATGCACATATGGCTTTGTCCTCATGTGTACTACAGCTGAACAGAATTTCTTCCAGGTCTCCAAGTAGAGAGGAAGAGAGGATCTCCTGAAACCTCTATGAGAGCAGACAAGTGTGTCTTATTCCCTTTCCAAACTGGATTGTATTTGTCTTTCTCTCCCCACTGCTGCAGCTGGAGGGCTAGTTCAGCAGATATTCTGAAGGCCTTATTCCAGGCCTGTAGAAATTGCTCTGCTACAGGAAGGGAGAGCAGTGCAGACAGAGGATACTCCCAGAGATGGCATAGTCTCTGGAGTGTCCCTCTCTGAGTCCTGATGGAGGAAGCAACCCTGTTCAAAGTCCTCCTCTGCTATGGGATTTTGCAGCCCTATCCAATAGGGAACCTTGAACAGTGGGATATGAGAGCAGCAAAGGAGGATCAGCCTCTGTGGATCTTGGTGCTATGCTCTTCAGACACCAGAGGAGCTAGAAAGATGTAGAAAGCCTTGACTTGATGTTCTGTTTGTATCTTTATGTACTGGGAATCAAGTTGGCATCACAGGCCTATAAGATCGGATTGTGTTGGATCCCTCATGAAACATCTTTCCCAGTGGTGTCCAGAAAAAGAAGCAGACTGCAGGCAGGTGGCCTCATGTTTTACAGATGAGGGTCATGTATGGTCTTGTGTGTTTGTAGTCATATATCCACCAGAAATATGTTACAGTTGCATGTACATTGGCGCAAATTTGCTTGGAAGTCATGTGGATATTCCCAGGCCTTGTCTGGCACAAGTAGGACTGTGAATTAGCTCCGGTCCAGAATCTGCACTGAGGCCATCCCTCATGCAGCTGTCTCTGGAGATAGATGGAGATCATCATACCTGTTCATTCCATATGTGTAGGCATGTCCTTCACTTCTTTGATCTCAAAGTCCTTGGGTGCTCTCTCTCACGTGTTCCAGCTGGGTACCTGCTGGACCAAAGAAAACACAGGCACTGGGAATGGTTATAGTGTCACTGATTCTCTCTGTAACTAGTTTGTGGTTTGGTTGTTTTTTTTTTTTAAGAGTGGGTTGATGAATATTGAGAAGGTGAAATTATGGGGAGAGGTAGAAAGTGTTGTATGTGAGCTTTCCTTCAAAAGAATATTTTAAAGGTAATTGAATAGCTCCTCAGTTGTGCTCAGCAGTGCTTGGTGTGAGGTGCAGATGCAGGGACTGGGGGTTTGTTTGGTTTGTGCTCATCACTGTGTCTGTGTAACAGGTTAGCTGTTTGTGTTTGGAGTGCCTAATTCATCACTTGTTTTCTTCATTCTTGGGCCTGGAGTCTTCCTGGCCAGGGTGGCTGGTAAGCCTGCTTGGCATCCTTGGAAGAAAATATTGTTATTTGCCTTTTGCAACCTTAATTAAACTGGTCCTTAGGCTGGAAGGTCAGATTGGTCTACAGTTCAGGCAGCAAAGCTGACAGTGGCTGTAGAAACACTGTTAAACAACTGTGATGTTGTTCAGGCTTTGAACTTTAGGGAGCAAAAGTGTTGCTTAAAACACAAACACAGCAAAACATCCAAGCTGCTAATTGTCAGTAACAATGCAGCTAAAAATTAGTGTTGGCAGGAGCTGCTTTTGCTATCTTCAGGTTTTTCACACTGCTTAAAAGTTCCCCTAGAGTCCTTATATCTGAAATGAGAATCTGCCACTCCAGTAGAAACTTAAATTTTCTTTTTTTGGATATGCTGTGTCTGTAATCAGCAAGGTCCTTAGATGACTGTGCTAGTTTACTAATACCTTTTGTCTTTTTCTCTCCTTATGGCTGAACTTAAAGGTCACCACTGGTAAAAAGTGCTGTATCTGCTTCTGAATTGTCAGGTCATGTAGTGCAGCAGCATACAGCTTTTTTTTTTTTTTGCCAGAGAGAAAGGGGCTTATTCTACTGGAGCTCTCTTAAGCCACCTGTGAGGTTTGTTTTGTCAAGCCTCTGATCTCTGTGAACTGCAGTATTTACTGGCCCATCATTAGAATGGCAATGAGTAATTGAAAAGCTCAGCATTATCTGTCCTCAGTTTCTGTAAAGGCAGGTGATTTTATTCAATAGTAAGGCCTAGATGTCCTCCAAAATGGAACAGAGCAAGTGTAAACCTGGGTTTTTGGAACAAGTCAGCCATGTTTCTTCTCTCACTACTTCTAGACCATTGGTCTGTATCTCCTTCAAATTGGAAGCTGTACTAATCCTTCAGAGCACTACAGCGGGAGCGGTGACAGGATGGTTCAGGTGACTTCTTTATTGTATGTCCCATTTGTGTTTTATTATTGCAAAGATGTAAGACTTAGTCTGTGCTTTGGTCCCCCCGCCTTTGTTTTGGAGTCATCTTTACACTGTCCTGTAGGCCATGCGCCACCCACTGAGCAAATACTTGCACCCTCAAGAAAAGGGAGATCTATCTGGCTGAGGACAAATGGCACTTAATGGGAAGATATGTTGCATGAGCTGTTGGCACTCTCTGAGTGAAGTATGATGATAACAGCTTCATCTTGTGATGTTGTTTTAACTTTTTATCCTTCTTTACAGTTTCCTGGGTATTCAGCTTCTGTTTTGTTTACCCCAATGAGGGAAAAGACTTCAGCTTCAATCGCTGCTGCTGCCTCTGTTGTTTTGGTGAAATGTGATGTGTAACTTACTTTTTCTGTAAATCCCCAGACAGCACAAAGGCCAGTGGAAAAAGAGTTGTAGGAGATGTGGCATACAGTACAGCAAAGGAAAGAGCTTCCTATATCACCCCAGTTCCTGGTGGCGTTGGGCCTATGACTGTGGCCATGTTAATGCAGGTACGTGGGCAGACTGAGGCTGCTGGTCATCTCCTCTACATTTGCCTTTGGGGTATGTTCTGCTGACCGTCAGCATGCTACCAAAGCAACTGGTGCTTCCTTCTTGCTCTTACAGAGATCTAGTTAGGACTTCCAACTTCTAGTCTAAACAATTTGGATTCAGTTAACTGAGGAAGATGATGGACCTTAAGGAACTGTTAGGACAGAGGTTTTTTGGTTGGGTTTTGGGGGTGTTGGTTTGTTTGGTTTTTTTGAGTGTGCTCTCTCAAAACGGTGAGAAACGGGCTTGTCTTACAGTGCTTTGCTGTAATTCTAAAACTATCTGTAGGGTGATTGGGTAAAAAGGAGGAGAGTAACAGTATAAGCCAGCTCCCTCTGTTTCCTGCTTTGCTTAAGAAATCCTGCTGGCGCAGAATACCTCCAAAAATACAGCATGCTGGAAGATAGATAGGTAGATGGATAGGGTGGTTTTTTTTTTTTCTTTTAAGAGAACTACGAGCAGAGTCTCATTTTGGATTGTTAGCAAATGCTTTAGTCAAAGCAGTTTGTGTTAATCCCCAACTGAGACAGATGGGAAGGGAAAACCTTTCTGAGTCTCTTTGTTAACCAGCATGGTTCATACAGTGGTGGTTGCTATAATGCTTTCTCGTTCTCATTTTAGAGCACAGTAGAGAGCGCACAGCGTTTTCTGGAGAAGTTCCAGCCTGGAAAATGGAACATCCAATATAACCAGCTTATCCTAAAGACGCCTGTTCCAAGGTAATGATTTCAAATGAAGCCTCTGGCAGCATTCATGCAGTATAGTATTCACTTCTGTTCCTAATCTTTGCGTAATACGGGGCATCCATGTACGTAGACTGTAGCTGGCATTGAAGTTTGGAGAGAAGTAGAGAGAAAGCACTGTGAGGCCTTCCTAAGGGAGCAGAGCTAACCTACAGTGGTGCTGTGACATATGTTGAAGTGTAGGCTTCAGTCATCCTGATACTATTAAGGCATAAACATGGACTTCCACAGGTTCTTTAGGCCAGCTAGATAGTTGCTGATTCAGCAAATAGTGAGACACTTGTATTTTGGAAAATTTTAAGTGACGTGGCAAAAACCTAGCATATTGAAGTAGGAGTTGTTGGTGTCAAGTCCCCAAGGAGCAGTTGAAAATACACAAAATATCATAAGGGTGCATAACACATTGCCTACAAAAAGGCATTCTTGGGGTAGGAGGAGCAGGGGAACAGTTGGTGCAGGTTTTTTTGTTGGTTTTTTTTTTAAAAAAAAACAGCAGCTCTGAGGATGTGTCTATTCTAATGTAGCCAATATTGGTGGGATTGATTCAGTTAACTAGGAGGGGTTAAAGCTTCCCTTTTTAAAATATAGATTAGATGTTTGTAGTTTATGCCATCCAGAAGTGGGGAATTTGTGAGAAGTCTTTGGCTTATAAATTGATCTTGCTCTCTTTCTTTAAGTGATATTGAAATATCGCAGTCTTGCATACTCAAGCCCATTGATCAAGTTGCAAAAGAAGTTGGCCTGCTCCCTGATGAGGTGGAGCTCTACGGCCAAACTAAAGCCAAGGTTCATCTGTCAGCTCTGAAACGGCTGAAGAACCAGCCAGATGGCAAATACATTGTTGTTACTGGGTAGGTACTTCTTTAACTGAGGTATCACTTACATGATGTCAAGGTGAAAAAAAATTTTATTAGCATGGCTTGTCGTTGTCTTGTCTTTTGGTAAGGTGGCTGCATGGGGTGCTCTGGGTTTTAGTAAATTACACTGAAGATCTAGTGGTTTGGGAAATAGATTTATCTCTTGTGGCAAATAGTGGGAATGTAGTTTAACATTTCTCTCTAGGAGATGAATTGCTGCAGTCTGCAGGTCAGGGTTATGAAGGGCAGACTGGACTGTAGTCAAAGTTCTAGTCTAGTAGCTTGCCTTCCACAGTAACTAGCAAGTTGTTTCAGATGAAGTTTTTTGGCAATTATGTGCTGATTTGCCGATCTCATTCCAGTTTCAAACTGATGAAGATTAGGTGAAGTCTGACCCAATCCAGAATTTGAATTGATACTAACTGCAATCACTGGGTGACTGTTTTATCCCTGTATTTTGAATCTCACCCACTAGAAGGGTTTAATTTGTGTCTATTCTGCTTTTTCACTGAAGGATAACTCCTACTCCCCTGGGAGAGGGGAAGAGCACCACCACTGTTGGTCTTGTTCAAGCCTTAGGAGCCCACCTTCACCAGAATGTCTTTGCCTGTGTTCGGCAGCCTTCTCAGGGGCCAACCTTTGGTATAAAAGGTATGAGCTGTTCTGTTGGTTGCAGTTGGACTAAATGGGGAAAGATGGCATTCAGAGGTTTTATTCTGCTGCATTGTAGTTTTACATAATTCCCAGTTACAATTGCATTTCTTTTAAGAAAGAAAAACCTTGGGTAAGTTTTTCAGTGTTGTCTTCAAGTGCTGTGCTGGGATTTAAACTAAGCTGCTCAACAGTAGCTGCCTTCTTAAAGCCATTAAGCAAACACATGTAATACTACTCTGGGCTAGAGAGACCTTTATTTGCATGATTTGATTATTGTCTCTCTGTAGGTGGAGCTGCAGGTGGTGGCTATTGTCAAGTTATCCCCATGGAAGAGGTAATTCTTTATACAAAGCCTCATTGCACATGTGGTTCACAGACCTTGGAAGAGATACTGCAGTCAGATAACTTAGAAAATCTTTTTTATTTATAGCCCAATGTAGCATTCCTAAGAACTGGATGCTTGATTTCAGCAAAGCTTTTTTTTGGTTGGTTGGTTGGGTTTTTTTTGTTTAAGTCTTTGGTTGTTTCAGAAGGGTGCCTGCATGGTCAGGGAACTTCATAGAACTGGGAATTCCCAGTTCCTCTGTTCCCTCTCCTTCTCTGCCTTGAATTGCTGTATACCTTTGAGCAAAGTACATCCTGTGCCTCTTTTTCCCAGCACTGAAATAAAGATGATAATGACTTAATATATTTTGGAAGCATATTAAGTAGCTCTGTCAGCAGCAGTGGTCACCAGCTCTTTCTGTGAGCTATTTTGGTATACTTGTGTTTTAGATCACTACCATGAAGCGGGAAAAGGGAAGTTGGGAATCAGTAATGCCAAGACCTCAGCCTGTGGGGGACTGGCACTGCAGCATATTTCTGACGTGACTTGGCAACAAGTAAAATCCCGTGTCTGGGGGCAGGGAATTGAAATGCACGTGTAGCACGTGCTCTCGTGCTTCTCTCAACTCTCAAAGTAATTGCCTGTAGAATTCTACCTTTGTCTTGTGCACTATAGATTGACACAGGGCAATTTTAGGAAGAAAAGCAGAAATGATCAAAAGGGCTGTTTGTTCCAATTGATGCAGCAAGTCCGTAAAAAATAAAAATGTTAGGGAGGCAGAATATTGATTTAGTCAGGTGCCAAGAACACGTGTGAATGACAGATGTGACAGGAAAAATAATCTCCTCCTCTTTGGGAGCATTAATAAGAGGAGCCAAATACTTGACTGTGTGCAGCAGTGGGAAACAGCCCCACTCTTGGAACCAAACTGGCTGAAAGGACATTCTTTAAGTATGACCCATATGGTATAAATACGCATAGTTTTGTGGGGGTGTTTTAATTGATGCGTGTCTTGTAAAATTGAAGTATGTGGAGTCACTAGTTACAGTAATGACCTTGATACATCATTTGATATTTCTGCATGTAGCTTTCATCCTAGGAAAAGATAGCAAGTGAAAAACTTTTGAGCTCATACTGCAGGACCAAGGTAGTAATAATTGCTTCTTGTCACATGTGTGTAGAATAAGACAACAATTAGCATTTACTAATGAGGATTTATAATCAGTGTGTGACTAGCTGCATTCTGCCTTTAGCTGTCTTTTTTAAGATCACAGTAGCAAGGCTTCAATGAAATGGTACTGTAAGGTCTTCTGTCATATCACCTTTTCTAATGTCCCCTTTTCATCTTCCTCCTTTGTGGCTCTGGTGCAGAGGAAAAGGATTGTTTAAACCACACCTCTTACTCCCCTGCCATAATGCAAGTTTTTCACGTAAGCTATGTATCCCAAGCCATTTGTCAGTATAGCTACAATGCAGCCAGATAACTCATGCAGACAAACCCACTCAAACTATCTTTTAATGAGATAGAACCAAGAAAACTACTAGCAGTGTCACTGTGTAGTACATGGTCTACAAGTTCTGCCTACGATAACGTGTGTTTGAGTGGTTAGCTTATGCAGAGCTCTGTGCAACCACAGCTCTACTGCTAGCACTGCACAAGGTTGCTAGTTTCAATTTAGCTCGGATACCTTTGTGGGAGCAGCAGCAGCTTTAGCTAATGGATGTGTGAAACCTATTGTGCAAATAATGAGAGTGGGTCAGAAGGAGGGTGAAGGAGGAGCAATGCAGGTGTGCTATACCATGGTCTTCTCAGGTGTCAAGGAGCCTGTGAGAACTCTTCTCATGGGGAAAAAAAAACCTTTTTATTTGGAAGCTTCGTTCTGGAAGTTTGTAAAATGACATAAATGTGGGGGAGGCATTTTTCTGTTTTAGAGAAATTCTTTCCTCTCTTCCACATACTGCACTGAGCAATCTCTCCCCCTCCACCCTCACCCACTTTAACATTGCTATTAATACTTTTCTTTCCATCTGTCTACGATGAATTGAAATAAATGAAAATTGCAGCAGGATGAGGTAACTGATATGTTTTATCTCCTCTAGTTTAACCTTCACCTCACTGGTGACATCCATGCTATCACTGCAGCCAACAACCTGGTCGCTGCTGCTATCGACACACGTATATTCCATGAGCTAACTCAGACTGACCAGGTACGATCCTTTCTTATGATGTATTTGGCCAAGTTGTTTTAGGTGTGCCAGCAGTGCTAATTAACTACCTGTTTCATTCTGCAAGGCTCTCTACGACCGTTTGGTGCCTTCTGTCAATGGTGTTAGGAAGTTCTCGGGCATTCAGATCCGAAGATTACAGGTAAGTTCACTGGTTTTGCATTGGTTTCTGGTTCTGTTGCATTTACTCATCCTTTACGTAGGCAGAGCTAAGTTACAGAAACCCTCCTGTTGTCCTCTAGGTCATTCTGCTGGCATTTAATTTTTACATAAGGTGTGCAGAAGTATGGTAGCCCTTCCTACAGCACAGAAAACAGTGAGATGCAGCCCCAAGGGGAAGAGTCATTGATGTAACTCTTTATCATATGCTGTATGAGTAATGCAGTGGGAAGAGGCAAAGGGGTTAGTGCCCTTTATTAATAGTGTCAATTTAGTGTCTGCAAGGCACTTTAAGAAAGGACCAGAATCAGCCCCTGTACCTTACACCCGGTTACAGCTAGAGTTGAATAGTTCGTTTGTGACAGCTATATAGATAATGCAGCACAAAGAAAGGCAATTTATAAAGTTCAGCAAAAAGAGAACATAGAGAATTTTTTGTCCTATCCAGATTAAGAAAGCAGGGAAAAACAGAAAAAAATACCTGTCCCCTACATTGCCCACTCCTCCTCTCCCCAAAAAAGAATTCCCACTTAGATGAGTAGCCCTGTCATTGAGTGGCAATCCCTGGGCAGACTACAGGCTCCTCTGATCCTCAGAAATTAATGTGGGCCAGCATGTGTCCCTGACTTCTGCAAAAATGAGGATTAACAGCGGAATAGTTTTGCACTGGGCTTGAACCTTCTGGCTAGAAGGACAGTCTGGGGCCTGCTAAGTTCATTCAAAGTACAGTCCTGTTTGTACAGTGTTCACGCTGGATCAGTTGCCCATTTGGAAGTCAGGAGCAGTAGTCAGACTACTTAGGAAGCTAAAACTCTGATTTATTAATTGGCTATAATTTCTCAACCATTAGAGACTGTGTGGTTTGCTTCCACTGCTGAGCAAAGAAGGTATGTCATACTGCTTGGTGTTCCTGATGGACTGCTGAGGGAACTCTACCCTAACCACTCTTCTGGTTATTAAATGTTGAGATGTGAATGGGATGCTAATATTCCAGAAAGATGATATCTTTTTTTGTTGTTGTTTATTTCTCTTTCTAAACGATGTGCTTGAAGAGGAAGAGAACAGACTTTCTTCTTCCTTGCTGTTCTTCAGGAGAAAAATACAACTTAGCTGTCTAGTTAATTAAAAAAAGCTTGCTCGTTCATAAATCAACTCAATCGTTTTGCTCATTCCTAAGCTTGCAGTTGTATCAGGCTTCTTGAGATAATTCTTCTCTCAATTAAGCAACTTGGCAAACTGCCCATCCTCTCAGTATGTTCAAGATCAGCTTTCTGGGATGCTGACAGCCTTGTGACTGAAATGTTTAATTCCTCCTTTGTGCTGCTTAACCAGCATGCTGAAAGCAGTGTCTTTAAGTACGCATGCCTGTGTGCAGTGACCCTAGGCAAACTAATGAGAAATGGATGTAAGCATGTGAGGCTAATGATTAGAACAAGGTGCGTAAGGAACTGCAGAGCGCTCTCTCTTACTCTTTCTGTAGATGCCTTGCACAAAGCTTGGTGACAACCTGCTCTAATGAGCCCTATTGTCTGCCTTGCCCTCTACTAGCTGGTCAGCAGCAAGCTCTGCTTCCAGATATGCACTGATATCGATCATCTTACATTGTTGTGGGGTCTAGGAGAAGGGGCACCAAAAAGGCATCCCCTGCTTATTTTTGAATGTGCAGATGCTGCTGCTGAAGGCTCATTGCTCTCTAGTGAAAGGTTCATTTCTGTGAATCTGCTCGTTATACCTTTTTTTTCTTTTATTGTCCTTTCCTCCCATAGAAATTGGGCATTAACAAAACTGATCCTATGGCTTTGACAAAGGAAGAAGTAAGCTTATTTGTGAGATTGGACATTGACCCAGGCACCATAACATGGCAAAGAGGTACAAGAGCTATTAAATGAAAGAATTATTAAGAAACAAAATGTGTGTCAAAAGAGAGGTTTGCAAGCGCAGCAGGAACTGTTTCCTGGGAAAATGGGAAAGAGGGCAGGACTGGCCTCTCCTGAGTGTTTGGTGGGATAGATGCCTGCAGCTGGGATCCTTTTCCTAAAGGGTCTGACACAGGGGCTTGAATCTGCTCTGAATTCACAAAGATTAAGACTTCACTAATTGGTGGAGGTTTGTGTTTCTGGATTTGTCAGTCACTGAGAGAGTTGAGTGGGAACTGTAGCCAACAGCCTTTTTACCTGACTGAGAAAGCTCCACGAGCAGCGAGAGGGTTCTGCTCTGGGATTAAACTCCATTTTAATCTGCCCACTTGCTCTCTTGGGGACTGACAGCAAATAAAGGCCAGATTTTAAAAATATTTTTAAAGATACCTGAAGGTAAGATCAATCTCTGGTCTGGCAGATTTAATATTTCACTAGCAAAAGAAATTTAAAATACGGACTTTTTTTTTCTGATTTAGACCCCAAGAATATTGCTTTTTCTTCTTTTTATTAAAATACACTGTGAAATGTATTCTCCAAAATTTGCTTGATAACCTGTAAGGGGCTAAAGTAGTCTGCCACATGGGAAGTATTTTATTAAATACTTGGGATTTTTCAAGTGGATAGTAAGAAACAGCAAATTTAAGGCAGTATTTGATAGTTTGTGTTTCCAAGGTAATTTGAGTTAATGGGGCTGTGTGAAACTATTCTCACGAAATAGTAGAATCTGACCATTTTATCACTTAGCTTATAAAATGATCATGTTATTTCTTTTTTGGCTGTCATAATTTCCTGATTTCACATTGACTAATGATCGTGAAAAAGCAAATGGAATAATACTAGCAGCTCTGCTTTTTAGAGAGGCTTTGGACTTGTGGTTAATGCACACAAAGGGAGGTAGACTTCCTCTGGATGCAGTACAGGGTCTGCATGTGACTCTGGTTATCTTAACTTTGTTGCAGTTCAGTTTTGGGGAAGAATCATGTTGAGTAGCACTTGCCATTCTTTAGGAGAGGATGGTATCTCAAACTGCCATCCTCCCTTCATAGGTGATCTAGTTGAGTGTTTGTAATAGGGCATAGATGTGACTTATGACTTGCAATGTGATTTTTCATCTTTCTTTCTGCGTTCCTTGCAGTACTGGATACAAATGACAGGTTCCTTAGGAAAATCACTATTGGACAGTCTCCAACAGAAAAAGGCTTCTCACGAACGGTAATTGTTCCCTTTTCTTGCATGTTTTAAAAAGTGCTTTGAAGCACGTGGTCCTAAAGCAAGTTCCTGTAATGCCAGATGTTTCCATCTTTTACCAGTACCTTGTTAAAGAGAAAGCAAAAAGTCCCTTCAACCAAGCAGTTAAATATGCTACCAGTGCAGTGCTTAGTTTTGTTGTCTGTTCCCTCCTTTCCTGTTCTCTCCTGAATGTTGGGTTCCCAAACTGGGATGACTGTGGCATAATAACAGTTGTACACAACTGCCCTCTGTAAATACAATGCATGGCAATGGCTAATGTTCACCACTGGACATGCTTTGGGTGGAATGTATCTGGCCAAAATTAGACATGGTATCTGAGCTTGTTGTCTGGATTCATTATATAATCAATAGAGTAAAATAGGCAATCTGGGCTGTGACTCCTCGCATCCCTTAAGTAACTGTCAAATTAATTGTTCAAATGAATTGTGCTCAGAAAAGCCTCTTTCTGTTAACTGGAAATGTCCCTAGGGTGCTTAGCTTCAATGGAGGTGTCAGTGTTATGTTTGATGAATTCTACCCTTCATTTCCTATAGAATCTGATTTTTTTTTTTTCATTTACTGTACTGTTTAGTGATAGTCAGATGAGTTAGTAAGCTCAGTCTTCAAAAATATAATTTGTTAGCATTAAGCGTTCTTACATGAATCACTAATGTATGTGCCAGGAGAGAGTCATGTAATAGCAATGGAATAAGTAGGTTTTACTTATTTTTGCAGAAAAAAATCCAGTTTAAAATGGTCAAATTAAATGAAGTATGTTCTGAGAGTAATGCTTTGAATTTCTTTTATATTTGTACGTCTGGGTTTTTTTGGGTTTGGGTTTGTTTTTTTTATGATGGTGATGATTGGCTTTGTTTCAAGAATTTAGCAGAGGTAAGGATTGCTGCTAGGGAATCTTGATGAGTTCACATTCTTTATTCATCTCTTGCAGGCTCAGTTTGACATCACAGTCAGCAGTGAAATCATGGCAGTTTTAGCACTGTCGGATGGGTTGGATGATATGAAAAAGCGACTGGGCAGAATGGTGGTAGCTTCCAGCAGGAGAGGAGAACCAGTTACAACAGATGACCTTGTAAGAGAGTCATTCAGTTCTCAAATGCTTTTTCCTAGTACTTCCAGAAGTCCATGGATTGAAAAGCATAGAGACATTTCTGTACAGAAAATCCCTTAGCATATGCAAGATCAAAGACAAAAATCTTAGCCCTGGGAGTTAACAAAGGTTTTTTTACTTCAGTGTGGCTAGCACCTTACCTAGAGAGTGTGTGTGTGCATGTGATCTGGGCAGGGACAAACGGTCCTCT
Organism: Haliaeetus leucocephalus; assembly: GCF_000737465.1. Classification (NCBI taxonomy): domain Eukaryota; kingdom Metazoa; phylum Chordata; class Aves; order Accipitriformes; family Accipitridae; genus Haliaeetus; species Haliaeetus leucocephalus. The sequence continues at coordinate 2,114,190 of NW_010973380.1, read as the reverse complement.
GCAATGTGCTATGTGTCAAGTTGAAGCTAGCAGCATAGGAATTAATGGGGAAATACATGGTGGCTTCTAGATAAAAAGCATATTTATGAATCGGAAGAACTCAAAATGCATCCTGCTGGCCATCTTGTTTCTCAGGTTCCCTGGAGTGAGGAAGACATTGAGCAGGAGAAAAGGCTCATGCAAATTTAATTACAGATGATGAAATACCTTATTCTGGGAGACTGTGAATGCTATAAAAGCCAAACCCTTTGCAAATTTTGCAAGGTCTCCGTAAGGCAGCCTTTGATGAGGGACACAAATCCTTTATTTCCACTGTGTGAAATACTGTATGTAGTAGCACTGGTGCTGTCTTATTACCAGTACATAAAGCAGTCCTAACCAGCAGTTGCAAGCTGCAACACTGTCTTGCAGCTGTCATACAATAATTATTAGTACAGTTCTTGGCATGTTTGTGGAGTGTGTCAACTAGCACTCTCCCCAGTGGTGCTTCAGCGTGGTTTCAGGGGAATAGCCTGTGTCCCAGACACTTCTTCCAATAAATGTTTTGAAGATGGCAACCCTGTTTGGATAAGGGAAGGGGAATTGAGCCCTGTATGTGAACTGTGCCCTGCCACTTGGCCTCAAGACAGAGAACAGGCTCAGGGCTTTTGTACTAGTCAATAGAGACATGATACTGGTGCTTACTGCTGTCCTGTATAGTAGGTATTTCACAGCCTGCTTTGCAAAAGACAAGAGTATTACAAATTTGCATGATGTGGTGTTAATGAGGTTTGTCTTGCATTTTCTGAATGAACATTTCCAATGGGACAGAAGAATCCACAGGGTGGGTATCCTGACCTCTGTTTCCAATAAGGTGGGACACAGGACTAAGGCTTACCCAGCTCTTGCTATCTTGCTGTGGGTTTTTTTGTTTTCTTGTGTTTGGGGGGTTTGTTTGTTTGTTTTGCTTCCTTCCAGGATAAGCCTAAGAAACAGTAGATTAGCAACATGGCCTGACTCTGGCCTTGTAGGAAAAGGGCTAGGCTGGGAACTGTTTAACTGTAAATGTCCTTATGAGAGACATTTGTTGGAAATGAGGGAGGGCATGTGCCAAAGTTCTGTAGGCAGCTTTGAGATCTTAGTTCCTACTGCTAGCATGCTGCCAGTTTAACCTTAAGTACCTGGGTTAAACCCTGTTCTGGAAAACAGGAGTCTCTCCTGCTGCCCATCAGCAGTGGAGGCAGATGGTGTTTGGATAGGGAATTGCTTTGAGTTTTATGTAGAGTCCAGATGATAGAAGTCTTTTGTCTCAAGATTTTTTTTTAATTTTTTTTTTTACTTTTAAATCTAATTATATTTAACTTTGTCCATTGTAGCTGTGGAATGGAGGATGGTTATCAGACCTGTCCAACAGGTTCTCTTGAATGTTATATGTTTGCACTGATGGCAGCCATTGGCTTGCATGTTAGGACTGTTAACGTACTCCTTATGCTGGCAGAAACAGTGATTGCAGAGACCAGACTGGCACGATAGGATGTCTGAGTCCTTCTGCTGTGATACAACCAATGTTGCGAGTGTGCTACCAGGAAGTGCAAAGAAACTGGGAATAAATGCAGAATCAAAAACTGACTACAGGTTTTTAGAGATGGGATGTATTGAAGTGCCACTGAGTGACACAGGTCTGAAATGTCGCCATGGAAATCTCGCTCTGTAGTTTTCATTATTCTGGAGATGACTGAAGTTTAAAGCTTATCCATTAAATGTTAAATAAGCTTTCATGTGGCAAGATTGAAACAAGGCAGTGAATGTCTTTTAAAAAAAAATCTTTCATATAATTAAGTGCTGCAATCCAATTAAAATTAAAGGGGAAGAAAAAGAAATCATGGTTCAAGGTTTTCATAACTTCATAACTGTGAACATTTGGCTCAATACCCATGATGGCAATTCTAGTTACTTTTGCAAGTGCTGGGTGACAGTCGGTTCAGTTTCTTCTGAACTGTATTAGTCACAAGGATGACCAAACCCTCATTTTCTCTCCCAAAGCAGATGTGGATGAAATCACAAGCTTTTACTTTGCAGGAAGCTGAATTGCAGCAGGATGTACTGCTGCACCTCAGAGGAAACATGGGCTCCAGTGTTTGCCTTTCATGATGTCAGCCTGGTCTTTCTCATGAGCACAGAGGTTCACTTTAAAAGTTATTTCTGCACAAGAGACTCAGGCAGGATGTAGCAGCATTTTAGGACATTTAAAGGCCAGTATGTAGAGCCTAGTTGCTGAAATGAGGAAGGAAAAAAGTCTAAGACAAATCTATCTGCAAAACCTAAGCACATTGCTTTGTGCCACTGAATGGGCTACAGTAAGCCATACGTACCTAAGGGTTGCCTCTCGCTGCTATTGTTTACTAACCTTGCTATAGCATTGAAGCAGCAATTGTTCTTTATGCTTTCACTACAAAGTGATGGCCAAGCGTGGTCATGACCAAGAGGTTGCCCCCAGCAGAAATCACAGATCCTCTTACAAGAATGTAGAGGTCATTATTCTGCCTTGCCCTGAGTAGAATTGGTTATATCTAGAGCAACTGCTGGTTCTGGTCCTTAAAGCTCACCAGGATAAAAGCAGAGCCTTGACACTGCATAGGAACTGTCTCAAAGTCTCAGTACACCTGGAAACTGATTGCCCTTTTTTTCCTTTAGGGTGTGACTGGTGCTCTGGCTGTCTTGATGAAAGATGCTGTTAAACCAAACCTCATGCAGACACTAGAGGTGAGCACAGATGATTTGCTATATGTGCATTTTCAGAGCCAAGAAGCAACCAGTTTAGTTCATTCATCAAAATCAGCGTGGGCTTACTCAGCTTAGAGTTAGAGGTTTATTGTGGTTTCCTACCTAAGGTTCAGCTACGGGAGAAGGCTAGCTTCTTTCTAGGTCTGCCATTGACATGTGGGATGACCCGGAGGAAATGCATGAAACTTTGCTGTGTCTCTGTTCTGTTGTCTTTAATGCCAGGAGGTGTTTTGGGAATCTAAATGTTGTGGATGCAGGAGAACAGCAAAGAGTTGCTGGAATTTAGCCATCCTTTTCCTAAGCGGATTAATATCTCCACTTGTGCAGATTATTATAATCCTGTTTGCCCTGTAGTCCTTATGACTGATAACAAATGTTTGATGAGAAGGCTTTAAGATCTGTCTTCTAAAAGCATTTTTCTTCACCTTCAGGTACCATAGTACTTAGTTCCTGAAATGCTGCAGGTTTGCTGAATTGTACCCTCTGATTTTCTTTCTGTCTCTCTCCCACAACCCCCCTTTTCTAGGGAACACCGGTGTTTGTTCATGCTGGACCTTTTGCCAATATTGCACATGGGAATTCTTCAGTGTTGGCAGACAAAATAGCACTGAAGCTTGTGGGTGAAGAGGGTTTTGTTGGTAAGTGTGTGGAGCGTGTTTTTTGTTTGCTTTTTGGTTTTTTGTTTGCAGGGAGGGATCTGCCTGGTTGTTTGTTTGTTTTTTTTTTACTGTGACTGTCTTTGGAGTTTTTTTGTCTTGGAAGAAGCTTCTGATATATATAATCAGAGCATGATTTCTCTACCCAGCAACCTCTCACAAGCTTCTTTTCTTTTAATTCCTACTCTAGTTACAGAAGCAGGATTTGGTGCAGACATAGGCATGGAGAAATTCTTTAATATTAAGTGCCGCTATTCTGGTCTCCGGCCTCATGTGGTGGTGTTGGTTGCTACTGTCCGAGCTCTGAAAATGCATGGAGGAGGGCCTGCAGTAAGTACTAGGAAAGGTTTTCTTTAGGCGTGAGGGGCTGTTGCTGTTCTGATCCAGTCACTTAAAGCCCTGTAGGGTTTGATCTACTTGTAATTGTCTTGAGGTTTGCAGTAGTAAAAGGAATCCATATGTCCCTGTTGCTAGTAACCTGCTTCATTGTAGTATGTTACAGGTACATACCTGCTTGTTTTATTGTTCTAATGAAGTGCTTGTATGCTGGGGCACTTGTGATACTGCCACAGTCAGTCATTTGTTGTACTGTGAGTGCATGTGCAGTCTTTTATTCTTCCTTTTATGTTTTTTCTTAGAAAAAACAATCAGCCTGGAGTAGAATGTTGTATCTTGATGCCATTTAATAAGAATGAAGCAAGAATTGCTGTCATGGATAAAAATCTTATGGGGTTCCATGTTTTTCTTCTTTTCCTTTTTTTCCCAGGTCACTGCTGGGGTACCTTTACCAAAGGAGTACATGGAAGAGGTAACCTCCTTTACCTTTTGTGACAATTGACCAACTAACTACAGTCATGACACGATGTTGTCATGCAGTACACGCCTGGATAGCTAGTGTGTCATTTCTTCAGCTGCCAGGGAAATGCTTCCTCACACAAGCTGTAATTTTGGGGGGTGGGGGTGGTTTGGGGTTTGGTTTTTTTTACGATGTTACTTTGGCTTTGCTCTCTGAAGCATTTATTGTACTTGACCTAGTCTTTTCGTTTCTCCTGAGCTCATGCAATTGCCTGTGCACTCAATTTTTCATAGTAATATCTACTCCTTGTCCCCTGACCCTCTCAGTATAGAGTAATTGCTTGGCTGAAATATTGTTTCTGAAAATATTCACAGTGCCTCTCTAATTACTCTCTTCTTAGCAGCAGCAGTTTCTGGTTTTATTTCCCCCCACCATTTGCAAGCAGAGAGGAAGGTGAACCAAAGTCTCAGCTTCTGTCCTTGTGCCTTGAATGGTTGTGTACACTTGGATAATTGGTCTGGCTGTCTTTACATTGCTGCAGCTTTTTCACTTGTGGAGCTTCTGTGTGGATTATTCTTTGCATAGGAAGGAATGAAATGTCTGGATTTCCATGAATAGTCTCTGATGCTGCAAAATGTAAATATGTGTAAACCGAAAGCTGTTGCCACAGACTTCAAACAACTGTCTGGAAATTCACTGCTAATGATATTTAATACATAAAGAGGAATGTGTCAGAGTAAAATGAGGCTTTACTGTGGGGAGTTAATGAGCATGGGCATTAACTTACTAAGAATAACAGAAAAAAAATGATAAAAAGTGATTTCTCTTGCCTTGGCTTGGCAGCTGAAACCAGCGATCATTAGAAGTAGTCATTCCTTTTCTTCCATCAAAGAGCATGCACTTGGTCTGGACTGCTCAGAAAGTAGCACTGGGGATTTGCCTTTGTGGTTTCATTCCCATTTTGACATTTTTATCATTAGCTGTGGACGTAGGGGATTTGGAACAAAAGTTTCACTGCCCCTGATAAAACGTGTTTTCTGCTTGCTGTCTTCTTTACAGAATCTTCAACTGTTGGCAAAAGGCTGTAGCAACCTAAACAAGCAAATCCAAAATGCACGGATGTTTGGTGTCCCAGTAGTAGTGGCTGTCAATGCTTTCAGGTGAGTGAGCTGGGACATGGAAGTGATGCATGGGTATAAAATTGTGTCGCTTTATCTGCTATGTTTAACAGAACCTCTGGTTTTCAGTACTGTCAATGTATTGTTTGCAGCATTTTGCATTGTTGGAAGATGCTGAATAAATAGGGGAGCTCTGCATAGTCATTTCAAATGTATTCCTGAGTTTAAATTAGCTTAGGATTTTATGACTATTATCTTCCATCACTTACACCGTGACTGGCCAGATTACTGAGGACAAAAGGTGCCTGTGATGATGTGAAATCTAAGCTCACAATAGATGGTGAGGTGCCTGTGCTGTCGACGACACTGTGTTCAGTAGTCTGCTGTGTGGAATAATTATGCCCCGCTAAGAAGCATTTCGGGCTCTGCACGTTGTACTGCACAGGAAATAGAATCTGTGTGTCGTCTTTTTATGCAAGCAGAAGTGCTTTGAACTGGTGTGTTAAAGCTGATGCTAGTTGAAGCAGAGTAGCCAGCTAAGGATTCCTCATCTGAAGTAAATGCATATTGGCTGATGTAGAGAAATTATGGTTTTTAGCTTGTTGTGTGCACATGATATAGCACACCTTAGCATCTCTAAATCAGCAATACTAACGCCTTTTTGAGTTTGCTCATGGAAAGAGGATTTGCATTGCCAATACAGGACAGAAACGGCAGAAAGTCTGGAACGCTGCTCTGTCAGTAGTCATGGGTTTCTGCATGTAGTTCCAGAGCTATCTGTTGCTGTCTGTTCCTCTGTGGAGTAGCTTCCTTCACCAAGGTGGAGAAGGCTGTGGTGGATAGCCCCTCAGCAGCTTCCTGATGGCTGGATACTGATTTCTTTGGACAGCTTTTGGATCTTGTCAAGAGAGGAATGGTTAGAACCAACAGATAATTTACTGTGTGCACGCTCTGGTACAAATGTGTGAACTTTTCTCCTTACAGAACAGATACAAAGGCTGAACTGGCCCTTGTAGTACAGCTGGCAAAGGAGGCAGGAGCGTTTGATGCTGTGGAGTGCACTCACTGGGCAGAGGGAGGTAAAGGAGCGGTTGCACTGGCCCAAGCTGTTCAGAGAGCATCGCAGACACCCAGCAACTTCACATTCCTCTATAATGTGGAGGTAAGAACTCACAGTATTACAGAGGTGCTTTGTTTATAAGGTGGAGATTAGCTGGTTTCACTAGCTTAAGTTGACTTAAGTTGACTTGAAGGCTGACTGACAGGCTGCTCTGAGAAACTGAGAAGACATTTTATTTTAGAGCATAACATTTATTCCACCAGTCTCAAAGACCTAGTTAGTCAGTTCTTGTCGTTTTGACTACCCAGTGAAACATTGCTTACTTTTGACACTGAAAGCTGCTGCTGTGCCTCTGCTAGAGATGACAAACAGGTTTCTTCCGTGGCAGCCATGTTCCAGGCTAAGGGGAAGTTTAGTTCTTGAACTTGAGACATGCATTCCTGTCAGAGCATGGACTGGAACAAGCTTGACCAAACCTGTTACCTTACTGCAGAGCTTCTGGGTGCACTGGTTGCTCAGGATGGGAATCTATACACCAGGCTATGGAACGGAATTTGTCCATTTTTAACTTTTTTTTCCTCTACAAGTGAGGCTTATAGAGTCATACTACAGGTTGGGGTGGAAGAGAGCATGTGTGTGTGTTTCTAATGACTTTGTACATTAAGCATATTTGACAATTGATTTGGAGGTAGTGAAGTCACTGTTAGTTCCCAGGTTATGGCCTGAATCCTCCTTTAATAGCAAGCACCTATTCAAGAACCTAATGAGGTGCAGAGCTATGTCGTCATACCTGTTTTAGCTCCTTAACAGATGCCTTCAATTTTTCTTCTTTAACCTGTTTTATTTGTGCTTTTATTTAACCATTAACTTGTATACCCTCAAATTATTTTTGTCTGCTTTTTGACTTAAACTTGAGAGAGAATAAAGATGCATATTTTGCAGTGGGGGTAATTAATATATAAGCACAGCTTATAAGAAATACTGTTGTGTACCTTTTTGTTTCTGACTGTAGTAAACTAGTTTTGCCCTCTTACCACGAGAAACAACTGCAACAAGATAAATGTGTTTTGAAAACCCCCAAATTACTGTATAGCTTTGTTGTACAGCGAATGGGAAAAGCTCTTGTATCTGCAGATGGGCATTGCACGACACGTATGAAGGACTGTGAAGCTGCTGTGATGTTATGGCTCTTTGTAGTTTGGCCACACTGACTTGCCTGTCTTTTTTTTTTTTTTTTTTTTCCCCCCTAGCTCCCTGTTATAGATAAGATCAGGCTTATTGCACAGCAGATCTATGGGGCAAGTGACATTGAGCTACTTCCAGAAGCACAGAAGAAAGTCGCCTTGTACACTAAGCAAGTGAGTGTTCCACGTCACCTGATACCAGTGGTGCTTTTCATTTAAAACGTTCATATTGAACAGTGGTCTTCAAACTGTGTGTGAAGGGAATCGTCACTCAAATCATGTCCTTGTCCAGGACTTGTTAGATGCTGCTATGGCAGAGGAGGAAGAGGAGGTGGTATGGGGGGGGAGAAACTGGCCCTGGCTTCTAGTGGAGAAGACAGAACTCATCTGGCCCAGTAGCACATGTGATAGTGTGTGGGGAGAGAAGGCCAGGAGGATTCAGTGATCTTTCTCTACGGTACTCTCCAATCCTTCAGCAGTTTGGGAATTGGGGAACTACAAGTGGTCACATTGGTGCTAAATAGTCTCTGTTTTTGTTGTTTTGTTTTGTTTTTTTTTTATCTTGTTCCACTGAGTTGTATAATCAGTTTTTGAACCCATATGGATTTTTGCCAGTCACAATTATGTTGGGGAAAGAGTTCCACAGGTGATACAATACTTCTTGTGGAAAACACATGTACTTTTATAAGTTTTGAACCTGACACCTGGTTGTTGAATTAGATGCTTTCTGGTTGTGTTGCTTTTACTCTTCTCAAGCATGACATTCTTGTGAATTTACCTGCTTCTGCATTAATGAAGGTCTGTAAAGAGCTTTGAAGGGAAGAGCAATGTGAGAATTAGCCATTCTTTGTTTGCAGTGTGCTTGAATAATTTTGCTTTTGCAGTCTATTTACTACTGGCATATATAGTTTCTAGCTTTTAATGTTTCTTGTATATTCCTTTACAAGTCCATCAAAATACCATAGGCACGTAATTGCCACTTCCTTACGACCTGCAATTATATTGATCAAACATTTCTAATTAGCTGACCTCAGCTGAACAAGAACTTTAGCTCTGAGCTATTTAAATAAATGCTTTGGGAAGAGAGTAGACAGTAAGTTAGCTATCAAGGTTGTGTATATAACACTTCCATACCTTTAATTTTTTACTCAGTTGGATGTGCTGGGGGCCATGGTGGTTCTTTCTTTAATACTTAGAGGGGGGCAGGGAGAGAGTTTGAGAGACGAGGAATGGGAATGCAGAATGGTCGACAGATCTGACAGGCTGTGTATGAAGCAGTTGATGAGGAATGAAATGTCCTAATAAAATGTCTGATCTGCAGAGAATGGCAGAATAGAGCCATTACATTTGTGTACAGGAAGAGTTACTGATTTTTCACTTATTTCTCTCCCCTTTCTCTTGCTTTTCACGGCCTTTCCCAGGGATTTGGAAACCTGCCAATCTGCATGGCTAAAACTCACTTATCCTTGTCTCATGACCCTGAAAAAAAAGGAGCACCTATGGGTTTTATTCTGCCAATCCGAGACATTCGGGCCAGTGTTGGTGCTGGATTCCTGTATCCACTAGTAGGAACGGTATGTGATTGAGTGAAACCCTCAGCTGTGGGGTGAGGTAAAAAAACTTCATGTGCATTCCAGTAAGCAGTTACAAAAGGTATCTTAAATTAGGAGAGTCTTTGTCATTGACAGTTGGTGTTTTAACAGTCCAGTATATTAGATGCCCTTAAAAGTTTTTTCTCCAGGGTACAGGAAAGCTAAAATAGACCATCTGACCATTTGAATACTTAGCAAGCCCCCCGTGTACTCCTCAGGTCCCCACATCTCTGTCTTCCTGGATTTTGAGGAAAGGGTGAGCTCTGTAGCTAGTCAGTTCTGGGAGTGGCAGTCTGGTAGAGAGTATGGGAGAAATCCTTGGCCCACCTAATTGCCATTGTGACTTTGCGTTCCTGATGAAAGCACTTTGCAGTATTGCAGGTGAAGTCTGTGTACACCTGCAGGCCAGGGTAGAACAAGACAATTCCTCCAAAGCTTACAAGGCAAACAACTTTTGATGAGACACCTCCAAAGTGAAGCTGACCTGTATTATTAATCATTTATCAGTCTCCCCTCCCATTTGGTTCTCATGGTTTTGCTGACCATCTGTTTGCTATTCAGCCTGCATCAGTTCCAACAATTCATTTCACTATGCCCTTGAGTTTTTAGTTTCTGTTCTTTGACAAGATTGGCATAACATCAGCTGAGAGGAGAGAGAGTAGCTACAATGGAAACAGGATCCTGGAATAGCTTTGATATTAATTGCTTGGCAGAAAGAGAGGCTACCTGCAAAATGAGCTAACGTTCAGGTTTGCATCCAAAGAAAGAATGTTGGGGTGAAAGGATCCACTGGAAATCTTACCTGAGGAGTCTCTTCTGAGCAAATGTTAAGTTACGTTAGGTTATTTTAGGGGATGGAGCAGTTGGAGTGAGCAGCTCTGTCTCTCTCTTGGTTTTTGGGCCTGAACCTTTTTCTGAAGTCTTCATGGCAACATGTTTGTTTTAATAAGCTTTCAAAAGCATTAGGGGTGCATTGCTCAGATGATGAAATTTGCTGATTTAAGAGTTGGATCCCTTCTTCCTTCAAATGCTAGATAAAGCCAAATATTGGATATCTTTTAATTCTTAAAAAAAAAAAAAAAAAAAAAGGAAGGAAAGGGTTTCCAGATCACCCAACACAAATAAAATAACCACATCCTGATTAAAGTCTGGCTCATCCATCTTTTTAAAGAGTAATGTGTGTTTTGGGATAAAATGAAAGATAGCATGCTTGTTCCTGTTATTAACGGCAGTTTCTGCGGGCCAAGATTTAATCCAAACAACGATTTATTTTATATTTTTTTATAAGCACTGGAGAAGGAAAAGGTACACAGCATTAATGAGCTACACAAGAGAAAGATATTTTCAGACATCTAAAACTAACATTTTGGCTCTTTTTCTGATGTCTTCAGCTTCTATGAAGTTGGACTCTTTCCCTTCTGCTCCCTTCCCAGATTCCTAATGTTTTCTTGGACATGTAGTAAATCATGGTGTTAATTCTGCCAGAATTAACAGTAAGTCTTCTGGTTAGGGACATGAAGATCACTCTTCTGTGGTGTCTACAAAGCCAGGGAAGGGATGTCCTTCTGAGAAGCAATCCAGGGCATTTTGAATCAGATCGCTATTTTAAACCCATTCAGCAGGAGGTGTCTTAGCCTCAGAATAAATTTTTGGCAGCCACCATTGAACTGTGAGCTGAAAATACAGCAAATATGTAGCTCTATGCAGAAGCTTTTATGAGAGATTTGAGGTGAAATTAATCACCGGTGCATGCGTATTCTTGTTATCTGAAGTTAATCACAAAGGTATGTCACATTTTATTTTTTCTCAGCTTCTGAGTTCTGGGTTTTTCCCTTTCTGGCTCAAAGTTGAAGCAGTTGTACTTTAATGAAATACTTTGAGGTTTTAAAGGAAATATAATTTCAAATATTATCTAGATTTAACTTTGAGCATGAAAGGTAATGAAAGCGAAATAAATCGTTGGGCTCAAATTGGTTGGGTTTCTTTTCTGGTGCTGCTGATGAATTGAAAACAAATTGCTTATTCAGCTCTTTTTTTAGTTCCTAAATGGCATTTTTTTGGAAGTTCCACAAGTGCAATAAATAATACATTCTTAGTTGGTATTGGTTTTATTTGAAATCTTGCAAGGGGAGTGATGATATCCATGTGGTCTAATTCTTCACATAAATAGTGGGAATTGCCCTGTGTTCTTTTTCAGCACATGTGGTATTGAAGGGGTGGAGGATAATGGAGGAAAAATTCATTTCTTCAGCTCTGAAAATAACTGAGGGCATTAAGCATTGTGGACATTTGTACAGAAAATTAGTAGTCTGGTTGGAAATTATCCTGTACTGCATAGAAATTCAGAGTTTAAGCATACTGCCTTTAAGTAACAGATAGCCGAGTAGGCACTGTGGGTTGCCCTATGGATAGGAAAGGAGGAAAATTGACCATTCCTTTCAAAACAGAAAGTGCAAGAAACAGTGAAGTCAGGCCCATCTTCAGCAATATGACACCTCCTACTCTATTGAATGTCACTGTCTCAGCTCCTGCTGTGGCCCTCTGAATCTGTAGGTGGAGATCTGCAAAGCTCTATGATTCTTCAGTGATACAGAAATAAATAGGAAGTTTCTTGCTCTGCTTGACCAGAGACTGGCAGTGACTATGGTGAGAACAGGAAAACCCCTCCAGGCACTTTGGATCTCTTGATACCTTAGCTCTTTGAGAGCAAAATATTCATACAACTAAACACAAAGACAAGGAATGACGGTCTTCTCTCTAGCCCCTGTATTCTCCATAGCCCCCCTGTTGTCTGTCTGGGAAAGCAGCAGCTCTGACAAAAAGCTAGTGCAGTCCCAGATTCACTACAAAGAGTAGACTTGGAAGTGATTTTTACCTCTGCGTAAGCCATGCAAGACCTGCAGTGATATGTTACATATGGGACTGGTGTTAGCACTTGCAAACGGCTTAGGAAAATGGAGTGGGACTCCAAAAGCTTCCCAAACAGTTTTGAGAACTGCAGAAAACACCTAACCAATACAGCTTTGCCTCCTTGCTGCTTAGCTTATTATCAAAAGGAAGATTGGGAGGTAGTTTGATTAGTGTGCAAAATACTTGCTCAGGGAGAAAATACCAGGTTGCCAAAGAGATCTTTAGTCTAATGGAGACAGGCATAACAATACTGATCGTGAAAGCTGAGGCTGAGTGATGCAGATAGAAAATGAGACCTTGAATTTTTTATTAAAGGGGTGAATGACCACTGGCACAAACTACCAAGCATGGTCACGAGTTGCCCACCTTTGTAAAGCATCCATGTTATCCTACACATGCTGCTGGGCTAAATGCTGAGTTAGGAAAGGGGAAATCCTGTTGTCTGCATTAGTAAATCAGGCCAACTGTAGTCCCTGCTGGCCTTGCATTCTGCGGCTCTGAAGCTGGGTACTCGGCAGTGGGACGACCGGAGAGGACTGGCCTGAGGCAGGTGTAGTGCTGGCAGCTGTTTTGCTAGCTTCAGTTCTGCCACTGCACAGCCCTTCTGACTTGAATGCCTCAGAAATATTCCAGTCAGGAGAACTGACCTCTTCATCTCTATTGAAGCTTTATCTCAGTTAAAAAAAAAAAATATTGAACTCTCTTCTCAACAATAATTATTCCTAATTATTTAACACTTCTAGTTCTAGACTCTTAAAGAATTGTAATCAGCTGAGACTTTAGAGTTGGCAAAGTTCTATTAAAACATGTATCCTCATTTTAATAACCAGGAAACTGCCACAAGTAATTATTGTCTCACCACAGCAAAGTCCATGAACACTCCTCTAACAGTTAACTGGTCAGCTGGATATCTAAGTACTTTGCCAAATCTTGGGCTCAGTCACTGGCAGAGGTAGAAGCCAAACTAAATCCTCATTGTGAAAAACAAAAAACCTAGACCTGTCTACTGAGACAGGAGTTCCTGGTTCTCACAGTATGCTTCAAAACGGTATCTGACTGTCATCCAACTAGTGTGTATGTGTGCAAGGAGCTGCATCGGCTGTTGCCATCATAGTCTTCAGCAGTGATTTAGTATTCTATCTTCTGCACAAAACTATGCTGCTTCCACTTTAACGTTTTATCTTTTGTTGTCCAGATGACCACTATGCCAGGACTTCCTACAAGACCCTGTTTCTATGATATAGACTTGGACCCAGTGTCAGGAGAAGTAAATGGGCTCTTTTGAAAGGAATTATTAACCAAAGGTAGGTGCCTTCTTGAAGGCTTTCAGTATTTGGGCTTTTTCTCATCTTGAGATAATGGAGTTAAGCCAATCTCATATTATGCCATATGTTTCCAAATGACATTTGATTATAATTCAGCCTGAAAGTTGCCTGCAGTACTACATAATAGTAATTAAATTTATTTTTCTTTTTAGCTCCCAGAAGAACACCTGATGAGTCATGTAAACGGAACTATGGCCTGGTTTTTTTTTAAGTCAAAACAAGATATGACTGAGAATATAGTGCAAGAAGTGACTGGAAGAAGGAGTGCTAAAGAATCAACCACTTTTAATCTGTAATAATTTTTAAACTGCTGTGTTCTAAGCTAGTTGACACTAAGCGTCTAAAGCATATTTCCTCTACAAACCTCCTACTTCGTAACTGTAGCTGAAGCAGAATGCAGTGGGTTTAGTGACCTCTTTTAATTCAGTGATGTGATTTTAATAATTAAAAATCCTAAAGCTGGAGCTGTTTGAAACAGTCTTGGGACTTAATTGTCTTAACCATAGGGTTTTTGTAGCATATATTATCTTTGAAAGTCTTGTACACTACTTATTCCTATTTGCCATACTGAATTCTGTATTCCACTTCTCGCACTATGGGAGAAACCGCTGTGCTCTGAAACTGCATCAATGTAATTTAAAAGAGGGAGCAAGGAGGAAACTCCTTTGCTTCTCATCTCTCTCCAGAAGTGCTTACCCTGGCTTCTGCTGTGAATTTTTCCTGCAGGCACCTGAGCCACGTCAAATTTCCCTTTTAGAAAGCCTAGCTGTGACTACCGTACTCTACTGTTCATGGAAACTGAACTTCTGGATATCAGATCTGTAGGGACTGGATCTTTGGCCCATATCTGTGGCTTCTACCAAATGTGTCTTTTGAACTGTTTTATGCTCAACAATAAGTACAGTTACACTGTTGACGAGCCTCGTTTCCTAAGGTAGCTAACTGGTGAACAGAGACAACGCGAGTAGTGATGAAGTCACTTGTAGCAGGTTTTGTCAGCAGGCTAAAAATCACTTTGTAACATAGAAGTATTGTTGCTGCCAATTTTTTAACTAATACAAGTAAAACTGGTAAATACTTAAGTGCTTTTTGGATTTTAATGTATGCACTGAGATTACTGAAGTAGAACTTATTTCTGTGATTAACTGTACACAGCAGCAGTCCTTGTATTGACAAGTAGGAGTGATTATTGCAGTAATAAGTTGCCTGCAATGCACCACTGTGTGTGTGCGCGTTTAATCTTGTTTTCTTTCCTAGATGATGTGTGTCATCTATAGAAAATAAACTACCTGAATTATTCCATGAGTGAGAGATACTTGCAGTTGACTGCAAAAGATCTGAACTAAGACTTGCAAGGCCCATCTGCTTGCATCAGAACTGAATCTAAAAACATTCCAATTTTGGTGAGAACTGGGAGAATCGGGATGTAGGTGTGCACCAATGTAAGGGCTCATCTGTAGTACACAGATACTGTGTATATATATGGCGGGGGGGGTGTGTAGAGAGAGAGATCTATATCTCTCAAGTTATTCAGGAGGGGAGAATAATTATATAAAAATTACCCGGTTGTCACAGAAGCAGACGGAACAGCTTAAACCATCGTAAGAGCATTTGAGATGCATTCACAGCCTCCTAAAATTTTCTTTTCGATGGTATTCAGCTGAGGCATTATTGGCAGCCAGGTTTGCCAGAGCACACACAGGCCACTTGCAGGAGGTCCGAAGGGGTGTTCCCCAGCCGCTGCCCCAGACCCCGTGCCGGGCTGACAGTGCCTCTGCACCTGCGGCACCTCGGCCAAGCCTTCCCTTGAAGCAGGTTGCCAGAGCTGATGCTGCCAAGTCTGCTGTCAGTTCCTACATTTAATCTTCCCTGCTACACTGCTTTCCTGCAAGCGCTCTGCGTTCCACCTTCATTTTATGCTTATGAAAGATGGGATAAGTGTAAATTTATGCTAAGATTAGCCTCCTTTTAGTTTAGCATGAGATCATAGACGTGATTGAGAGAGATGGTTCAAGAGGTTGCTAGTCCACCTCCTGCAGTGAGGCAAAGAAGCAGTTCAGGCACGCAGCTGTTCAAGGGTTTGCTACCCACGGTGGGACTGGTGGCAACAAAGGGCAAGGGCCAAAAAATAGCCCCAAGCGTCTCTAGAGGCTAGTGGGGAATGCTTTTCTAGCCTGCACTTTGAACCTATTGGAATGTGAGTTCTCCAGCATCCCTACTCTAGGTCTTGCAGGACTGATACATAAATAGATTGGGGATTTTTTTAACTCTTGCCTTTGCCACCAAGTATGCCAGCTAGTTCTTGCCCTAGCAAATAGAACACAAGGGACGCTTAATTTCTTCTAACTAAATATTGGAAGGTTGTCTTCTCTTCCTGTTGCCTAAAGAAAAAACTAATTATGTACAAATTTGTTCTCTGTGGGTTATTTGTGGGTCCAGAGCCCTTAACTGGTGTTATGGCCATCCGTTCCCCCAGCTGTGCTGTAATGAGAGTCCTGCATCATGTCATGTAAGAAATAACACAGGTTTTGGGGGGTTTGAGGAGGTTTTTTTTGACTAGTGATAGGGACCAAAAAAAAAAAGGAGAAGGTGTTGCTTGGCTAGCTTGCTGCACATCACCAGCACTTCAGTGTGGGCCCAGAAGGAAAACCAGAGCCTGCAGCTGGGCCAGGATCTTTCAAGTTTATCCATCTTCTGACCAGATCCTCTGCTTGCTGCAGACTCTGTTATTTACTTCCCTTGCACCATAGCCTTTCGTGCTACCATCTTCCCCCGGAGCAGCAGGAATAATTGAATTCCACGTGAGGTGTCTCCAAATGCGATTCACAGCAGCGCACGCACATTAGCCATCCTCACGTCAGCCATCCTCGGTACCGCTGCCTGCTTTCCTCCCTCCTGCCTCCGACTGCAACGAGGGAAAACCTCCTCACAGTGAGGGGCCTTGTTTGGCTTTAACGCAGAAGTGGATCATAATTAGAACCCACTGCCCACCCTGGGGGGAGAGAAGCTGTTTCCAAATGAAGATTATTACCCTGAGTGAATGCGAGCAAACACAGCTCATAGGGGAGCTTTTAAAAAGGCAATTCCTTGTCATTGTTTGATCCACATTTCAGCCCTACTGGCTGACGTTTCAGCCCAACACACCCATTTTGTACCTTTTTTCTATGAAGACGCTAAGGAGGGCGGAGACCATGTGTATTTTTCTAAGGCTGGCCTACGCTGGAAGCCACTTGCAGGTTCAAAGTGTGCTGCTTAGCCAGGTTTCTTCTGTGCAAACATGCTGTGAAGTAGTTGAGGTCCTTACAACGTTTGTGGGTGTCAGTCAGCTCCCCGGGGAGATGAATGGGGACATTCGGGTATCTCGAACTATGGTTTCATGTAGTTCATGAGCTCCACTTGGTAGTCCTTTTTCCAGAGGCCCTCCCGTCAATCATAACAGCTGGAGATGCAATTTTTCTTAAGTCAGATCTCAGCTGCTTTGGAGAAAAAAGTCTAATAGGAAAGAGGTGCTTTCTCTGGCATTTTGGGCAAGGATTAGTTCAAACCCAGGAACTGGCTGTCCTTGCCACTGCCTCTGAAGGTGTAGCTCCTGCAGCAGCCCAAACAGTGTGTGCTTAAAACTGCAAAGGTTTCAGGTGGGACAAAACAAAACAGCTGCCGAGAGCGAGACCCCCTTCCTTCCCACACAGCCAGGCAAACGCCGGATCCCCAAATGCCAGTGGTCCCTTCCTCGGGGGACGCGTACAGCGCATCTTGCTGCCGTTGGGATCCAAACTGAAAACGGCAGCTCAGTCCCTAGGAAGACCTTTGCCTTGAGCGTAGTTTGGGGTTTGCGCATCTGCTGCTGCTGTGCACGACCTGCGAGGGGAAGAAAGGTGACTCTGCAAGAGGGAGAGGCATCCTGCCTTGCAAAGAGGGGTGCTGCCCTGCAAAGAGGGATCCTGCCTTGCAAAAAGGGGGGTTGCCTTGCAAAGAGGGGTGCTGCCTTGCACAGAGGGATCCTGCCTTGCAAAGAGGGGTGCTGCCCTGCAAAGAGGGATCCTGGCTTACAAAGAGGGGGGCTGCCTTGCAAAGCGGGGTGCCGCCCGGCAAGAAGAGCGGGGCGCTATCCCCTAAGAGGGAGGGGTGCTACCTTGCAAAAAGAAAGGGGTGCTGACCTGCGAACAGGGAGAGACGCTTTCCCGCGGGAGGAGCGGAGGGGTGCTGGGCCGGGGTCCCAGACCCGCCCCCCCCGCTCTCTC
>NW_010973380.1:2092621-2096485 GCF_000737465.1 Haliaeetus leucocephalus | reverse complement strand
TCGGGGCACCGGCAGCGGCGGGCTTGTGTCTCCCACACGCGCCTCTGTCAGCTTAGCTCATTTTCCCCTGGAAAAAAAAAAAAAAAAAATTAAAAAAATAATAATTAAAAAAAAAAACCAAACCCAAACGAAACACCAAATCTGCTCCGCGGGGGAGCGCGCCCCGCCAGAGCCCCCGTTTTAATCATCTTGCTACTTAAAAGCAGAGTCCAAAATACTGTGTAAAGAATTGCCCGAAGTCACCGAGCCGGTCCCGGAGAAGTTGCTCTGTTTACAGTAACGCGGTTTTGCGTCTTTATATCCAAAAATGTTCTGATGGTGTTTTGAGGCAGTGCCTTTTTTTTTTTTTTTTTTTAAAGGGTGACATATACCTTACAGTATCATATATTTGATGAACACACGCGGTGTTAATTGAGGTTGCCATGGAAGGCATGCACGTAGTATAAATAAGCTCCCTCCTTGCCATGTGATTTCGCTTTTGTATTCCACAAGGCTCCTTTTTGTATTCTGTGTTTTTGCATATTGTCATATGGTGCATTAAAGATAAAAATATCTGCTGTCTCAGGGTGTAATTTCCCTAGCTGGAACTATGAGTGCATATGGAGCAGCGGGGAAAAGATTTAGCTAACCGTAGGAGAAGAAAATGTATGCGTGTGCATGTGTAATATGTATTTGCCATATTATGGGCAGTTAAAAAAAAAAGTCCCCTTTTACCACACAGAGTAGCAAAACATCACTGGGTTGACATCTTGGTGGCCTCATTTTGCCTTTGGATACTGATGCTAATTAGTGGAAAAAACTGCTATGGTGCACCCAGAGGTAGAACTGCTTTTCTAGCCCCAGTCTGCCTCCTAAAATGAAATATTTTTTTTAAAAAACTTCTTAATACTTTTTTTTTGAAAAAAAAATGCTTTACATGTCTTATCATTTGTTTGTTGTGTTACAGGTAAAAGATGGAAGAAGCATCGGCCATGCTTCGCAGCAAACCTCACATAACCTGCGAGGTGAACTGAAGCAGAAAGCAAAGGCGAGACAAAGCAGCATCTGACCTTGTCACTGGGGGGCAGAAAACAACCACTGGCTGCTGCTGGTTTTACTGGTGCTTCAATCAAGCTCCCTGTGGAATTGCAGATAGCTCAGAAAGTACAAGTTCTTTCCAGGTCCGTGGGGTGAATAAAAATTGTTAACCCTTGGCTTGATTTGTCATCCTTTGGGGGAAAAAAAAAAAGTAATGTCAGACTGGCAATTAAATAGTCGTGCTGTTAGACCGAGCGCAACTTGAAGTGGGTTGTTCTGGAGGTGAGAGTGACTCTGGCCAGTAAACCAAGAAGCCTGTTCAACTGCGTGTCTACCCGGGATTCCTGGGAGAGGTGATCAAGTGAGTAACGAGACGAAGTGGGAGTTGTAAAGCAGATGCGATAGCTTCAGCAGGACTTCTCTTCACTGCCACATCCGCTCATTAAAAAGCAACTAAATGTTATTTTGAAAACAATTTGAGGAAAAAATGCACTTTGAGCATCTCTGCAGTTCTTGCGTCTGATGCATTAATCCAGAAAATCGGTAATATAACACAAACGAAGGAGAGGAGCGGATATGGTGAAGGCAGCTAAGGAAATTCAAATGGAGAGCCCAAGAGAGGCAGAGACTCACAGCACAGGGGCAGCGTGCTCCCCCTCGGAGGAACAGGCAGAAAAACCCTCCATGCTCTGTTTTAAGAAGCGGAAGAAGTCCTGTAATAAGGGGCTGACCGAGAAGGATGCGTGCGAAGGAGCCTCAGAGGAGAAAAGCCAATGCATCAGCGCTGACCAAGGGGAGGCGAAAGTTCCTACTCAATCGCGATCCTCCAAAGGAGCCTGGGCAGCCATCAAAAACCTCGCAAGACCTCGGAGAAGGCAGAAATCCTCCTCGCGGAAGAAGGTGCCCTCCGATTCCCAAGTGCAGCTGGAGATGGATGCTGAGGATGGCTGTGCGCAAGGCTTCCCGAAGAAACGGGCGAGCTCTGGGGTGAAGATGCCCTGTGTACGGTTCTCCAGAGGCAAGAAAAAACCCAGCCCCTCTGAAGCGGTGGAGGAGTCGGAGGACAGTGTTCAAGCAAACGAAGTGATGGGCATTTTGAATAAAGCTATTGAAGAGCCGGAGGATTTGGCCCCGACGGACAAGTCCGAATCCTTCAGCCCCCCAGCCTCTGCGGAGGAGGACCAGGATACGGCGAAGGAATGCGCCAGCTCTGTTGGGAAGAGTGAGCCCTTGACAGAGCCCACACCTGATGCAGAGGAACATGCGGAGCACACCGCTCAGTCGGAGATAACCGATTCAGAGACAGTTAATGAAACAGCCCAGGAAAAACTGCAGGAGGGGAGCCTACCCCAAACCACAGTCCATGTGGAAGGCGGGGAGGTTGCTCCCGAAGCGCCCGTTTCCAAGGATCAACCCGACAGCTCCCCTGAAACCACTGAGCTGCAGGAAATCCCTAATACCTGCCAAGAGCTGCCTGAAGGGGATGAATCAGAAAAGAGCATAAATCTTCCTGAGGAGCTCAAAGCCGAAGAGGCTGTAAAGGATTTCAGTCAGTCGGCGTTTAAAGATGATGCAGCGAGCATGCAGGGCTGCTCCAGCCACCAGGTGACATTAGAAGCACCCGTGGGCGCTGGCGTCAGCATCGTCATCACCGTCACCGAAGCTGAGGACTCTGACAACACCGACTCTGACCAGGCCTACGAGCCGTCCCCGGTTTTGCACCGAAATAAGCAAAGAGGGAGTAAAAAATCAAGCGGGAGCTTTGATTTTGGTAAAAAAGAGGGCTCCGAGGCTGGCGGCGGTCCCCAGGCAGAGGAGAAGGGTCCGGGCGACCAGGGGCACAGAACTGGGGAGCAGTACGAATTGCTCCTCATAGAAACCGCGTCTTCCCTCGTGAAGGCGGCCATTCAGTCGTCCATAGAGCAGCTGGTCAACGAAATGGCCCTGGAACAGAATAAACACAACAGTTTTCTGTGATGGCAGCGATGCCCCCGAAATAAGAGTACAGGGAGTGATTTAATGCTCCGTTTGGCCTGGGGGGTGTGTGGAGAGCTCGAAGGGCTCCCAGGGCCGAGGTGTAGTTAATTCTGCATGCCCGTTCAGTTGTGTGTTTATGTGAAACGGATCCTGGGACGTGGGGCAGACCCCGCTACGTACAGCGTGTCCCCTGGGGCTGGGGCTTCAGACGGTGCCGTCGACCGCAGCTGCGGAAAAATGAAGGCGTTGCAGCGACTGTGTTTTCATTTATTGGCATCTGTACGTCAAGGCCACGTTTCTGCCGTCACCCACGCCGGGTTTCCCGGCTCTTCGTGCTGTAGATCTGTGTGTACCGTGGGTTTAGCGAAAGGTCCCGAGGGGCGGTGAGTGCCCGACCCACTGCTGGGCTGGATTCGGGGCACGTCGGCTGCGGCTGGAGGTTTGCCTTGGGGTTCGGCGGAGACAAGGGAGGGTGAAGTGACTGCAATGTTAACGTGAAGATGTCAATGCCGAACAGGCTCAGGCCGGTATTTAGTATTGCAAACAGGTACTCGCTACATACAGATGCCAGAAACCGTGGTCACCCCTGCTGTCGCATCGCGTGAAGCCGGATGGTTGCAGCGAGCGGCGTTTTTCATTTGGCCTCTTCCCCTGTCACAAGCAGCCTGTGCATTTCCAGACACGTTAAAGCACAGCATCAGCCGCTCGCCTCGCTGACCCCGGGCCGCACGAATGCCAAGAAAACGACAGCGCTTCGTTTGCCGGGGGCGGGGGGGGGGGCTGTTCTCGCACTATTAAGCTCAAGGGGCAAAATTCCCAGCAGCATCGGCGGCGCGGGGTGCTGCGGGGCGCCCCCCCCCCTCCTCCCCC